>NC_031771.1:62385705-62413746 GCF_001522545.3 Parus major
GATGCTGTGCCTGATGTCCCCAGGACAGGGATGTCCCTCCTGGCTGCCAGGGCACTGCTGGCTGAGTTCAGCTTGCCCCTGAGCAGGACCCCCGGGTCCCTTTCCATGGCCCTGCTCTGCAGCCCCTCATTCCCCAGCCTGTCCGTACATCCAGGGTTGTCCCATCCCAGGAGCAGAATCCGGCGCTTTCCCTGGTTGAACCTCACATGGTTGGTGATTGCCCAGCCCTCTCATTTGTGGGGGTCTCTCTGCAGGGCCTCCCTGCCTTGCAGGGGGACAGGGTCCATCTGCAGAGGAGCACCACCCAGCCCAGGGCACACAATTACAGCAGCCAGGGCTACACCTGGTGCCTCTGTGGATATTGAATATACCTGTGTTTAGAAAGAAAAGGAACATTCATGTGCATACAGAGAGATCCATTTATTTTGCTATTCTAATACTTTATTGAATTTAAATTAAAACAGATCTCCTACAATTTGAACTTTTAACGGACTAGTTATTGTCATTCTGCTGTAATTGCTCTTTAATGTCATTTGAATAACAATCGGAAAGGGGAAAACAAAATTTATGTGCAGTTAAACAGCTGCAGCTGCACCAAACACAAATGTGTGAAAGTTTCCAAATAGGAACTTTAATTTGGCAGTGATTTTGGCAAATAATTGTCCTTTTAGTGCAGCTCAACATCTGTGTGTAGTTTAAAGTTTTGTTACCTCTTGGATAATTAGCTGCCTAGCTTTCATTGTGTTTTAATATGTTAAAAGACCCCAGTATAAAATATTCTAGGTTTAAAAATAGCAAACTGTGTTTTACTCATGTTAAATTTACGTGCCTTTCCACAGCCATCACTAACGGGTATGAAAACATTGAAGCTGTGTTCCTTTTAAAAGAGCGTTTTAAGTATCAGTGTACCAGAAAATACTTGGGGGAAAAGCAATAGGCACACACCCCCTTCCCACACTTGGCAGGAAAAAAATGTGTTATTCTTTGAATTGTCATTGAATCCCAGTGTACCTGCAAATGTACAGTTTTACTTGGAAAAAACAGTATGCGATTCTCCAGAGATGGATATTTTTGCTTGTAGAAAGCAAGCTGCAGTGATTTGGGGGTGTATGGCTCTGGGAGTCCCATGTGTGCTGCAGCTCCTCTTAAAAAACATTAATTTCTACAATATGAACTTTGACTCATAATCTGCAGTTTTTATGGAGACACTTTACAATTCTCAGGAAATACACGTCAGAGCAGAGCTGCTGTTCCCTCAAATCCTTCCATACTGAAACAGGGGAGCAATTTATTGAATCCAATGGGAGACCAACCTAAACCCTGATGATGAAATAATGAAATAATGAGTTACACAGCAGGTGGTGAACATGTAGACCTTGGTGCCTTGGGAAACTGTGGGATTAGAGTATATCTGACTGAAAAATGGGCAGGACAAGCTCGTGGACATCTGATCCATGGGCACCAATGGCAAGAGGTGGGGACGTATCCTCCAACAGCCCCAAAGTCAGCAGCTGTGGGTGATGGGATGTCCAGAAGAGTGCTGCAGACTGTGTTTTGAGCACTGAAGCTCCAGCTCCCTTGGTAGCCTAGTCCTTCTGTACATTAACAGACAAATGTCTTTCAGTGTTGTGTATTTGTGAGCTTTAAAACATCCGACACCACTGATGTGACCTTTCAGATATGTAGAAAGAGCAAAACCTGAGGTGCCAGCCCTGGAGTTTTCCACTTAACCTTAATCAAACATCTCAATATTTCAATCTCTAAAACATTTTCTTTTAAATATCTTTGACATTAATAGCTTGCTCTGAGAACGCCTGTGACATTAACACTGGGATTTTAGGCTTTTGAATTCATTCAACCTTCCTTTTGATTCTGTGAGTGCAGGGTGAGTAGGCAAAGCCCTACATGAAGAGCAGGCTCAGATCTGGAGGTAAAAATGAGTAAAAACCTCTGTCAGGTTTGGAAAAAAACACTTTTCAACCATACTTATGTCTGCCTTGTAAAGTGTTAAGTCTCTTTGAGACCTTTATAAATCAAAAAAGCAACTACGCAATCTACACAGAAATCTCTAGCCAGACCTTTTTTCTTTTTTTGATATTTACTGTGGTCTAGCCAGAAAATTTTGGAAGAGAATAACCTTATTCTTTTTTTTTTAATGTGTGTATTACTGCCAGGTGAAGAGATTGTTGTCTTGTGCTGTGGTTCCTTTAAGCCTCAAAGTAGAAAATTATTAAAGTTGCCCTTTCAGGCTATATGATTTTTATCTGTGTAGAGTCCTCCTCCAAAAATTGTTTTAAGCTCAATTAATTTCACCATTATTTAACCTCTTGTTTAAATATGTGATAATGAAAAGAAAGAAAACAAAACAGACTCTAGTGAGAGACTTGTAAGAAGTGAATAATCCAACTTTTAAAAATCTGTTTTAACTTGATTTCTTGGCCTTGGTTGTGCCTCATCTGTGCAATTAAAGCACCTCCCAGTCTGTCCTCCTGATCACCAGATAATGTTTAAACTCCTTATTTTTGGCCTAACTGTACATATTTCCAGAACTAATCACTTCTTACTAGCCAAGGAATTTCTCTCTCTTAAATATTAGATATTAGTAGTAAGTATCAGACTTGCTCTGCTTGAAGAATCTGGGTCATATTCAGGTTTTATATAAAGGTAATAGGTGCTGTGTTTTCTCCTTGTGCTTTTGATGTATCTTTGGGGTACCAGGAATGTTCAGCTTTCTTTCCCTTCTTTCACCTCCAAGAATAGAGTGTAAAATTGCGACTGAGGATCTTTTGTGGGGCTTGAGGGTAGAGGAAGGTGCATCTTTGTGGTGATACAGAGCTCCAAACTAATCTGGCACAATTTGGGCAAGTGAAAGTGAAATATGTTGGGTATTATTATCTCCGAGCCATCAGCTCTTGCTTTGGAGGTCCCTGAGCACCAAGTTATTCCACATTGGGAAAAATACCATGGTGTGGATATTTTGATCCTCGTGCTGTTGTGAGGCATTCACCTTTGGCCATGGCCACAGGCAGCACTCTGGTCTGGCTTTTTCTCTGTCTGAGAAAAAAGGAAGTCTGTTCAAAAAGTGAACTGAAAAAAGTTCTGGCCCAGAACAAGACTTTGTTTTAATCAGTTTTAATCACAGCAGATACCAGCTGTAAGAAAGTGAGATTCCCAGGAACGGAGGAAAACAAGCAATGGAGAGTTCAGATTCAGGTCAAGAAGCACAACTGGGAAATATTCTGAAGTATACCTTTATGCTGCTGGGGTTTTTTAACAAATAATTTATCTTCCCCTTAGATGCATTCATAGCTTCACTTTTATTTCTCTACTTCATGGCTCGATGGTTAATTTTCATATACTTAATTACAAGTATTTTGCTGCACTTCATGTTTAGATTTATAGAGCCAGAATTCCTTAAAATTATGTAGTAAGTTAATTTTAAACAATTTTACTATTCCTCAAAAGGTTGAAATAGACAATAATATGTGCACTTGACAAAGTAATTTCATGATTTCACCACACAAAGATAGTTTTGTGATGGATTTATTGTGTGGTTTGAGTAATTTTGGACAAGAGTCACACGGATTTTTATTTGATGTGTTTTTAATTTAAAAAATATATTGGATTATATAAAATACATTATTATATATTAATGCATTTTTAAAGTATTACACTACTATTAAATCATAGTCTTTCTCACACGCATATTATATAGATCTTGTAATATCAAAAATGAAAAACAGCTATTAGTCTTGAGGGGTAAAGATTGCCAGCATTTATCTGGATGTGACAGAGAGAAAAATTAATTGAAGGCAGCGAAAAAAGTGACAGTACATGGTAATATTTTTATCACACTCAAAGTCAGTAGATTTTCTTCATTTAGAGCTGGAAGTGTAACATATTCCGGTTTTCTCATCAGTTGTAGGAAAGACAGATTTACTCAGGCCTTCCTGATGCTGATTTACAGAGACATTATCATTTCCCATCAGCTGGAATGGGCTTTCGTAAATTACGGAAGGTTTGGGCTTCTGACACCCGGCCCCGCTTTTCTGCCTTGTTCAGTCCTAAGTGGGCAGCAGCCCTGACGTGCTTCGAGTCTGATTTTCATGGAGTTTGTGCATTAAAGACACTTTCTAAATCTTTAATGTGCATCTCTATGTGCTGTCATCATTTTTTATTTGCACTGGTCAGGCAAAAATAAAGAGACCGTTTTTTTCCCCTCTAATTTCTCTTCCATTGACGTGATTTGTACTTTAGCAACTTAATTTTGCTCCTTTTCCCTCTCCAAATGTGCCTAGGTCCATAATGGTAACTGAGAGAGATACATAACATGCAGGGCTTTTGTTTTACCAGGTTGGAAGGAGTTGGACTTTTGGGATGGTTTTCAGCTCTGCAATTATGTTTCTGATTCACACTTGTACCAAGATCACTTGGAAGCCATCTCAGCTGGCTTCTTGTGCCACTGCTCCTGCAGACCTTCTCTCCTCGAGCTGCTATTAGGACCAGCAGTGCCATAACCAGTGTTGTTTTCTTTCTGCAACCATTTCCAGCAAAGTTCAAGGTCCAAGTCTGCCCCCTTGGGTCCCAGCATCTTTGGGGCTCTGGGTGTGTGACACGGCTCAGAGGGATTGTTGTGTTTCCTAAGAGGCACAAATCAAGTGTTTTGGTCCTTGGTTTTTGCAAAAGTGCCCTCAGGGTCTGGGGTGAGGAAGAAGAGGGAATTCTGTGAACTAATAAGTGTGATGCCTAGATGTGTGTTATTGTAAATACCAATTTGAGGGGTCAAATTCCAAACTCTTCTGGTGTCGAAAGCTGACTGGCTTCATGTTACTGGCTTGGCCAGTGATGGATTTGTTTTCATCAACCAAGTCACTTCAGCTGTCTGTGCCTTTTTTTCCCTTTGCCTTATCTCCTTCATCTCTAATAGGAGACATTTGCTCATTCTGAGTTCATGCCATGGGGCTATGATTTCATCTGGCACATTTAGATGTTACCAGAATAGGGATAATAATAGGTTGTTTGGAAAATTTCTAAGATGCCCTATCTCTCAGCGGGTTGATTTTTCAGCAATAAATGCAGGTTTCCAAGTTAATTTTGGTTCCATTGCAGTTTAAGTGCCTTCTGCTGCATGCAGCAGCTTCAGTTCTCTCAGATACAGAATTCATACATATACACACCTCCCAGAAACCTCCGTGTGCACGTTTTTATTGGATAAACTCTGGCTCAGAAATGGAACCACACCATCATTGTGTGCATGTGAGATGTAATGTATTAAATAAATGGGAAAAACCCATCTCATTTGGAGCTTATTTGCTGTCTCTTCAGCTACAAAGTCTGCAGTGTACAGTTAGCAGTGGTTGAGTCTTGCATGCATTCACTCTAAGAAATTCTAGAAGCTGTTGAGTTTCACCATTACTAAATATAGTACTCACTCTAGCACTCTTCAAAATATTTAACAAAAAGGAAAGTTTGTTTTAGTAGTGTTTTGCATTTTACAGTCTCAAGATAAGCAAAAGCTTTAGTTTTACCTCAATACTGGTTTGAAAGTTAAGTCTGTGATGTGACTTGTAAAATGGATTTCATTATTGTATATACAAATTTTTTCCTAATTCTTTTAAAGACAAAAGTATTTACAGAGAGTAAAACGTGATTTATATTTGTACCTGAAACTGTTTCTGTAAGAACATAATGTAAAAGTGAGGTAAAACTAGTATAAAAACACGTATAAATGATCTAAAGCTAGTTTGGGATTAACCATCTGCAAACTTTTTATCACTCCAATCATAATGGACCAACACCAGGACTCAGGAATAATGTTAATAATTAAACGTGTTTGGAAATACAGCAAATGTATTTTTGCATGTCTGTAGCAATTTCAACATACACATTTTTAATTTTTCATATTAAATAAAAGAGAATTGCATATGCTTTTAAGATAAGTTGTTGTTACCAGAAAAGAAAACAAAATAAAAAGAGATGAAATGTGCAATAGTAGCAATATTTTAGTTCTTACTGTAACTTGCCCTATAATCAAATAAGCTACAACTGCCAGGACATTTATCTCATTTGTCAGGACATCCAAGTTGTTTGTCATCACCCACCTCAAATAAGTCAGCCTGTCCACTGCATTATGTTCACTACTCAGTTGGCCAGAAGAAAACCTTCTTGGTACAGACAGATGGTGAAGAGATAGTAGGAACTAAATAAGTAAAACAAAATCACATCTAAACTTGGTACATATTGGGATTTCTTCCAGAGGTCATCTGGCTTCTTGCAGTTGCTGGCTCCATTAAAAAAAATAAAATGGATTTTTAATCTTAATTTGTATTAGACACATAGTGCTAATTTTCAGTCTGTTTTCTTTGAGGATTTTTTCTTTTTCTTTCCTATTTTTTTTTTCTTTTACAAACAAAAGAAGTAGAATTTCATCTGCTCTGTCATTATTAAAAAAACAAAAAATAAAAAAAGATGTGTATACAGAAACAATACCCACTCCTCCCTGAACTGGCTTGTGTTACAGTACAAAATGATAACAACCATTTTTGTGTCAAAGGGCTGATGAAACACCTGAAATAATTCACTTTCATATAAATGACCAGTTAAAAATACTGTTCTCTTCCCAAGTTTTTATTTTAAAGATTTAAAGGTTTTCCAGAGTCATGCTGCCTATTGGCAGTGTGGAAATCAGGCCCTGAGGAGAAAGGGTTTTTGGAGGGAGGCTGATGTTCCCAGCAGTGAGGGACATGCTGTGCTGTTTGCAGGAAGCCACCAGAATGGATCTGTAAAGGTGATGGTCCTTGTTTATTTTATAGGCCATTCCTCATTAGGGTGTCTCAGTCTGGGAAGAGTCACCTTCAATTGATAGTGGCTCAAAAGCCATTTTTGTGGCTGTTCTTACAGTCACA
Organism: Parus major; assembly: GCF_001522545.3. Lineage (NCBI taxonomy): Eukaryota > Metazoa > Chordata > Aves > Passeriformes > Paridae > Parus > Parus major. Next base: position 62,392,611 of record NC_031771.1, read on the forward strand.
GAACGGTTTGGGTTTGAAGGAACCTTCAAAGATGGTCAAGTCCACCCCCCTGCTGTAGCCAAGGACACCTTCCCCCAGACCAGGTGGCTCAAAGCCCTCCCCAGCCTTGGCTGGAGCACTTTCAGTGGTAATTAAAAGATGCACTTGTCACTGATCCTTTCCCCCTCAATCTTCATGGCAGCATTCCCATTGTCTTCCTTCCCTCCTTCTTTCTTCCCTCAGCATCTTAAGATGAGTGTTTCTGGGGTTTGTGATTTTTGCTTTTATGATAATTGTGTGTTGGATTGGCAGCATTCTTCACTTCCTACCTACCAAAATCTGGATGGAAGAGTTTCATGGATCTTGCATTACACTGTACCAGTCAGCAGATTCAAGAAAAGAAAATTAATGACAAACCACTTTGCACTTCTAGAACTTTTGCCTCTGGCAAGGAAGCCATTGATTATCTTTTTGTGATTGAATTACTTTCTTTTCACATAGATACTTTGTGTCAAAGTAGTCAAAAGCTTGCAACATGTACAGACTCCAGTGATTGACTTTTATTTTCTATATAACAATGCAAAACCCCATTTTTAAATACCTTAATAAAATGCATATTCAGTATTTAATTTTTAATTTTTGATTACCCTTTTAAAATACAGAAGTTATGTTGTGTTGATGTTATTTACCCCATCAGTTTCTAGTTTTTAAAATTTTTTTTTGCCTTTCATCCACTTTTATTTAATAGACTGAATTTCTTCTCTGATGCTCTCAGTGCAACTTTTCTTGAAATACTTATAAGCTCTTGAATATTTGTATTGATGGACTGATGGATCGTGTAGGCCATTAGAAGAACAGAAAAGTTAATTAGTAGGAGTAGCACTGAAGACATAATAGGTGAAGCATTTGGATATGACCCGTAATGAGGAATTCTCTGTAATTCCTATTTCCTTCAAAGAAAAACTGCTTTGTTTTAAGTGTGCAGGGCAATACTTAACTCTGTTCTACACCTGCTCTGCCATTTGAATATTGCTCAGAATTCTGCAGCCTCTTGCCACGTTTGGATGTTGCAGATAAAAACAATACTCTAGAACCTTCTGTGCCTCTCATGTTCCCCAGTCAGGGAAAAACTGACATCCTGGTCAGAAGAGATTCAGGGTTTTAATGTTTCAGATATGGATTTCAATGTTTCATTGTGCTGTTTGACAGATTAATTGCATTTTTGTTTGCCACCTGCACTTTGTGTTGCATCAGCACAGACAGCGCTGAGCCAAGGCCGTGTATCTCCAAAAGACACGTGTTGAAAGGTCTGATGAATTACAGTTTTCCAAATAACACAGCACTGACACCCCATAAGATTCCAGAGGGGAGAAGTGTGATATTGGTTTTGCAAACACTATTTTCTCCCTTTTCTGTGCGTTGTCAGTTTAGCTTCTTGATTTTCTCTCAGTTAAGGAAACAAAGATTGCAGCGGCAATAAAATGGGCACATTGCCTCTCACAAGTGTCTTTTGTAAATAATTTAGGAGAAGAATTACTTTTCTGCATTCGACTAGAGGACAACTTAGTAAGATTGACTACATTTTAATCATCACATTTGTGCCTTCAGTATTTTGTTACATGGTTATAGAGGCTGGCAATTAAAACGTAATGCTTCTGCCTCATACAAGACTCACAAACACCTCTTTAAACATCCTGGAGATGGCCTGGCTGCATCCATTGAATTTGTGTTTTGGTACCCAAACACTAAGGGTTTTTTTTGATGTGTCACAGACACAAATGTATGCATATATATTGTTGTAGTGCATTCCACTTGATCTGCTCTGTGGAGTTAGTGGATGTGGCCTGTAGTGTCTCATCTAGTTCAATATTTCATCTTTAAAAGGAAAAGCTGCTCAAATCCCCATGGATATGAGAGGTACCATTTGGCCATTGTTGTTCCACTTCTATTTAATGTCTGAAGCATGAGGAACACTTCTTACTCTGCTTTATATTTCAGTTACAAAGCTTTACTCGAAATATAAAATTAATTTAAGACTCATAGAACAAATGGTAAAATGGTTTGGGTTGGAAGGGACATTATAGATCTCATTTCATTCCCCCTGCCATGGGCAAGGATACCTTCCCACCTTCCACTAGACCAGCTGGAAAAAAAAAGATGCATCCAACCTGGCCTTGAACACTTCCAAGATCACTCTCCCTTCCTCCTTGCCTTCCTTAATGTTCAATACAGTGTTTTATGTTCTTGTTTTGGGGTTTGCTATTGTCCTGTGCCTGTACAAAGCCACTATATAAATTATTGTTAGATGCCTGTTATAGCTTCTAAGCAGATCACTCCCTTTTAAAATAATTTTAAGCTCCAAACATGCCAGTTATTCAGCAGAGAGTAAATATTTACTTCCTGGAGGGTTTTTTTTTCATCAAATGACACAGCTATATTTGCCTTCCCTTTAGTTTAAACATGAAATAGCCATTCCCAGGAAGAAGTTTTCCTTGTTCAGAAAACTCAAGTAAATGTGATGACTTAAGGGTCTATTGTTTTCATACTGGTCCATGTTGCCATGAAATCTATTCATCTTCTTTTGCAACCTTTGGTGTCAAAATATTTGTGCTGTTAAAGTCAAGGCAGAAATGACAAAAATCCTGTTGACCAGTATATATAAGTAAAGATGAGAGTAAAAATATACATTATCTTTTTCCAGGATATTAATAAACCTCAGTTACATGGGCTTAAATATGATGGTGTAGACCCAAAGTGCAGCAAGTCTTCAGGATCTTCAGCTTTTCCTTGTCTGGGATGGTGCAAGAGGCACTTGGGGGAACAGTATCCACTGTGGGCTTGCCTGACCGCGTGCTTCCTGTGAGGAAATCTTCCTCTGTAAATTTGTTTTATTCTCAGCTGGGCAGTGGAGATGTCCTGCTGGTCCAGTGGTGCCCTGCATGACCCTGCATCCATCTTGGACCTAAATGCTGGGATGAGATGCACCAGTAAAGGGTTTAGGGGTCACAAAATGCTGTTAGCTGTGTGGTTCTTCATGCAGGATCTAGGAATGTTTTGCTATGCTTAAAGACTTCTCTGCTCCAGTTTTTTTGGGAGCAGTGTTACGAAGTTAAGGCTACAATTAAACAGCAGGAGGAGGGAGGGCAGAAAAGTTGGAAGTTGGGTTCCCTGGATGATGTTCAGTTTCAAATGTAGAAGCAGTGGTTTGTAACAGATTGGTGTGAGCAATTCCCACTGACACCAGCAGCTACCAAAGGATGCAGGAGAAAAGAGCCAGCAGGAGGTCCTGAACTCTGCAGCTTGCTCCTTTTCTGATCAGAGTTTGGATATTGTTTTTCCTAGGATACACTTCAAAACCGGAAGGGTGTTTTTATGAGACAACTGTGTTCTTTTCTTATTATGTTGAGGGAAATCTGTGTGGATTTTCCAGAGTAACTGTGATGTCCACAATTCTAACTCATTAATTTGTTATATAAGTCCACACTTATTTTTTTTTTTAAGTGATCAAATCACTAAGTACGTAGGCAGCATAAATCTGTGTATGGAGTTATGAGAAATGTCATGAGAATTTTCAGTCTGATACTGCAGATCAGTACAAGCCAACTCAGTAAAATCAGGACTTAACAGGTCTCTCGCATAAGAAGATATAGAAATGTTACTTTCCACAAGATAATTTTTCCTCCCCACTTGCATCATCACAGAGATGTCAAAATTTGCATAATTAGGTCATTTAAACCATCAGAGTTAAGAGGAGAAAAACATTTGTATTTCAATATATGAAACAACAGCAGGAGTTTGAGGGTAAGGAGAGACCAGCCCAGTTAACTCAGGGGAGGACAGCAAAGTTCACTGACTTCTTTTTCAAAGCCTCTAATACCTTGCCTGGCCCTGGCTGGAATGGGGGGAAAGTCTTCCTTCAAGTGTTTTCCTCTGAAGAGCAATCTCAGTAAATTAAAGTTATAGGTGTAGTGGTTTCAGGTACAAATCCCACCTTGGCACAGTGCCCTACTACATTCCCCTACTCAACTCAAGGATTTATATCTGAAACCTGACCTCTTTTGGGCTGCACTCCTGTGATTTGGTTCATGTGGTTGGAGATGATGAACACCAAAATCACTAACATTAAATGCACTTCTAAAAAAATATCTAAAATAAGTGATTAGGAATGCAATGGCCATATTTTTATGCATTATTTATGGACAAATATTTGATAACCTGACTACATATTTCGTCTCTAGGGTGGTTTAATTAAATAAAACAAAATGTAGGAAAAATAAATTAGAACTTTATTTAACCCAAGCAAACTTTTTACTAAAACAGAAATCAGTTTGCCATCTGTTATAATTGATGGAGGTCTAAATTGTCTTTTTTTCATAGGAACATTTAGCAGACTGAGCTATATTTAAATCACAAGGTTTGTACTTAGAACATCCAGAAATTAGGTTATTATTTATTAAAAGACCCACTGCATTCTCATTTCAGTAGTGATGAATGCAGGAAAGAAAAACTTGTTTCCATCATCGAATTTTCAAGTACAATTACTTAGCTGTGCTCGTACAATTACTGCTAAAATGTCATATATATAAATGACTGTATAATCACATTTACAAAAATGTACCACAGGATGATATTTCTGTGGATGCTGGAAGAGAAGACTCTAGGAAATACTGCTTAATCTGGGTGGTTGTGTTTTTTAATTGCTCAAACTGCACCTAAAATACTAAAAATGGGTATTTTTCTGAATAGTCACCTCATTGTTTGTAGTGATTAGCCCAGATAAGAATTTAAGAAGAGGCCTAGGCAACAGTTAAATTAAATTTTAGAAGCCACACTCTTCTCAAGAGCTGTAATTTTGCTCCCAGTAGGCCTTTAAATGCAACTCACATGCTGCCTTCTAAGTCCCATTATAGATGTCAATGCTCCTTAAGTTTGGCTTTGTTTAAAAAGAAAAAAAAAAACCTTCTTTTTGAATGAAACGTGCAAGCAAATCATTAGATTAAATTGCTCAGGAAATGATATGTGCAAATTGGATCTGCAGAGTCGTTACACAGCCTCCAGTGAACTTGGAAACCTAAGGGCATTGTATGGGTGGAAGAGGGGAGAGACTACAAAGGAGGAATTTAGAAATATTGCCCTGGCATGCAGGGACTGTGTTAGGAAAATCAAAGCTCATGTTGAGACTTGAATGTCAAGGGCAAGGAAAAGCTTCTACAACTACAGGGGTAGTTTGAGGACCAGGAGTGTGTTTCTGGGGACATGATGCAGAAGAGGGTGACAGGGAACAGTCAGCATGAATTTATCACAGACAGATCCTGCTGTGTAGGCAGATTCACTTTGGTGGAAGCCTGGCTGCATTTGGGGATCGGAGGAGAGTGGTGAATAATGTTTTCCTCAGTTTGAACAAGGCTTTTGATACTTCCACAGTGTTATCCAAGCTGGGGGTGTGTGGTAGGATGGTTGTGTCAGGTGGGCAAGCAGAGGGGTAAAGCTCTGGTTGGATGATGGGGCTCGGAGGTCGTGTTTAGTGCCATCTACTCTTGATTTTCGGGAGATGATAGCAAGTGAAAGAGGATCTGTCGTTTTTGAAGATCTTGGTCACAACAGTAGCAGATGAAGGTAGGCAGTGATACTAGAGTGGAAGTGCAGCTTTTGACTACAACCAGTATCTCCAGATTTCAAGACTTGTATGTGCTTTTCTCTTTTTTAGTTTATAGAGTAACAGAATGGTTGGGGTTGAAAAGGCTGTAAAGATCATCCTGTTCAGAGGCCCTTGCCATGGTCAGGGACACCTACCACTAGACCAGGCTGCTCAAAGCTCTGTCCAACCTGACCTTGAACACTTCCAGGAGTGGGAAAGTCACAACTTCTTAGAGCAACTTGCTCCAGTGTCTCATCACCCTCAAAGTGAAGAATTTCTTCCTGATATCTTCCTGATATCTAGTCTAAACCTACTCTGTCAGTTTGAAGCCATTCCCCCTTGTCCTGTCACTCCATGTCCTTGTCAAAAGTCCCTCTCCAGATTTCTTGAAGCCCCTTTAGTCACTGGAAGGTGCTCCAAGATCTCCCTGGAGGCTCCCCTTTTCCAGGCTGAACACCTCCCGCTCTCTCAGCCTGTCCCTGCAGCAGAGATGCTCCAACCCTCTGATCACTTTTGTGGCATCCTCTGTACTTGCTCCAGCAGCTCCATGTTGTACTTACATTGGGACCCCAGAGCTGCAGGCAGCTCTGCAGGTGGGGTCTCACCAGAGCAGAGCCTTCCCTTGATCCACCCACCCTGCTTTGGATGCAGCCCAGGACACAGGTGGTGTCTGGGCTCTGGTTGCACATGTCCAGGCCATGTGGAGCTTCTCACTCACCAGCACCCCAAAGTCCTTCTCCCTGGGGCTGCTTTCAGCCCATTCTCCACTGCATTCATTGTTAGAGGCCTTCTCTGAGAGTAGGTTTGCACTGAGCCTGCTAAAGGAGAGTCAGAAGTGTAGGACAAAGCAAATGGAGATTCTATTCTCCCCATTAAACTCATAAACTCCTTCCCTTGGAAGCTCTGTCAGCATTCAGGGAAACTGAGAGCTTATATTAACCAATCATTAATTAAGGTCTGAAATGTGAGCAGTGTCAGGTTCTGCTAAGCCCTTGTGGAAAGATGGGACAAGTGCACTTGACTGTGCTGCCCTCACCTGACCATGGGCAAATGGGTAAATCCTGGTGGGAGGTTGGCTGCAGGAACAGCAAGCTCTGCACTTCAGAGGCATTTCCTGGAAAAGATTATTCCATGGTAGAAATCATCCCCTTCTGCTTTCTGAGACTGATGTCAGCAAGGAGGCCAAGTTTTCATTCGATAAATACCTGTTTATAGCTTGCATTTTTTTCACTATCGTCTTGTGTATAGCTAATTTGTAATGGGAAAGAGAGTTTAGCCAAGAGAATGTGTGGTAAAAGGTTGTTCTTATTATCTGTATTTTACTAAGAATCACAATGAGTTATCACAACAGTTGATTTTAAGGCAGGCATTATCCAGGGCAGGGTACAGTACTGATTTAAACATTTATTTTATGATGGCATGTGTTATTCCAGTAGCTGTAGCAAACATTTTAATAAAATATGGATTTATTTTCCTGAAAATCTTTCAGAGTTTTAGTACCACTGTGAGCTAAAGTTTATTTTAGTACATTCAACTGTCCTGTCCTCTACATTAAATGTTTAATTGAATCCCTCTGGTCTTTCAGTTTAACATCCTTAAAACTATTGTCTGAATAACAGTGATATTGTTGTTTCATGATCATAATTATTTTAAGAGGTACAAAAACAAAAATTAGCTTGTGTTAGTGTCATTTTATATAGTAAATAGTTAAAGATTTAATTGGAAAATTCAATCTTAGCATGTGGAGGTATTGCATATTTGGATGGCAGATCTTCATTGATTTCAGGAACATGAAGGCTTGGTCCGTAAAGGAGAAAAAGACTTCTCAGTTTTCCCAATAGATTAGAAAACAGAAAAATTGATTATGGAAACTGTAGACACAGTTCACACTTACTTCATGTGTCATAACTATTGCAGAAGTGATAAGTGTGTGTTGTGCTTCTCAGGTCCCAGGAAAGTATTTGATTACTTTTTTAATCCAGGAAGTGTTTTGTGTAGTGATCATTTTGCAATTACTGGTAGCCCTGTTGGGGAGGATGAGGAGTCAACTTTGTGGTAGATTTTAGTTTAAGCTGGATTCAGAGGATCTGTGTATCTGGACCTGAGGGGTGGGATGTCCATGGCACAGGGTGTGGTGAGTTAAATACATGCAAGTTTTTGCTGGGTAAAAATTAAGGATGAGAGAAGAGCACAAGCAGATGGAGGCACTGCCATCTATTATTGATGGACAGGGTTGTGATTGGAGTACAGTTACACAGATTGCTAAAAGCTCAGAGCTGAGATAGCCATCTCATAGGAAGCAGGATTGTCTTACACCCACTGTGTTTAGTTCTTCTGTACAACATAGATCTATCTGGCATTAAAAAATAAATGTATAAACCACACTGGGGTTGACAGTCTTTTCTTAATTCTAACAACAGTAGTTTTTTGGTGGTGTAAATGCTTTAGCAACACGTGAATACAATTTTTATTGATCTTCTCCTTTCTGTACTCCATGATTAATTTATTACTGTTTTGGTGATCTTTGCCCAACAGAATTCTTATCTCAGTTTTTACAGTTTAGCTTCTTAATTGGATTTTTTGTTTTAAAATGAAAGTAAGCTTTTTTTCCGTAATCTTGACCTGCCAAGTTTTCCTATCTTGGAAAAGACCACTTCTCTCTCGTGAACTCTGTTCTTGGTGTAATAGTAAAATGTTCAGCTCTAGTAGAAGTCAACAAAAAATATGTTAAAATATTATTCAGTGGGAGGCTGATGTGATACTTTCAAAACACAGTTAGTTATATTAAAACAAATGTAATTTTACAGACCTTCATGTTTATATTGTATTTGGTTTTTTTTTAGCAGTAGGAACTGAAGTTAATTGGCTATAGGGGGACCTCTGTTCATGGACACGAGCCAGACTGGGGGCAATGCAAACTGCAGGTTAGATAGTCAGCCTCCTACAGATTGCTGTAGGATATTTCTTTACAGGGTAGCACTATCTAATCTTTACCATATCCACTGTGAAACCAGAATGATGCCACATTGCTGGCACAGCTGAGATCAACACCATGCATGAATGTGTGCCTGTCCTTGTCTCATTAGTCATATGGAGAGTGACGCCTCAGTTGTAGTGGGATATCTAAATATTTTATGGATTTGCTCTGACAGCAAGCATGAGTGTTCCATAGGCAAATACTATATATATTTTAAAGATTAGGAACCTGGATACATAGAAGGGAAGTGGTTTAGCATCACAAGGTTGATAGGAGACTGGTGACAGAATCAGGAACTGATTGTTTCCCAAATCTTGGCTGATGCATTAATCCTTCTAATTTCTCCCGGTTTTGATGCGCCTCTGTTCCCTTACAAAAGCGACTGCCAGCAGAATTCCTCTAGGCTCTGTCTTGTGCAACCTCTTGCAAACTGAATGGAAAAGTCTAAGCTGTGTCATCAGTTAGAATGTCAGCAAGTTAAATACCAAAACCTGATGGGCAGAATCCAGTTCTGCTTAACAGAATACAAGAAAAGTCTCACAGTGCTGAGAGACAAAGATTTTAGGGGAGCACTGACTGAGCTAAACCTGAGCAAGGCAGCAGTGTTGGTCCTTCAGGCAGGACTTGTTGCCATTATCTGATGGAGGACACCTCTGCCAGCAGCATCCCTGTGTGGAGTGATGTGAAGGTGCTGCAAACTCCCTCTCATTGCAGAGATGTGCTTGGAGCACCCGGCACCGTGATCTGTTTATTTGTCACTGGTCTCCAGATATCCCATTTGGGTGCACCTGGATACACAAGTGCATGAGCCCCAAACTATTTCAGTTATTTAATGGCAGTAAAAAGAGCTTCTTACTAATTTAGAACTGAAAGTTCCTAAGGTCAGTGTTTCCCATGCTGTGTGGGGCTTCCCGCTGAAGCCCTGTAGAAATGTCTCTCCTCTTGTCCGTGGTGCTCTCAGTGGGATCACCATGAGCTCTCTCCTGAAAATCAGCTGGTTTATGGTAAGACATCCCTCTTCATCACAACTTCTCAGTATTAATTGCTTTTTGTTAATGGACATCAGGAGCAGGGAGAGACTGATACCAGGAGATGATGCTCTGTGAGAGACAGCTCATCTGTTCTGTTTATTCCTAGAGGGAGTGGAGCAGTGACCAACCATTAGTCAACTTCAAGTTTTTGGAGCTGTAATTCCCCAAAGTGCAGGATCAGGAAGGAGTTACCAGGCTACCTCAAACCCTCTTTGTATCATGTACATACCTGATACAGTTCAGCCCCAAGTGTTTTATTAGACTTCTCTTTCAGAAAGGCATTTGAAGTATTCAGGAGATAAAGACATGACCATAACCATTGTAGTATAGTCAATGACATTCACTTGAACAACAACAACAAAATAAGCTAGCAAATACAGACTTTTGAATGAGCTTCTAAACTGCTCAGTGTTATGATGTCTTCCTTTAAGATTAGGCAGGCTTTTAGTGTCTGGTATTTCCCTCTGCAAAGTGTAATCATGTTATCTTGCCGGGGTTTTTTTTGCAATCTGAGTACATTGTGTTCTTTAAGGCATTTTTTTTTCCAGCGCTGAGTTTTTCTTTTTGCAGCCTTTTTGCCCATACAGAATATGGATGCCAGAGCTAGAAGCTACTGTTCATTATTTATAATATTGGTAATCCTGTCCACAATGGCAAAAATTTCCTCCATACTTGAATTTAAGGATTTTTTCAAAGAAAACATAACTTCCTCATGTTGAGGTGTGGTTCTTGGAGCTCACACTGTTGCACATCCCTTTCTAATTCCCTACCCTGTCAACGTGACAGTAGTCTTTTCTAATGGCAAAGCTTTCCATCTTGGTTTTATTAAAACATGTTTTGTTTCTTTATTTATCTGTGATCCAAAATGACTGCATGATTGCACTTTTGTTATTATTTTTAGTCAGTTATTATTGTTTTTATGATGTTTATAGTAATTTTTGCAAAGATTTTTGCACATTGTTGGTGAAGATGATGACAAATACCCATTAGAAACATCTTTACTGAGAGAATTTTTCATTGACAAATGTGTCGTAAGATAACTGATCATAATTCTTTTAATATGTGTTTGTTTTTATCAGCCTTGTGTAGCACTAACTTCTTAAATCAGAATGTCAGTGGTGCTAATTTGGATATCCTGCAAAGCTCTAATTTGTTGCATCTTCATGGTTGCCTTAAATGAATTTGTTAGATATTTATGAATGCTGGTGATGAATGTAGTATAAGAATTAAGATTATTACTTCCTAATGAAAATAATTTGCTATTTAGTAGAAATAATCAACAGCGTGTAAGTACACAGTGTCTAGATTTCATTAGTTGTTCATTCTTGTTGGCCAGATCGAGTTTAGAAATAAATTTTCATACCACATCTGCCCAATGGCCCAAGAACTTCAACAATTGCACTTCATTAATTAATTGAGACTATAATCTAGTACTAGGAAAAAGATATTAAAAAAAGAACTAAATAAAACCCCCATAAAGTGGCCTTCCAGTAGAGAAAATGGACTTGGAATGTATTTATTAGTGTTTGGCTCACTCCTTTGAGTCTGAATGTGCATGCACAACTGCTCAAAATTAGAATTTTTTTTTCTAATGCATCTGTGTGGGTGTGCTTGGTTTCTGAAGAGAGAGATGTTGCACTTAACCATGTAGTGAGTCATAGACACAGTACAACTTGTTTTTGGTCAGAAAGAAATAGAATTATACTGTGTTATTCTTACATTTCTGGTAGTGTAAGCTGTTCAAAAATCTATTTTGCAATTATCTTGATTATTTAAGTTCTTTGGATGTCCTTGTGAGAGCAATAGACTGTTCTTTCCAGCTGAAATTATTTAGCTGTTTCTTTCCTCAGTTAATGTAGGGAGAGAAAATCAATACAGAAGATAATATTTTAGCATTAGTTGATCCTCGGGTTTTATTTGATTCCAGCGTAGCAGGCTAAGTAGCAAATGCTCTTAGCAATTGTTTCTGTTAGTGGAATTTTGAAAGCACTAAGAGAAATCTTGATCCATGGAGACAGTACAGTAATTCACATTGACATATTTTCCCCATTTGCCACAGGGCAAGTGGAACTATTAATGCTCCTGTGCGAAACCTCTTTTCTCCTTTCCTCTTTTTTATTTTTTTAAGAGCAGAACAGAAAGAGTGTTGATCCTAACAGTGGTTTATATGTAAAAATTTAGACTGGCCTGCAGCCATCAGAGGGAAAAAGATTCAGAAAATTTGCTGTCACTGAATCTTTGCTTTTTTTTTCTAAATAGACCCCTGTTCCATGAGTATATATGTTCATTTATTTACCTGGTGGATTTCTATAGTGTTTTGGAGGTTTGATGGTTGTTTTAAGCAAGAAAGCATCTTTGGGGTCAGGGAGCAGATAGCAGTGATTGTAAAATAAACTGTTTGAATACTGCATGTCCACATGAACTGACTCTAACAATAAAATATTCTCTGAATCCATTCTGTGCTCCACAATGTACACTCAGCGCCCAATGGAGACAGCCGTTCCAATCATGTATACACAAGGAATATTTGTTATCCATTGTAGTATTTTGCCTGCAGCTTTGAGAGACCCAATTTTATCTTCCCTTAAGCTGCCAAAATGATGTCAGCATCAGCATGGTCCTTTTTTATTTTTCTTAGAATGTTTCAAGAACCAAGAAATTGAGCTGTTTGTTGATAAATGAAGGTTTATGTAAAATACATATAAATTTAAGCAATTTAACTCAGTGCAGTAAAATGGCCTTTGAAATGAGATTTAAATGTGAGTTCTTGAAAATCTGGTTGGTTAGATGTGCAGAAAATAACAGGCAGTTGACTGCTAAGAATGCCATAAACAATAATTAGGCTGTGAGGAGCAGTTAATGATAGATGACCAAGTATATATTATATATCTTCTCAATGTGCATCATCTTGGCTTCATGCTACTGAACTGTGTGTGTGCTATTAGATTAAAAGTTAACTAGAAACAAGTTCTAGATAAATTAACAAACAATTTCTTTGGTGTCCTTTCCCTTCCATCATTTCCCTTCCCCCTGCCCCCCTCCCCCCCCTTTTCTTTTTTTTAGGAGAGCCAAGAGACTAAGCTTAGGTCACAAATGAGATGAGTTTGATGACCTCAGTGTATGGCCTCTCAGACATCTGTCTACATCTGAAAACATCCATAGATTTTAGTACAGTTGGAAATCTCTTGTCAGGCAAGATTCAGGAATAGACTGGGAACACTTAATTCTGCTTGTGATTGTAAAACCTCAAGAAACAAACAAATCATCTCCTTCACTACTTGGTATTTTAGTAAAAATTACAGTTATGATGCATAAAAGGAAAAACATTCAAAATACTCATTGAACCAAAGTAGGGTTGTTTTTCTTTTTCTCCTTAGACTATTTATTATCTCAATGAATTATTGTTCATTCCTCTCTTGTGATAGTTCTTTCTGATGTGGGGCTTCTCTGTAATGTTAATCATAGAGGTGCAGCCTCTGGGAAAGACACAAACTTTAACCTTTCTGGGTCACAGGTCTCGGAAGCCACTTCAGTTAGAGATCAGCACAGTACAGCAATACACAGCGTGTTCCCATTTGTTTCCAGGTCTTTCAGGAAAAGAGAATTAATTATTTATACCTTATCTATATACATTTACTTATTATTACAGCTCAGTTGTCTTTAGCCTCCAGTAGTTAATTTACAGTACATTTTTCCTAAGGTAACTTCATCATCTGTGATATAACTTGCACTGTTCATAAGGCGTATCAAATCATTTTAATTAAGAACCCAATCTGTTTGCATGGAAGTATTTCCCTTTTGGTCTATGTCTGCTGAACTTTCTTCTTCCTGTGGTGATGTACAAGCCTGTACTGTGAACATTCTTCCAGATACATAAAATAATACAAATTAATAAAAGAATATTCTGATATCAGTGACTCTTCAGCCATTCACAGAATTATATAGGACCCAAAGAAACCATAAGATTTTGGAGGAAAAAACCAGGCTTTATATACTTTAAGATCTTACTCAGAATTAGGTGATAAAAATGAAAAATTAAGAATTATGTATTGCATCAATGTTGCAGATTTGTAATGTTTATTGTATTACTTTTGATCTTGTAATTCAGATGGCACATCAGTGTATTGAAAAATAATAGTTCATTACATAAAAGCAGTATAAGATACCCTGCTTCATGAAAAAGACAGCATATGTTAAGAAACCAAGTAATTGTCTTGATGAAATAAATGAAACAAAAAGCAAACCAAAAAACAAGATCTGCAACATGGTGTGCATTAATAGAAACTGCTTTCAAAAGGTACATAATGTTCCAAGTCCTCTTCTACTCAATATTCTGTTCCAGGAAATTTACCTTTCAAAACTGTCATAGAATTTATTTTAGTGCCATTTGTTTTGCTCTGCAAGCCACTTTCTATAATTTACCAGCAGTCCTGCTTCACTGGGGAGGTCCCAGGTGACTGGAGGTCACCAAATGTGACACCCATCCACCAGATGGGCCAGAAGGAGGATCTGGGAACTACGGGCCTGTCAGTCTGGGCTTTATGAAAGGCAGGTCCTGCTCAACCAACCTGATCCCCTTTGATGACAGGGTGGCTCACTCAGGGGATGGGGGAAGGACCTGGACAAGTGACATTACAAGAGGAAGAGGCCTCAGGTTGTGCCAAGGAGGTTTAGATTGGATATTAGGAAAAATTTCTTCATGGAATGGGTGCCCAAGCATTGGAACAGCCTGCCCAGGGCAGTGGTTGAGTCACTGACCTTGGAGGTATTTAAAAGACATGTAGATGTGGCACCTGGGGACACGGTGTAATGGTGGCTTTGGCAGTGCTGGGTTAATGGTTAGTGATCTGAATGATTCTGTTTGTAGCTCAGGATGAACTCTTTGTGGGCTTTGCACAGTGCCATTGTGAATCACAAACGCTGCAGATGTGTCAGCCCAGCCACCTTGCCAATGCCTGCCTGGCACAACAAGAGCCGTGTTTAAATTGCACCAGTGATCCTGCTGTCGAGAGTAATGGTTGTTGTGAGATGATGGAGTTCCCAGAAGACACTTGTAGGACCCGAGTTGTGCTGTGCTGTGATACAAATTGAACAAAACATCTCTGTCAGATGGTGTTTTTCTATGTAGAGGAGTTGAACCGTTTAAAAGACAATGATTTAGCAAACATTTTCATGAGATGTGTTCTCTCTGCAGTATCTTCTTCATGTAATATGATAAGGCCTTTGGAAAGTTTATCCATTAATCTTTAAATAATACCATCCTATCATAATGCTCAGTGCTGCCTTAGTCTGTAAGTCAGGGTATTTGGCAGTAAAGATCAGCTCAAATAGCAGTAAATCTGTTGATACTGATTATCACCTCTTGGAATCGCCTTTGCTTCTGTAGTGAAATTCTGTGTTACATGAATATGAGTAGTGTGATCTTTCTGCTAGGAGAACACACTGCTCCCTCATTTTTCAGTTATACAAAGGGAGTGTTCTCACTATATTTCATTTTTTTTTTCTACATCACTCTGTAAATCACATAAATCGATGTCCCTTATGGATTTGGACTGTATCTTGGGAGTCTTGCATAGGGATAAGGATTTCTTGCAGTTTACTTTTCAGCTATTCAGTTTTAAGTCTTGAGAATAGGAAGTAAAAAAGCTGCATGAGAGTATTTTGGTTTAATAAAAATAAAAAGGTGGGCTTCTCAATAACTTCCTACAGATGTTTGTTAGAAAAGGATACATGTATTAGGAGTGTGTTGCCAGGTATACGGAGGCTGAGAACATGGAATATGTTTCTTTGGCTGATGGGGTATGTGTTTTACACTTGAAACCTTGGTAGTTTCTTTTTACTGTTATAAAACCACTGACCATTCACTGTAATGGATTGCCTAACCTGTGCATGTTCCATATGTTGTAAATATGGAATTGATTTTCATTGCCCATGTCTTTGCTTGCTGTTCTTCTCTACTTGAATTTTCCTGTTTTGTTAGAGTGCAAAGATCACTAACATTGGTATTATTTTTACATATTAAATAGGATGTTTTTCTCATTTTGTTTACAAATCTCTGGATATACTACTTCTTGAATTAAATTAAATAATTTTAATCTCCAGGTAGAGCTTGCGTGTTTTGTTAAATTACCTAACAGTTATCAGTGGGCAGGTTTTACTGTGTTCAGGCAAATGTATTCAGGTTTTTCATGTGCCATTGTCTTCTGTTGCTTGTTACAGCTGCTGTGCACAGTGTGGGTTACTGAAGGTACCTGAAGTGCTTGACTGATGGGGTGCAGCTGTTGACTGGTGTTGGGGTGCAGTGTGATCAGATTTTAATTGGACAGGGATGTGATCAGTCAGGGACAGCCAGGGAGGTGCTGTCTCAGGAGCTGGTGTGGTGATTCACTAGAGGTCACTTTTTGCTCACTAATGAACCGCTCTCTTATCTTAGCAGTAGGTGACAGTGGAGTGCTGGTAGTGCAGTATTTCATGGTGGTGCAAAGCAGTGCTCCATTTGGAAGAGGATGAAATTCAAGCCTGGTAACTTGTCATCATCCTGTGTAAATTTTACAAAGCAGGAAAGTTCCTTTCAATGTAATAAATGTACATAATCCCAGTGTGTGGTTGTGCTTAAAGTCCTTGACAGCAAATGGACATTTTCATGTAACACTGTTCTTGTTTTTTTCATCCTTTAGTATTCTTGCTGTTTTTCAGATAGGTAAGACTTGTGCTTAGTTTCAGAGCAAAGTCTCTAGCTAAATTTTTAGTGAGATGTGGCTTTGATTTCCTATGTGTTTAATTTTTCTTGAGGGCATCCTCAGTCTTGTGGTGTGTTTGAAACAAGGAAGTATGATGCTTTCTATGCCACCTAGTGAATGAATGACGGTCACAAATGCAAATATAATTTGGGAACTTGAAAACTATCTCTGATACAACTTTTGCTTTTTTTCCCTGGCTGCTTGCTCTGCAATTTCGACAAAAATAAGATGCCAAGTGTGTTAGAACTCAAGAGGAGCTGGAAGATAGTAGAGTGCAAAGTCAGACAGCCCAGTAAGACACACCCACAGCAGCAAGTTCACTCAGGACATCCACTGTTTCTGTTTAGGATCTTTCATTATTCTCAGTATTACCTGTGAAATTGCCACCATCAAAGAGGTTATTGAATCTACTACAGACTTGTGGGTTTTGATCCCTTCAGTTTGCCTCAATATGTAGATCTCATTTTTTTGCATGCAGAGTGCAGCATTATAAAGAGTATCTGGTTCTCATTATAATTCTAAAGAGACAGTCAGATTTCATAACTATTCTGCATAGGCCAGAACCTACTTCCCTTAATCATCTGAAAAATAGCACTTTGCTTCATGACCAGGCCCAGACTGATTTTAAACTTGAGAAGTAAATTACTACTCAATAATCCAGTTCTATAAAAGTAAATGCAGAATGTTGTTATGCTGGTTCATTATGTTGAAAGCGTTATAATTTTTAATGGAATGTGAGTGTAATATATTGTAAACGCCTTCTTTAACACTTTGGGAGACAGCTGGATCTGTCATCTCACCAAGTGAGGGATGCCCCCTGTCCACAGAATTTTGTTAGTAGCTAAATGTAAAGTTTTAAGATTTCATTAACAGCAGGACTCTCAGTGTAGTATCTCTGCAACTTACACAGTTTGAGTGAGCTCCAAGATTGCAGACAGGTGAGGAGGAGAAAACCTTCCCCAGGTCACTAATCCATTTTTTGTCCTTTCATGTTAATTGGCAGTTCATTCCTGGGAACACAGATTGCGCCGCTTCTCCTTTACCTCATCCAATGTCATATCCCCAAAGAAGCCCTGCCAGCGCAGAAGGGAGCGAGCCATATGGGGCAGGTTGCAGTTGTTCCTTCAGGTCTGGATTTATTCCACTGTGAACAGATGGACAATGGCTGACATCCACTAATGGTTCTTGATAGATTTCTTCTGCTCTTCATCTCTATCTTCTTTTTCTCTTCAGCCAGAACACAGACCATCATCCTGGAGATGGTCTGGTAACTCGTTCTGACTAGATGGAAAATAATAGTCTCGTTTCACGACAACCAGAAAATGCAGAGGATTTAATTCCACCCTGTTTCTTATGTTTTTAGCACTTGTATGAAGAGGGTGAGATCAAGAAGAAAATCCATCCCTTAGTCACTTAATGCAGATAACATCAGAGGAGAGAGTTTTTCTGTGTTCAGTAGTTTGAAGGGAATTGATTCTTCCATTCATTCAGCTCACTACAAACTTTTTCACTTCATATTTCCAGCATAGAGCTAGTAGAGCTGTTCCATTCTAAGAAAGGAGCAATGAACATTTGGCATTTCAGAAATGATTTTGAATGTTTGTCAGAGCTGAACTTCTTGTTCATTAAGTGGAACCTTAATCTACTACTTTGATCCTTCACCTTCTTTCTAACAGTAGATGAAGGTCCTCTATTTTATTTCATGCTTGCAGTGACCACAATTTATTAAAGATGAGGTGGTTCTCTTTAGTCAGTTATTCTTTTTTTTTTCCCATTTTCCCCTCAGAACCTGCTCAAGATTTTTCTCCAAAATTACTTTCACATGAACCAGAAAGCATTAACTTCTTGCAGTGGGAAGTTGCAGACAGAGGAAGTTATAACTAAAAAAAATAAAAAGCAGCTGTAATTAAAATATGCAACTGCAAAATCAAAGTAGGCTGATCTCTGTGTGTGTTATATAAACAAATGCTTTTCAGGATCTAAGTGAAAGAATTAAGGAAATATTTAAATCCAAAGTTTTCTTTCCAGATTTTAAATAAATTGAATTGACTTAGTTTGATTATACAATTAAACAATCCATTTTAGGATAAAGGTTAAGTGTTGGGCCTTCTGTATCCAACCATTCTTTTTTTCTGACATAAATCTCTCCTAGGATCTCCTAATAGCATCTGCAAGATTTACTGTTGACAAAAGTTCAGATACTCCATTGAAACATAATCTTGCATTTTGATTAAAAATGCATAAAGGTTTTAAATTTATGGCTTTAAAAACTGTTACAATGAATGACGTCTGTTTGATAACAAAGCAAAATCATGCATGAAAGAACCAGCATGTACGACTGTGACAAACCAAAGAAAATCTGTAAGCACACAATAGCAGTATTTTTGTGTAAGGAAATTGTCAAACCTCACTATTCACTTCACAAAACATTCAACATGTATCTTGGCTCATTGCTTGGGGGGTAAAACAGTGAAACTTCCTCTTTCAGTATCTTCAAAGTCACATCTGCTAAAGATGGTAGACCCTAATGCACTGAACAGGTCAAAGCCCAAGGTCATGCCCTTATGATTGCCCATTCTTAGGGGAATAAAACTTTTACTTAAATTATACACGTGGCTGTTAACAGATACACTTAAAACAATGTATTTGCTCTGCAGCACATGTGCTCCTCCAGCTGACTCTTAAGAAGCCGAGAAACAGTTCAGGGGCTTTGAAAAATGCCATAATTCTTAGTGCAGGGCACAGAAGACACTCAGCTGTGTTACACTGCTGTTGAAAAAAAGAGCTTACAGCAACAGCGGTGTCCAAATGCAGGAAGAGGATAGGGATTGCTAGGCTTTGTGAAAGATGTACTTGTAGCTGTGTGAGCCACAGTGTAGAAGTTGTGAAGATGACTGAATACAAGGGGATCCGGAGGCGAGCTGCTGGACAAAGCAGGAAGCAAATCGATGGGGCAGCTGGAGGCTTGGCTGGAGTTAGCTGGTCTGCTCCTGGATTTTTTCATGTCCAGTCCAAAATTAGGCCACTGATAGCCATGTAGGGGAGGAGGGCTGAATTTTGGGAAAAATTAGCTGCATTTTCTTAAGCAGAAAGAGCATTTAATTGTGTTCTGAAGGAAGACTTCAATTTCTCTTGAGTTACTCCATGTTCTTTTGCATCCTGAGAGTCTGCATAGTTTGTTCTGTAGAGCACGTGCCTTGTGGCAGCTGTCGAGCAGGGTGGAGAGACCTTTTGGCTGGGGAGATGGGGTCAGATAACCTCTCTCCTTCAGCAGGTGCAACTCCCCTTGCTGCTGCTGGAGGGCACACTCTTGGTCCAGTTAGCATCAGCTGAGGATCTAGCCCATGGTGTTTTCCCAGGAAGCGTGAACTTGTGCCAGGAGGGAACCAAGTCCCGTGTTACCTATGGTGTGTGTATTTGTTAGGTCTGTGTACAATCGGAAAGGAAAAAGAGCAAGCATATGAATCCCTTCACGAAGTAGCGTAGAGAATACCAAACTGCAGTATTAATAACCTCCTGTTATTGAATCCTCCATCTGTTCATCATGCCAACTTATCCTCACTTAGAGCACTCCCCTTGTCATAATATTTTGCGCCACACTCCCCTCCCTCCCCGAAGCAGCAGTTCCAGTTTAGATCTAAACATTTGCCCAGTCATGTAACCCCACCGAGGACATGGTCTCAGTGCCTGGATCTGTTTATGTTCCTCTATTAAAAAATGCAACCGAATTCTTAATTTCATTTCTGATTTTTTCCTTTTCTAGTAGTTTTTTTTCCTTGAAATTTTCATATCCATATTGATATTCAGAGATATTTCTCTTGTGGTTTAAGTGTGTCTGACCCCCTAATGCTCATTCCTGATACTTTGCCACATGGCAATTGAAGCAGTGAGGGAGAAAAAAATAATTATTTTCTCCTTAGAGCTTTGATATGTATGTGTTTTTATATTTGCTAACATCTATAAATGGCAATAAAGTGGTTAGCCACTTTAAAGTGATTAAACCCGAATTTATTTATACAAACTCCACGTGAGGTGCTTGGCTAGATGCTGCCCTAGTGATGCACAGTGAGAATTTAGGGAAACTGTTCTTTGAGGGATGTCTGAGACGTCTGTGCTGAGCCACTAAAGGCTTTCCCAGGAATACAGGAGGAAAATGAAGATAAATCAGAGGCTGCATAAACTTGTCCTGGGAGTTACCTCCCAATCCCGGTGGATAATCCCATGAAAGGGACAGACTACCTGGGAAATGATGGGGGAAAACAAGTTCTTAGGGAGCTGGAGCCAAGCGGCTGAAGGCTGCCTGTATGCTAAAATCCTTGAGTTGTGCCCTGAACGGATTCCTGAAATCCACACAACTCAGAGGCTGAAACCGCCCTTCATAACCTCTAGGTTCAAATATTCTCCTTATAGAAAAACC
Organism: Parus major; assembly: GCF_001522545.3. NCBI lineage: Eukaryota > Metazoa > Chordata > Aves > Passeriformes > Paridae > Parus > Parus major. Next base: position 62,413,393 of record NC_031771.1, read on the forward strand.
AACTCCCAAAAAAGCCCGGGGGAAAATCTGCAGCCCTGTTCGTTCTCCCAGTGAATTGCTCTCGTTTGCTCCCCAGGAGTCTGCGTCTATCCGAGGGGGTCCGGGTCCCTGAGGGATGCTGGGGCCGTTTGCTGACAGGAAACGATCGTTTTATTTCTGGAAAAACCCAGAGAAGGGACGTTCGCTGCTTAGCTGGGCTGGGCTGTGGGTGGGGACGGACGAGCGGACGGCCGCGGCTCCGCTTCCCGCCCGCGGCTGGGAAAGAGGAAGGGGCGGCTGGGAAGAAGGGGCAGCTGTGCCAGTAGAGTGAAAGTTTCTGGGAGGGCTGGAGCGGAGCTCCGGGCGCTGAGGAGA
>NC_031771.1:62415603-62486416 GCF_001522545.3 Parus major
TTTTTTTTTTTTTTTTTTTTAAGCTTATATTTACGCTGTTGTTTTTTAAGGTAACATGAATGATGTGTACAGGGTGATGTTACAGATATGCCTCCAGAATTGCCTGGCATAAATTGTCATGTTAATCTGAAGGTGATTTTTTTTCCTGCCCCCAGACATAAGGAGACAGAATGTCGATTCTGTTTATAAACATTATAATTTTGTAAGCAAATTTTAGCAAAGGAAAGCTAAAAAGCAGAGAATAAGGCTGTAGATATGAGTCAGACTGCTATGCTGCTTTGTTTTCCTCTAAATATTAAATTCAAAAGTCAGGATTTAAGTCACAGAGCTGAGCTGGACAGAATAATGGTGGAAAATATTGTTAGCAGTGCTGTTTTTTAAAATTTAACCTGTTGTAACTTAAATTGAACAATTTCATAGTGCCTTATATTTTAGTAAGTGTCGTCCTTATCGGAAAGAATATCTGCTTTTAGGCCATGGTGGAGCAGCTAAAGATAATCATCCCTTTAGCCTCGCTGAAAATAATGAGGCCTAATAAACTGAACTGAGTGTGTACTTTCTTTTCCAGTGATTTAGAATTAACTGTTGTATTTGCGATGTGTATATGTGTTTCGAGTGCATTGCACTGATTCCTCCTCCAGGGTCTTAAAAGATGAAAATATTCTTATTTAGTATTCAAGCCCCTTGGCAAGTAGCCTTGATGCCCTTATTAAAATGTTTTAAATCTCATTATTCTGTGCAACTAGGAAGGAAGCAAGAAAATGCTAAGAAAAATAAAACATTCTATAATAATTTCATATTGAGATCGCATTAAGTAGTACTTTGAAAATCTGTTTCTTTTATAAATAAGGAGGGTTAAAAAGCTGAGTATAAATTAGACTGCTAGCAGAAAGATAATTGTCCAGTGCATCTCTTTGTTCTGTGCTCTTATCTGTTTTATCTATTTTTAGCTGTGCGTTGGTGAAGCAGGCATGTAAAATCAGCAGCCCAAACTGCTAACTTTAGTGTATTTTATAATGTTGCTCTTTATTGACCCCCAAAGGCAGCAAGATTTCAATATTGGAATTCCTTAATATTTGACAGATAGCATCCTCTTCAGTTTATTATTATGTCAGCCATCCCCAGAGTGAGGTAGTGACAAAATATTTTGCCCATTGGCAATTCACTGGTGTATTTCAAATCAAAAGGAAACAAACAATGCTCTGCCCCCAACCTGCCTTTTTTTTCCAGCCTGAACAAGAAATGGGTGTTTATGAGGTGGCTGCAATTCATAAACATGAGAGAAAGTGGGAGAGTTAAATTGTTTCCTCATTTTTCTCATTGTTAATACAGAATAATACTTGGGATGTGAATTTAGTTTCTCCGTGTTTGTTTGATGGCATTGAGCGTGTAAATTGGTGCAGAGTCAGTGGTGTGTTCTCCATCCTTCTGTAAACAAACCCCCATGCCCCCCCAAATAACACCGACTCAGTGTTTCTGTAAGGGAAAGTGTTACTTATGTTACTGAATTGGCAAATAAAATGGTAATAATCGTGAGAACCGCTGCAGTCATGCTCAGTAGAAGAGTTTAGTCAATGAAACTGCTATTTTGAAATGAAACTACTCCAGTCACCTTTGTGAATTTTGCAGTTGAGTGTTGTCATATGTAGTTAAGGAATAGCTGGAGCGTGCAGCTTCTGAGCACGCAGTACGCTGCTTGTAGAAAACTCATCGTAAACATTGTATATGTGGTGCTACTTTGTCATCCTGTGGAGTTCTGATAGCATGATAAAAACAAATTACAAGTGCCCTTATGCTTGTCAGTTTGGTTACCTCTTGACTTGTCCTTCTGCATCATAAAGATAAAATAGTGTCTGCCCTTTGTTAAAAATGTGTGATCCTTCAATTTATTAATCTCTGAGTTTCTGAGAGCTATTGTTTTATTTGCAGTGTAAATAGAGTGGGTTGCAGCTCTTAGCCAAAAGTGTGATCCGAGAGATTAGGATTGGGCTGTATGCTGTGAAGTGTTATCATACAGATATAGTAGTGCACTTGCCAACGTTTTGAAACATAAAGTCAATCCCTTGTTATCAAATAAGAACATCTACTGCAGATCACTGACTAGGCTGGGTCATCCCTTTTGGGGAGAAAACTGATACTCTCACAAAGTACCTTCTATGTGAATACTGTAAATATATAAAAAAAAACCAAAAACAAACACTTATTTTACCAGAAAACAGTTTGAACAGCAGCAAGTGTGTAGAAAGGCACAGATTTTTATGTCTTTTAAGCAAAAATGCAGAGAAGCAGCATGGTCTTTAATTTGCTTATGTGAAATAAAACGCTAAACTTGAAACTGTGCTGATGTTTTGGGCTAAAAGTGCTTGTTGCCATTTTGCCTTGACTTACGTACCATGCATTTGTAATAACTGTATTTCTTGAAGCTTATCTGGATCACTTGGCTGCTGGTGTGTGTGAGACCCGCCTTTAAGAGTAGTAGTCAGGTTTTTGCCTCCCAAGCCAGCTGGGAACATTGATGAGGTGATACTCCAGCATGTGTCAAGCTTTCAAATCCCAGAGCAGTTGGCAGTGCAGCAGCGTAGCAGCCTCCTCTGAGGCTCCCTCACCTCCTGGCCTCATAATTATTTATTTAGTGTGAGAGTAGAGATGAAGTTACACTTTTAATACGTGTCTTAAAATTTAAGGTGAGGAAGAAAGTTGTAGTACAGAGCCCTTTAGCCTTAGTTCCTCAGCTGCACGTGCTTTCTCACTCCCAGACAGCGGAGCAATAGATTTACAATTTGAGAAGACAAATTCCCAGCTGTAGTTTTGGGTCTCTTACTCCCCTATTGCCTCAAGAGCAAAGATGATGATTCATTTTAATCTGTGAATTGATCAGGAAAACATGCATTGCAGATAAATCTAAAATTAACATTTCCTGCTGAAATGTAACTCTTTGCTCCCTTGCCAGTATTCCTCTGGGAAAACTGGAGAAGTGCGGCGGTGCTTCCAGTTGTGGCGGGTGGTTTAGTATCTCTGAGCTGTGATTACAACAGGATCTTTTCCAGTGCCCAGTAATCCTTAACCCATCTCCCCAAGTGATTAATGTGATGGGGAGTGTTTCGGGAATCTGGCAGCACCCAAGTGTTGGCTGGCTGGAACTGGTGTGTGTCCTCATGTGGGGATGCTGTGGGGAAGGGGAATGGAGTAAGCATTCCAAATTGTTCATGACATGAAAAAGGCGCTGAGAGTACCCACATTAGACCTTTTTGGTGCCCTTTGGTATTCAGCTTTGTTTTGGTGGTTGAAGTGGGTAAAAACTTCAGATTGTTTTTGAACATGACCAGAGACCTATCTGGTTCCTCAAGGAACTGGGGACAGTCCCTGGGCTCCTCTAATTTGTGCTACCCGATAGCTGCGATCTGTGGCACGTCAGGATGGGAAGATCTGGATCCACAATCCCCAGCCCCACCGATAGGCTCTGCCCCGCTGAAGATGGCCCAGGGATGGATGCCTGCCTTAACCTTGGTTTTTACCCCTATGGGTGTTCCAGCAAAAATGAAATAATAATTAAAAAAAACCCAGCAACTTCACAAAGTAAAATTAAGCGCCAAATGAAGGAAAAGAATCTCTCAAAATAACCTCTCCTGAAAAACATCTGTGCCTTAGATGAATAGGTTAATTGATTTTGATGTGCAAAGCATAAAGTGTTTATTTTTGCTATAGCAGAATGAGTAATTAATTTTTGAGGAAGATTATGAATTAGCTTGTTCTGTCTTCTGGAATATTTTTGTCACTTCATTTCAAACATATCATGTTTCCTATATTATTATTCTATTTACTAATTATCCAGTTTATGTCTAATCAACATAATTGAAAATTGACATTGTTTGATTTTTTTTTTTTTCTTTGAACTAAATGTAGTTAATACGATAGCATATTTCGTGCTGGTATTTTTTTGGACAACTATTGCTCATCCTTGCATTTTCATCTTTTTTTGTACATACCTTTTTCAAGGGGCTTTTAGAGGAACTTCCTGGCAGTGTACCTGCCAGGGTATTCAGCCAGAAGGGATTCTATGCAGAAAGCAGAGAAAGGTGGCCCTGGGCACAATTGTTCAGCTAATTCTGAAGTTGAGGCATTAATAGAAACCTTTTATTTCTGTTGCACATGAAACCTTTGTTAGCCTTGTGCTATAAAGCACAAGGTAATGTGATTATATAATTTTGGTTTACGTGAGGTATTTTAAGGCATATTTTAACTGTTCTATTTACAGGTCAGTGGATGTCCCTTATCTGTGCCTAAACCACCCTTCAGCGAGTTGTGTCACCACCGGCAAAGTTACATAAGTCTGCAGTGAGAGTTGTGCATGCTTTCTGCTGTGTGTGTGCCAGAGCTCACCACGTTACCCCTCCTCTCCTTTTGGTCTATTTAGGGGAGCTCTGATGCCAACTCACAAAAAAAAAAGAGGAAGAAAGCAGGGAAACATTTTTTGACTTGAGTCACAGTTCCAGATTGCTTTGTGCAGCCCAAAATCTGTGTTGTTGGATGTGCTCTAATAGTCTTCCTGAACAGCACCAGTATTTTTTGATAGGTTCCATCTTCTGCTGTGGGACTCAGGCACACCCTATGATGAAGGGATTGGGAATTCTGTCCCAGTGGGATGTGCTGAAAGCTTTAATAGCAGTGAATTATCACACAGCCATGCAGAACATGACAAGAGCGTGACTTTTGCTGCCTCTCAAACCAGGCGTTGCTCAGCACCTTCTGTGCTTGGTTCACGTGTGACCTTCTGAAGCGAGAAATGTCTGTACTTGAGGAAACCACAGTGGGCAGCCTAGCACTGTGCGTGTTTACTTGAATGTGTCTGGTTTTGTGCAGAAGGGATGTAGGCCCTAGCCCACAGATTGCTGGACAGTCAGGGCAAGGTCTAACTGCAGCAAATAGTGGTTTAGGAAAGCAGAGCTCTTGGGGCAGCAGAAGAGAGTGGTCCTGCTTTCAGTTTGGCCCGTGTCAGAGCCTCTGGAAGCCAGGCTTGCTGCTGTTGCTGCTGCCATGTGGCAGATTGTTCTTCTTTCCCACCCTCCAAGCATGATCAATAAGAATTAGCCCGTGGCTGCCCCGTGATGCCAGCAGGAATGGCAAATGGGACTCTCCAAGGCTGTTCCTGTATTCCTGTCCTCTGGCAGGAGCATGCACTGTGTGCCGTGCAGCCCTGTGCGCATGGCCAGGCAGAGGAATGGCCAGTGGGTCGTCCTGCAGCGTGCTCAGCCAGGCAGAGCTCAGAAAAGAGCCAGGAGAGAAGGAGCACTGCAGTGGATTTTCATCATCTGCTACTACACATAGATTTTTTTTCACTCTGGAAAATGTCATCATAGTCCTTGGGTGAGTCAGAAGTTGGGAGAATGAGCCAGAAAAGAGCTGTACCAGGATGTGTGCTCTCCAGTTGGATAGGGCTGATGTGCAGGAGGGTATGTAGGAAGAGAGAGCTGCCCCAGGCAGCTCTTAGTCAGACTTACAGTCAGCAAGAGGTGCTGCTGGGGGCTGACAGACTGTAATGACTGTGCCATTGATGCAGATCCCTGTACCTTAATTTATAATTGCAAAGTTTCCATCAGCTTCTGTGGTATTTTTACCTGAATATGGATTTTCAGAATTAACCTTCTATTTTAAGCCAAACAGTCCAAATTTGATGTTGCTTTTTGCATATTTGCAGCACTCTCAATCCTGCAAGGAAAATGTATGGCTTAGCAGAAACAGTGGTGTGGAGCACTTCATCAAAATTCCCAGATGAGTCAAATTTCATTAGATGGTTGCAGCCAGTTTGTCTCTTGCTGAGTGCGTAGCTTCAGTCTTTGCAGAGTCATGCAGGACAAAAGTGTTTAGCAGAGATAACCACAAGCCAGTCTCCAAACTCTCAAACTGATACTTAAATATTTTTTCACTTTAATGTGTTGTACCAGATATGTTAAACTGTTTATTTTCAACCAGGCAATGAGCATTTTCACATTTGTGGTCTACCAGCCATCTTAATGTGTGTCTGGTGCTTCAGTGAATAGTATTAATGTGTATCACAGCCTTTCTCATGTCGTCGATTTTCCCATTCATATAATCAGGGTTACTGAGAAGTGATCTTCAGTAATTCAATGTTGGCTATGTGTGTGTTCCCATGCTGACTGGAACTGGGCAGCTATTTCCATTTTAACACATTATTTTTTGACTAAGAAAGGTCATTAAGGTGCTGATCAAAGCCACTGCACCATTTTAGGTTTTATTTTGCATCCCCAACAAATTCTCTCCTGCATACTGAAAGTCTGTCTGTGCTGGTTGTGCCTTTTTCCCAGCCTGTCCTGTGCCAGGATTACTGTCTTTCATTTCTGCTACCAGCAGAAAATCTTGTTCATTTTGGTTGGTTTGTATTAGCTTTCAGGATCCTTTAAGATAAAAAGTATGCAGTATCAATTTTTAGTACCTCCATAAACTAGTTACTTGCACCTAAAGGACTGAATACCTTCACCCTCAATAAAGATTTGCAATGAATACTGCAGTTGCTTTATCCCATGAATTGTCAAATTTTCATTCATTTTTTTCAGCTTCTGTGAAACTTTTAAAGCTGATTTGAATTGTGTTGAATGTGCAGAGAGTTCTCAATGTGGAATCTTCTCTTTTTACCCTAAAACTAAAGTGGCTTCCTTCATCTGCCCTGCCTGAGATCTGTGGTCAGCAGTTTAGCCACCACAGCACTGCTCCTTTGTGAACTTTAAACTCAGCACCACCAGGCAGCACATTTTTATTTTTTATTTTTATGAGCAGAAGCAGCATCTAAAATGACCATTTATCTATGTAGAGCTTGATGTATTTTAGCCACGCCAGTCTAGATAAAAAGAATGTCTTGCATTTTTTAAAAGCTTGTGGGAGGAGGCCCACAATAGAGGCTCCATTGTGCTCTTAGTACTGAGCGTACAGGAAATCACAAATTAGCTATGACGAGAGTATTGCAGGGGAGTTTTCAGTTTACTTAATTCCTATAGTATTGTATGGTTTTGAAAGGTTTCACAATACATTTGGTCTGGTTATGTATGTTGTTTATATTTGGCAGATTTCTGTTTAAGGCTTTCTCTTACTGTGTCTTTGTTCAAAAGATCTCCTGTTCTGAATCCTTGAATCCAGATGATTTTCCTTCTTACTGTAAATAGAGAGGTGTACAAATACTATTGGCATTTGTCTCATGACCACCCTGCAGCCATCTAAAATTTAAAACCTGCATTGTGTATTCAGCAGTGAGAACCATCTCCTTAGAGAAGGAAGTAGAAAAAGATTTTAGTAGGAATTAGGAGAGCAGCAAGCTGCAGGCACAACTTTGCCTGTCTTAGCAGATTTGGATCCTGCAGGACATTAAATTACTCAGCTTCCAGTTGGTATCGATGGGAGTTGGAGTGAGCTCGCATATTGAAAGGATTCTGGCTGTATCCTCCACACTAAGCCTGAGTTATTGCAGGGTAACACTTCTAAAATTTTGTTCAAAGATTGGTTTGTTTCATTACTTGCAGTTGAGGAACGAGTTCTGCCACTCTTGAAAGATTCAGGATTATGGGAACTCTCCAAAATCATGGGTCTTATTTTCTTAGTCCTGTGAATAAATAAAGTACAAAAGACTGTCTTGCTGGTAATGGAGAACTTGAAGTACTGGGAATATTGCAGCTTTGCATTGATTTTCATAACTTTGCTACCATCTTCCTTCTGAACTGTTTTTTAAGTCTGTTAAGTTCTGTTCGTGATTTTTCTGAGCTTTGTGGCTTTGTTTAAAATAAAATACATTAAAAAAATCTGTTAACAAATACATGAATATAAACTATTTTCTTAGACCCACAGTCAAGGGGGAAAAAAAAACCTCCCAAGAAATCAAAAATGAAGTTTGTGGTTTTTTGGTATCCTGGGGATACTCTCTCCTAGAAATTATGAATATTCCAAAGTGCGGTTCACACAATTCCAGCAGCTACTGAAGCGCACTAAAGATTTACTGGTAAGAGGGGATTTTTCTTTTTTTTTTGTGCAGGAGAAAATAATGTCCAGAATCATCTACTTCTCTCTCAGATTTTCAAAGAAAATTAATAAAAATAAATTTTCATTTTAGAAGACTATTTCTAAAAAGATTAAACAGTGATTGTTTTTATAAATAATAAATAACCTCACCTGTTACATCTAAGATGTCTTTGATCACAGGAGTGCACAGTGAAAGAAGCAGTCCATGAAAAGGCCATATAATATCTGAGAAACTGCTTGCACTTAAGTATGATTTTAAATCAAGTTATTTAAGGTAATGCAAGCCTGTTTGAGCTCTCTTTTAAGTAAGTAAAGTGGGACTAAGTGTACTAAGCTTATTTCACATTTGCATTAAGATATTTAGGAATCAGGAAAACCAAATTACTTTGTACTTCGCAATGACATTGTTAGGCATGCATGTTCTAGTTTTGAAGCACACTTGAGCATAAATACAGCTGCTTTGTGCAGCATTTGTACCTCTCTATAAAAGAGAACATCACTGAAGGACTTGTTTGATGAATTTAATCTCTTACATGGGAACTGAATCACCTCCGTGAAGTTATTTTGTTCGTTGGTTGGTTTTTGGGTGGTTTTGTTAAGTTTGTTGTAGAAAAAGTTTTTGGTTACTAAAAATCTTACTTGAGTACTGAAGTCAAGGGCAGGTAGTGACTTTCAGGGCAAATGTGGTCCAGTTATTGCCAGAGGAATTGGAAGAGAGAGGGGAACAGAGGTGGCAGTGGTAGCAGATTTCCCAGGTGGCTGTGGAATGGCCCAGATGGCCATGGTGGTTCTGTCACTTCTGTGGGAAGCCTCAGAAGTGACCTGGGATAATTCACTTAATTTTTCTGTGCCCATTCTGTGCATGCAAATGATGGTGAGCTTGTCTGGGAAAGCACCCTGGGATCTGTTGGAAGTGGCACCAAATTAGAGTAGGATTCTTTAGGTAGTCGTGCTCTGAGTAGGTGCTTGGTTGGTCTTCTCTGTCTTGTTTTATCACACGGAAACACTTTGGGAGGCAGTGAGTGTTCCTTTGTGAACTGGTTTAAGGTAAATGCACTTATTAAAAAGACAACCTGTGGCTTGACTGAACACAGCACTGTGCAAAACATTCCGCTGTGACCGAAGGGCTTGCTTTCTCCAAATTAAAAATGTGATTTCCACCATTAAAGCTCTTCCTCTTCAAACAGCAAAAACCCCTCCTGTATATTTGAATCGGGAAGTTGTATTTGCCAATTAGCTTGACAGGACGCGCATGCAAATGAAGCAGCAGAGTTCTGGTGAGTGAGGAGGCTGTAGCTCCATGTGCTGTGCGCTGGAATGTGAGGATGGTGTGTCAGCAGCGAGTACCCTTGCTCCTGCTGGGATGCACAGGCTTGGAGCAGAGATACGATTGCAAGCTATTTTTACTTAACAGTTGAACTTTGGAAGAGAAGAAGTAAGAGATAATTTCTTTCAGTTTGAGTTTGCACATTGTGCGACTTATTAAAAACTTCAAGATGACTGTTAAGTAAAGACAGCTACTTGAAGTGCCAGATGGAAAAGAGCAAGAAAAATGCCTTCTGTTTAAAACAGAAAGGGGATTTTTGCTCATTTTGTGTGGGGGTCTTCTCAAGTCCAGTTACTGTGCTTGGTTCTCTCCAGTTCCATTTAGTGTTCTTTGATGACCTGGGTGAGGGAATTGGGGGCACTCTGTGCAAGTCCTCAGATGGCACTGAGGTGGATGTGAGTGTTGACCTGCTAGAGGACACGAGGGCTCTGCAGAGGGATCTAGGCAGGATGGATCAGTGAATTTCAGGTTCAAGAAGGCCAAGTGCTGGGTCCTGCCCTTGAGTGACAATGACCCCCTGCAGCTCCATGCTGGGGGCAGAGGGAGTGGAAAGTGTCCACTGGGAAAGGACCTGGGGATGCTGGTCAGCACTGTCTGAACATGAGCCACAATGTGCCCAGATGGCCCAGGAGGCCAGTGGCATCCTGGGCTGTGTCAGCAGTAGTGTGGCCAGCAGGACCAGGGCACTGGTTGTCCCTCTGTGCTCACTGCTGGTGAGACCACACCTTGAACCCTTGTGTTTCTGTGGGCCCCTCACTACAAAAAAGACATTGAGATGTGAAGTGTGTCCAGTTGTTTTTTCTGGTGAAAAGGAGGCTGAGGTGAGACCTTACTTATCTTTACACCTATGTGATAAGGTTTAGATTGGATATTAGGAAACATTCTGTCACAGAAAGGGTTGTCAAGCATTGAAACAGGCTGCCCAAGGCAGAGGTAGAGGCACTGTCCTTTGGAGATCCTTAGAAGACCTGTAGACATGGCACTTGGGACATGGCTGAGTGATGGCATTGGCAGTGTCAGGTTGGACTTCATAGTCTTGGAGGTGTTTTCCAATTTAAACGATTGTGTGATTCTTCTGTGTTGCAGTTTCTCTTGTGGGTCCCATGTAGATATTAGACGCACAGCAAGATGCATTTCTCTCTCGTTAACTGAGTGACAGAATGCAGGCTTCAAACAACATCTTGCTCACACGTTGCCAGCTCAGCATTGGGCTGCATTCTTGAAACTGAGATGCCACTATCTTTTAGTTCCTGCTCTCATGGTCCAGCAAGTGCTCTTATGGACATTGCAGACATTTCTGCTTTTCTAGAAATGTGCCTGCTTTCAGCAAAGCTGCTGTGGTTTGAGAAATACAGTACTGGCTGTTTGGTTTGGCTGTGAGACCCCTCAATTCCTTCTTTTGCACAGCAGTCCATCATCTTATGACCATTGTATATGGATTTAAGTTCAAGGCCAATGTTAGTTTATACATAACTTGGAATAATTGTAAAATGCAAAAAATGTCGAGTATTTTCAAGTTGATTAAAATTTTCAAAGAGCGTTTTTTCTTGCCAGCATCTGGAAGTTAGCCAGGTAAAAGCTAACATTCCCACAATACCTTTTCTGTGGGATAATGGGCAAGTTCAGGGCAGCATTCTTTCTTTCAGTTATGTAAACAGACAGTGCTGGCCAAGGCTAAGAAGTGTTGCTGAACATGAAATTGTTGCTGTCTGCCCTCCCAGCTGTTGCTTTGTTGAAAATGATTTATTTTTTCTTAATTTTGTTATTGTTCTTCTCTTCACATTTAAATAACATGGAGTCTTCTGCACTGTTGCCTTTTAAGATCTTGCCCAAGGCAGTGCTGTGTGAAAAATCCATGTGCTCCGTGGATGATTTCATCCATGGCAGTGAAACGATGTCATCAGTATAAAACTGATTTTCAGAAGGCTCCAAAAAATAGAAAGGTGTTTGTAGAACAGAAGAGATTCTTTGACAATAGATAAAAAGAGGTGAAGGTGTGATAAGCTGAACTGACCTTTCATCTTACTCAGCTTTGCCACTTCTGGTCCTTCAAAAACATAGCAGGAATTAATTGTCGGGGAAGTGTGGAGCTGGGAGTGCAGGTACTGTCAGCCAGCCACAGCACAGGCAGCTTTCAGTTGCTGCTACTGTTTAATAACTTCTCTAATATTACACATTGATAAGGATTTATTAAAAAACATTTTTTCCCTGTTGGAATCCATATCTTTGTACTCCAGGAGTTTCTGAAGAGTTGGCATGCAACAAAGGTTACTGTGACACATGTGACTTTACATATGGAGTATTATCATTTGGGAATAATCAATGTGTCTTGATTCTTGTGTGTATTTTTCTTTTCATTAGTTTAGTTGTTTGTTTGTTTTTTTTTTCTTTAAGGATCTCACACAGGAATTTAGTGTATAAGCCTAAAAGAAATAGTTTTTGCATAAAGAAAGATGCAGAAATCCTGGCTTCTCCACACAGCTGAATTGTCATTTTTCAGCTTGTACAAGAACTGCAGAAATGCAGTCAGTTAGTTGGCTGTGGCCAGCCTTAGGGAAAGGTTGGAGAAATGTAGTGAGACATAAAAAATTTCAGGGATGGTGAATGCTTACTGTATAGTTTTCTGAGCTGTAATATAAGTGTTGGTTTTATTAAGAAAAAAAAGCATCTTTGTGACTTAAAACTCTTCAGCTTAGATGTTTTCTACTAGAATACATATACATTTTACCCTTAAAGGGCAGAGCTTTTCCTAGAAAAATCAGTGCTTGCTTAAAAGGGCAGCAAGCCACTGTCACATCTAAAAATTCAGTTCTTAGTAAATTCTGAATAGACAGAAGAAGACAGTCTGAAACCCTTAATCTTTCATGCTATCTGGATAAGCTGGAACATGGCTGTATAATTATTTTCTTTCATCCACTGATGTCATTGAACTCCCTACGCAGACTGAAGCTCATAAATGAAGCTAAAGATCATTTTCTGTGAACTTTTTCCATTTTTCCATGCAGTGTTTAGGCCTATTGCCATGTCATTGTGAACCTCTGTGTCTACATAAATATGAAGTCAGTTAGGTGGGTAAAAGCACTTGTAATTTTCTGTTTGCTGCTCATTTAGAAAGGGACAAAACAGTAAAATTCAAATGGACTGAAATGTATTAGTTGTGGTGTTTCAGACTTCCAGTTCTGTAACCATAATTTTTGATCTGTTTTAAACCTCTAATGACTTCTAATACATTCTTAAGAGCTAAAAAGGAAGAAAAAGTACTGTAGCTTGAAAAAATAAAGACTTACTAGGAAACTGAAAATTATTGTCCTCTTTTCATTTTGTATTCATTTAGAACAAAGGGTTTATGGACCTTTTAGTTGGGGTTATTTATTTCTTGAGATTTAAAGAACATCTATTCAAACTGCTGGTTTTATTGCATGTAAATGTCAGTATCTTGAAACTAGTTATATTTAGATCTGTAGCATTTTTGTCAATTCCGTATTTCTAAGTTTCCTTGCTTAAATTAAGTCTGATTTGTCCATATAGAAATTGATATCTGTGGACTGTGTATCCCATTATTTTATTTATGAACTCGTTTGCAGTAGTACTGTTAGTGGGTAGCACGGTTTTATCAGCTGTGAGTTGAATTTTGCTCATACACATAGAAAAATTTAATTGCATCAGATAAATATGTGCACGTGTGTGCTGCTTGTGTGCAGATACATATCTGCTCATTCCTAATGTGCCTGATTTTGCAATGACCACTCAGTTAGCAACAACCTTGCTCAGCAACCAACTCTTCTGACTGATTGCAGGGCCCCAGAACAACTGTGTGAGTGGGGTACAAAGCAAGGCCTTAAGGACAAAAAATTAAAATCCTAATGAAAGATGTGCACTGAAAAGTAACGTGGTGCTTTCATGTCCACCAGCTGTCAAACCTCCATAAGAATTGTACAAATGTTCCCTCCTTCTTAATAGAGGTATTCTGGATCCTGATTTTTGTGACTAGAGACTGACAGCTTTTAGAAGTATTGTAATGATGAAGTGCCATTAGCTGCACACCATTCACATCTTAAATTGCAATTTAATTGTTGTGTTCTTTGCTATTCTTGTAAAATAGTTGGGTATGGTCAGGATCTTGATTTCCAGCACTTCTTCTTGCTCTTTATTTTCTTGTTTTGTAGGTTATTCATTTTTTGTTGAATTATATGTCTTTCTGTGATCAGTTGGCATGGAAACATGGCTCCTTTATAGGCCAGTTGCTTTTAGCATTAATTTGCAGGTACTTGTTTTTGAATGTGAAAATGGAAACCATTTATGTTCTTCATCATTCCCCATCATTAATACGTGCATGCTTTCCTATGCAAAGTAAATTATCTTGCCTTCTGTCTTACAGGGAAAAATGTACTTTTAAAGGAAGAAAAAAAAAAATTACTGCACATCATGTGCGCTGTATTAGAAAGAGAATGCTTCATTTAAGGTTTTTTATACATATAACTTGGCAGAATCAGTGAAACAGACTAAAACCAAAACTTAATTTAAGCTCAGAAAGTAGCAAGTGCTTCTTAATAAAGCAAAATGACACCACCCGATTCTTGTTTCATCCATGTATTTATTGGCATTGCTGCTTTTTTTTATTATTATTGGCAGAGTGCCTGTTTTCTTTTAGGAGTTCGATGAATTTCACTGGGGAAAAAGGTTAGCAGTTTGGTTTGGTTAGTACTGACAAAAGTAAGGGAATAATTTCATTAATATTTTGTGATTTTAGTTAGTGGAGTTTGAAGTTCCTAAAATACCTCGATACTGGCAAAAGTGGCATTCTGGGCTTCTTTTATAGTCATTAGAGTTATATAGTTACATTCATGGTGCTGTGAGGGTGTCCTGCAGTGACTGGTAATACTATCACACATTTTTATGGAGAGTAGTTAGTCTATTAGTGTTTGTTCACATGTATAGAGATTTGGAACTCTTTCTGAATAAATACTGTTTTAACTATTGATAACTGTCTAATTTATGATCTGCTATAAGCAGTTGCAGAATTTCTTTTTCCAATGTAGTTGCTTTCAAGTTCTTTAGGATGAGATTTAATCTCATTCCTAACAGCTCCAGACCTTTGTCTGAAGTGCTTTGTACAGATTGGATATGCAGAATAAAAATAAGATTTGAATTCATATACTTTGGCTCATTCCTCTCCATCCTGTTCCAGGCTTCAGACACTTGGTTTAACTAACCATTTATTAGGGAGTGTGCAAAACAAATAAATTCAATTGGTACTGCTCATAACTCCATTTTACATGTTTAATAAACAGTCAGTTAATGTGGCCTGTTTGAGTGTAGTACTGAACTGCTTTTTCTTTATTCTCGAAGTACACGCAGTTCAGTTTCAGAGCTGTACTTCTGTGCAGCATTTAACAAATTTCAGTGAAAGCACTACAGACCTGCAAGTTAGAAATATTTTGTTCATGCCACTTGTCCTATGTTATGAATGTCGTGCCATTACTCAGCAACCATATTGCTCATTCTCTCTGGACAGTTTAAAAAAAAAATCGTAAAACAAACCAATCCCTCTAAATGCAACCCACATATTTTTGCATATCATGTTTTCTTTAACTTTGGTGGAAAAGAAAGATTTTGCTTCATGCCAAACCCTTCTACTGAAACCGTTCAGAGCTCTCTTGTAGTTACTTGCCAGTGGTTTTCTTGGAGGTTGAGAGAGTTTAGTGCAGCAGATGAGCTTTTTACAGCAGTTTACAGACCAGATTTTCACTAATTATAATGCAGCTGTAAAAAGAAGTTGGGCCTTGATGCTTCCTGTGTGACACTATCTCATCACACAGAATAAAACCATTCCTTCCTCCTTTTCACCCCCCACCCTCATTCTCTCAACATGCCTGCTGAAAAAGAAAATGGGTCCCATACTAGTTTTGGTGTAGTGCAGAGTAACTGGTGACAGGATGCACTAAACTGATTTTTTTCTCTCCTATCCCTCCCTGCAGTGCCTGATGGCACTCCTGGCCCAGGAAGGGCTGCAGAGAACCACACTGAGGATAAAACTCCCACTGTTTCAGTTAATCTCCATTGAATTGTAATGTTTCTGGTGTAGATTGAACTCTTCTTTCATATTCTTTCTGGAACTAAACTTTCAGTAACTAGTGCTGCCTCCTCTTACATGTTTTCCATTCCTTAACCAGATGTTGAGTGTGGCTGATGTCCCATCTCAAATTCATTTATCCAGAGGTGGCTAGACTACTCACTGAAGTCAAAGGCTTCCTGTATGGTGGAAAGCTCTCCTGTGTGCTGCTGTGGATCCTTGTCAGACCTCCCAGAGAATTAAGCTGCTGGTCATGTTGTCCTTTTAAATATTTTTGAAATAAAAGTTTAATTATCTTTATGTGAGGAATTTAACATAAGCTTTAAGGGATGTATAGCTCTGATTGAATAGAGAATTTTATCTCAGCCCAAGGGTCACATTTCACAATGTATGTGATGGTGTGGACCTTATAAGGAAAGAAGGCAAATCCATTATTGAAAAAAGAAAGAGCGCAGGTGGAATTTCTTCTTAAAGCATTTACTTCATTGACCAGCACCCGTTTAATCACTGGTTGAAAGTACCTCACTTTAATCTGGTTTACAGTGCAGGTGAAATAAATGACTGTCATCTGGGTGATTCATGGATGTACAATTTTCATCACAATGACTTATTTTTCAGATTTCATTTGTTACTCTCAGCACTTGTTTTTCATTTTCCTTTTGTAGCTGGGGTGACAGTCCTAACCTTTACATCCAGAAAATAGGGAAAGTAATGTGTTTTGAAGTCCTGTTACTCTGTCTCAATCCCAAGTTCAAGGATTCAGGCTTCATATTCTGTGATGTTCTGGAAAATAGTCATAATGGTTTCTTGGTTTCTGGGAGTTAGGTGATAGCTGTTGTATTGCATTGGGGAAGCTCTGAACTGTCATTTTCTTCCAATTTTGCAGAAATCACAGCCAGTAGGAAGCAGTTAAACTCGTTTTCCAGCCTCTTTCCCTATGTTGTGTCCGCTTTCTGAACAACAGAATGAGTTTCAAGTTTACTTTGCATGAACTCAGTGATGTTTTGATTATCTTTGAATGATAAAATTCCAAGTAATGTGTTTCCTGTCGGCTTGCAGAAAGAGATGCTCCTGCAGCCTTTCAGCACGCTGCTGTTTATCCTGCTAGTGACATCCCTCCTGTTTCTGGTTTCAAAAACATAGAAAAATCATAGAATAATGTTTCTTATTTTGGGGTTTTTTTTTAACTACATCCGATCAAATGGAAACCAGACCAATGTAATTGCTTCTCTGACTGTTGTCAGTCTATATTTTGTTTCAGAAGGGGTCCATCTTTTGTAATTGTCTGTTTTTCACAAAGTGTGTCACTGCAGAAGTCTAAGGCTGTCACTGTGAGAGGGGGAGATGACATTTGTGTGACGCACAGATGTGCCGTGGGCAGATTTTGTAAATGTCTCTGCCTGCACATTTGCGGACACACGAGCTAGAGCAAGTTTGTTTTTATGCTAAATCACACAGGCTAGAATAAAACTATGAACTGTCATGTTAACTGTATTTACAGAGGAATGTAATATGAATGCATTTTCCAAAACACAAGTGCTCGATCACACCAAAAATACAGAGTCGGAGAGAGAATGTGGTAAGAAATCCATGTTGAGAATGATGAGTGCCCTTTTGCCTTAAGATTCTCTAACTCTTAATAATGGATTCAATAATTCCTTATATAGTGCTTCCCCTGTAACTGATGTTTTTTAGCACTGATAAATGTTTGATGCAATTTACAGAGACAGAACATGATTTGTGCCCTGAAAAATTTATAATTATCTGCAAAGCATTTCAGTGCATGTGAACAGACCCTTTTCAAATTGAAAATTGTTAAACTGCAGAGACTAAAAGAAACTATAAAGCCTAGTAAAAAATGCAAATATGGGTCATTTTTAAACACTTCTGGCTTTTCACCATCAGAAAAATCTTAAAACATTCAAAAACCTTCCCTAAACCCCTTCAGCATGTGGTATGTGTGGGAAGAAATATTTTTCTTCTCTCATCAAGTCATGGAAATAACTCCCAATTTGAACTGTTTTTCTGTGCAGCTTTAACTGTGATGTTGAGACCAGAGCCTTTGTAATTGAAACTCAAATTTCTACTTAAAGAAAAGCTCAGTAGAACAGCTCTCTTACATCATATGCTTTGGTTATATTATGATTAAATGTAACATGATAACATAAACCCAGCTTTTGCCTTAAACTGCCTGTTTTATTTGGCACTTTGACTGTTGTTACTGGCTGGTTCTCAGTGAGCTTGTCATTTTTTATACATCCTGTTTGCTTACCTTCAAAATTACTATCTTTTCAGAAAAAGCTATCTATTTAAGCTTGATTATTTAAGCTGCAGAGGACTCTGGATGGGAGATACAGGATTTCGATTTCATTATACTCCACATTTTGTCAGTTTTACAGTAACACTTCTTGAGTTTGTAATCATCAGCAGCCATTTTCTTAATATTGACAGAGAACAGCAGAGGTCAGGGGCTGTGGGAGGAACCAGAAAGGGAGGGAGAAAAAACCTTTAAGGAGCCCTTTGCAAAGGTTCAATGTTTGTCAGAGTTGCTTTGGTTTTCAGAAGAACATAATGAAGTGTAACTCAAGGGATTTTATTATCCTCATTTACTGGAATCCATAATACTGTGTCGAATTGACCTGTTCATAATCATGCTCATCTTAGCAGTCTGGACTATGTATATGTATGTGTGTGTGTATATGTGAATTTGGTTTTTAAGTTTATAGCTGTCTGTCTTAAAGCTTCCAGCTTTCCTCCTTTCTTCCCATCCCTAAACAAGTCAGTGTTTTTTTGTTGTTTCACTGTAAGGACTGCTGGCACACAGCATCATGATGTTCTGCCAAGAGGACAATGCATCACATTTGTTGCTTTCCCAAAAAAATAAAAAAAAAGTTAAGGAGTTACAAAGAAATTGGAGATGTCAGTGTTCAATACATAAAATATTTCCATACTGTTATTTTTAGTGTCATCTGAGTGTGTTCTACTGACCTCAAGAAAAAAAAAATAAACCTTGTGAAAATAATTTGGTTATCCAAGGCCCCACACTTGCTTATCTTCAGACTTTTTGATAAGGAGAGTAAGGAGTGTCCCAGGTAGTAGTTTAACGTTCTTGGGTCAAAGTACAGGTGTGCTGTTGGAGAAATTGCTTTTGGTATTTGGGATCAGAATAAAGGAGGCCTTTGATGTTGGTTCCACTTGGATTATTTGGTTTCTTTCTCAGAGACAGCATCCTGTATAACATCTAAAATATGAGAAAAGCACAGGGAGTGTAGATATTAGCACAGGCTACCTTCAGAAATTTTATGTTGTAGTACGTTCTTGGCAGTGTCTTTAAAGCATAATGTGAAATTAATACTCTGAAAGCAGTTGCAATGACAAAGCTAAAAAGTGGTGTTTTCTTCCAAAGCATGTTTCCAGCTCAGGCAGTGGTTTAAAGCAAATAAACAAAAACCCCCAAACCTGCTGGAGTAAAATAACTTGCTGTATGAGTAACATTTGGGGGTGAGAAGGAAAAAAATACTTTTTTCTTTTTTCCTTCATAGTTCAAATACATATGGCATGGGCACATCAAGACTTATTCCTTGAGGGAATTACATTTTAAATTATGTGGCTGTTGAACTTCTATCAAAATCCCAGCCAAGATGCTAGTTCTGATAACTTGATTTAAGATGGAAAGGCAATGGTTGCATGCTTTCTATTGAATACATGGGTAAAGGAGTAAGGATAAGGGCCACTGGTGCGCTTCATGTGCAGCACAGCCCTCTTTTGCCAACCTGTTCTAGTCTGGTGTTATTTATCCTCAGTATTGCCCTAAAAATCTCCAGTACCGCTCCTTCTGTGGAAAGTGTTTTAGTAAGTCTTGGCATGATCTGTATTACTGGAATGGCTCGGGGAGTTAATCATTCTGCTCCTAGTGCAATTGTTGAAACAGATTGTTTTTCCAGTTCCTGCCAGCAGGAATTTTCTGCCTTTTTTTTTTTTAGGTCACACCCATGCACCAATAAAGTTTGTAGTCTGAAATACAAGCTCAGTTGTATTTTTTAACCAAGGTTTGGGAGCTTTTTAAGGTGGGTCACCCCCAGATGCCATCATGAGCCAGCTCCATGGTCACTGTCCTGGGGGAGGAGGAAAGTGGAGATATATTCTGTTACGTACCCAGGATATGGTGCATTGTGAGGATGTCTGAAATGCAGGCTTGATTCATGCCTTCAGCTCTGTATTTTGGAGAAGTTGCCCCATCAATAACTGGGAGATGGATGTTTTAGTTGCAGGCACATACGGTTGCTGAGAGTCATAATTCTCAAGTTTGTTGGGTCTTAATTTGTAGGTCCTGTCCCCAAGTTCACTGCAGTGATTCCTGTAAGTGACCAAGTAGTTTTTTTGTGGCTCTTGCCACAGTGTGTGTGGGCAGGGGCATTCCACCATCACCATAAAACCTGTGGAATAACTAACAGGAGCTGGCAGCCTTAGCCAGAATTTCTCAGAAACTGAGATTGATGTGAGTGAACTGAATTAGGACAGTTCGCTGTTGTCAATTTATTTATCCTCTCTCTTCCTTCACTTATTACTTAATAAAGCTAAAAATACTTGAAACAGTAAATAAATACTCACTGTGCACAGGCACTGAGATGTTGCACATCCAAGGAGAGCTCAGTCCTTTATAATGTTTTGCCTTTCTCTGGAGTTTGCTTTCATGTAGCTGTTACTTGAAAACAGCACTGCTGTAACATTGGTTTTTATGTATGTTTTATTGCAGATACTTAGACTTTCTGGGTTTAGTACTTGATGTAGTTGTTACTGAATATTTTCATTTATTTTGCTTTTTAAATGGTAATGAAAAATTAAAATGTTTTACCGTAGTGCATAGTTCTGTTACTGCTTGTTTATTTTACATTAAATAGGTGTGATTCATACTGTTTTCAGTCTTATTTTGAAAAGTATTAGTTAAGATTAAGCATATCTTTACAGCATGCTCCAAATATGTAATTTGAGTAATTTTTTGACAGATGTGAAATACTTCCAGTCTTTACAGTGATGTTTGAAGTACATGTGTAGTAATAGAAAATGTTGCCAGATTATTCTGTTTCTCCTTAACAGAACATTATTTCTGATCAAAGGCTTTCAAGATGTGCCTTGTAGGATGTTTGGTCTTTTGTACCCTGACAGGCACTTAGGATTT
Organism: Parus major; assembly: GCF_001522545.3. Lineage (NCBI taxonomy): Eukaryota > Metazoa > Chordata > Aves > Passeriformes > Paridae > Parus > Parus major. Next base: position 62,436,205 of record NC_031771.1, read on the forward strand.
TGTGTGCATGCTGACAGATGTTAGACAAATAAGAGCAGAATTACTAGATTTTTAAAAAGAGACTGGTTAGGGATTGCTATTAAAGAACACAGCTAAACCCCATGTCCTCGTTGTTGGAATAACGTCCTGAGAACAGCAAGTTTACTTGCTGTGTGAGTATGGAAATGTAATGAGGAATCACAATTCAGGTTCTGGTAACAGCAGGGAAATACACAATTTTCTAAACAGAAGTCATTCACTTAGTTTGTTTTGATTGTACCAGAAGGGAAAACCAAGCGAGAGAGTTGTCTCAAATTGTTGAGAGAGTTGTCTCAAATTGTTGAGAGAGTTGTGCTGAGGCCGTTGTGTTGTGTGCTGTAGATTGCTTGGGTGCCCAGGCTCATTTCTCGCAGGTAGTGAAATCATGATGTGATGTGCACAGAAATCTTACACACATGGAGGGCTGTGGGCTGGGATGGTAGTTACACAGTGGTGGTGTTGGGTTTACATTTTGTGTCAGGGAATGTGCCGTGAGTGTCCTGCAGAGTTCTGGGCGCGTTTCAACCTTCACAATTAACGGGAGGATACAGCCGGGTGTGACTGCTCCGCACATCAGCGGGTCAACACAGCACAGGAAACCACTTGTATTTTTCTTGGTCTCCTGCAAATTAAAAAGAAAAGAAGGAAGATGACTTGTTCTTACTGAGTTCAGGTAAATAAAAAGCGTAGATACCAGCAGTGTTCATCCACTATGTGCTTCCAGTAAAGTCCCAGTGTGCTCAGCTTTAAGTGCAGAGCCCTGGGGACTTCCTTAGGGGCTGCACGGGTGCTTTAAGTGCAGCTTATGCTCAGTTCGCTTTTGCACATGTACTGGGAAGTCCACCTTGTTACTTTGAAAATCAGTTTGGGATTGTTCCTCTAAATTTCAATAAGCCTTGCAGCAGGTTCTTAAAATCTTAGAAAATATAGTTAGAAGCATTAAATGAGATGAGAAAAGAGGGAAATTAAATTTAATCTGCTAACTAATTCAGTCTTCTGAGGGTTGCTGTCACTTTTTTGTCCCTCGCTGGTGTTCTTTATTTAAAAGTATTCTCCCCTGTGCCTACCTCCAATCCTGCATCCCAAATCATAGGAAATTGCATTCTGCTTGTCTTGAAGGCAGCAGCAAAAAGTGTTGGCTCAGATTCTGGTGGAATCATGAGATTTTTGTGTTGCATATTCAGCATCTAAATATGCTGAATATGAAAATACTGAAGGATGATAAATGCTTTTTTTTTTCTTGCATCCATTTCACTGATTCATGTACCTAAGTTGTATTTTAAACTTTACTTCTAATTGACTGCTCTTAGAGTTTTGCTCTAACTTGAATTTCGATATCTTGAACTTGGGTTCATAGTGCACAAAACAATGAGTCTGCCAAAACAGTCCAAAATGTAAAAATGCAAGATTGGTCAGGAACCTTAAAATAAGAATTTAAGTATGGGGCTTCTAGGAATTTTAATAGTGTATATTGGGAAATCTAATTCATAACAGCTTCTGTGTTCATGTTATGAGGAGGATATTTCTTGTGTTTTGACAACTCATTCTTTCCTTGAATTAATATTAGCATTTATTTTTGAAAATAATGCACATTTTTGTGAGGGTTTATGGAAAATAAGTGACAGCTCTCACTGAATTTACACCTAGGTAAGAATATAAAATAAAGGTAAATGCCAAAGGGGTTAGTCTCATGTTACATGTGCAAGACGATAAATTAGTTGAATGCCCAACCTGTCAGTTTCAGGTCTGGTTTTTGTAAATATTGACAGGATTTTTCAGTAGTTTGCATTTTGTTAAAAAAGTAGGGAATTTAGATGTTTTACGATGTATAAAGGAAGTTTTTTTTTACCACAAATTCTTTGAAAAGGACATTGTCAAGGGATTTTTCTTCCTTATTTAATCTTTGCACTTGTAAGAATCCCCAGTGACAGGAAAGCTCTTGCCAGGCTGCTCTCCTCCATTTCATGTGCCTGTTGGTTTGTGATTATAGGGTTACTGATAAGTGTTGTGCTTTTTGGCATTGATGTATTTTTCAGAAAAAAGAATTGAAGGATTTGTTTTGAAAAAAGAAAAACACATTTAATGAATTACATGGACTTTGCAAACAGATTTAAGGAAATGAAAGGTAGGTCAAGTTTTGGGCCTACAAACCTGACAGTGTCCTTTACTTACAACATTTATGCCTTATATGAGACATTCCTCAGCCTAATGATATTACATTAATCAGCAGTAGAAAAATATGAAAATTACGTTTTTCATCATTAATCTTGATAGCTTTGCATTTTAGTACATTTTCTATTGTCAATAAACCGTGGCAGCCTACTTTGAGATGTCTGGTATTTGGGCAGTGATTGCTTCAATTACTGTCATTTTGTACCATAAAAGGTTGTTTTACAAAAAAGTTTAAAATACATTTTAACAGCCTGGATTATGTCAGGGAGAGCTTTCTTACCCTGCAGTCCCGAGTTTGCCTAATGGCAATGGCTTCTTCCCCCTTGGAGTGTAGCACAAACAATGCACCTTTGTTTAAGGACCAGGAGATGCAGGTTGGATTTGGGAGGGAGGAGGACGCTACCCTGCTTAGGTGGCTTCTTCCCAGGTGAAGAAAATACATTTTGTGCTAAGGTTGGTGTGATCACTTGTAACTCCTCATGCTGTCAGAAGTGTGGAGGTAAAATAATTCATGGCCCTTCCATTCCTGTTTTGGTTGTGAAGCTGGATGATGAGCTCATTAATCCCCTTGTTTGTGGGACCAACAGTCAGTTGTGCACAGGGCTGACCTCCTCTCAGGTTCTGCAGCTGAAAACTGGTTTTTCAATTCCCAAGTTTATTTCCATAAGAGTTGGACTAGAATAAGGTTTTGATAGGCTTTTTTTCCAGGAGAGGTAGTCCAGACTGCAGCTGTGCAAAGGCACTGTGCTGTGAGCCACATGGTGAATAGCTGCTGCCTTAGGACAGCTGCTCTGTCTGTCTCTGCACCTTATACCTGCTATTAATTTAGAAAAATTCCAGCAGCCACTGGCACAGTAGCTGTTACTGGGATAAGAGCTTCCCCACCAGATTATTTCCATATGGGGACAGGGCAGAAACCCCAGACTTTACAGCTGGATTAGAACTGTTGGGAAAGTGTTAGGTTTTTTTCTCTAATACATTTAGATAACCTTAAGGGCCTGACTTACACCCAGCAAAACCATCAAGTTCAGAGTTAAGGCTTCTCACTCCATCTCTGGTACCCACTGGAGCGCTTGGCCCTCCAGCACGGGCATTTTGGAGCCCACACGCTATCCCTGGATCCCTGCTCACCCAGGCAAAGCCTGGGCTGTGTCAGTGCTGCCAACCGGTCCAGGTAGGTGTATTCACAACACACCTGCTGTCCTGAGCAAGGTGCCATGTGTGTGTCTTAACACTCCACTGGTTTCCCTGGAATGTTAATGGCCAGTGGCAGCACAGCAGTTGTGGTGGAAAGCCAGCAGCCATTGGGGGAAGGGTACAGATGCAGTGAGAAGCTTTAACTTTGAGTTTCCTACCTTCTGTGAGCACGAGTCAGACCCTTAATGTTGTTTTAATGTATTGTTTGTGTTTAATTTTTAGTAAAAATTTGAACATCATCCAGGCTACAGAGGTTGCAGTGGATAAGAAGTATAAAAGATTTGGTTCAAGATTACAGGAGGCTGCAAGAAAAATTAAGGACATGGAAATGAGGATGGAATGACAGGCTGCTATTTTGCCTCAGAATACTGAAGATTGTAAAGCATTGAGAAATCGAATTCATGACCCTGGAAATCAAGCTCAGATTAAGAAATGTCAGGTTGGTAGGGGTTCCTGAAAGTCTTTAGTTAGGATAAACTGAGATTGTTTTCCCATAACAAAGTTGTAGGATGTGGGGGTGGATGGTAAAATTTTTGTTACCTGTGTAATGTGAAATGCTATACCATAATATTTAAATAAGCCAACTAAGTGAAATTATTATTTTGAATCAGTTTCACATTTGTCATGTTGAATGTCGCTTCTGAATACTTCACAGCTACTTCTCTCTGGCACAGAGTTGCATTGTTCACTGTAAATACAGGCATGGAAAATACTACTCTTAAATACACATTGCTTTCTGCTGCCTCTCCAAGGGTCTCCTGCAAAGCCAGAGTGCAGTGTGACATTTCTAGATAAAAATCAGAACGTATCTAAATGGTGGGAGAGGAAGCTTTTTGTTCAAAAGGTTCTGATTCATAGTAAAGCCATATCTTCCCAAATGTGAACTTTAAATAGTGACTGCCACTGTGATGAAGTTCCTGGAAGTTAACCTAAGTGGGGAGTTACTGCCTGCCATTCAGTGGCAGGATATTTAGGCAGAAAGATTGTGCAACAGGAAGTCTGTGCTGAAGTTCAGAAAAGATTTTGGCAAGCAAAGGTTTGTGGGGTTTTTATGGTCAAGGTCACTGGATGTATTTCAGTTCTGGGGATTCTTAACAAAGGCTTAGATTCTCTCAGGGAGGGTTTGTCCTTCTGGTTGTTTTTTGACTTCTGTTCCTATGCTTTGGGGCTTGGTCTGGCATTCCCCTTAGCACCAATGTTACACAAATAACTTGGTTGAAATTTAGATATACTGGCGTGAGGGAAAAATCAGACCACACCTTTATGTATTTTAGAGAAAACATTATCTGAAAGGGCTCTGTTTAGTGCTGTAACATTTCATTATTTTTTTTGAGATAGCTCTAGTCAGAAAAGTGTTTCTTAGAAGTAAGAATTTATAATCTCATCTGCTTTTTTGAGTTTGCACTATGTGCTCTGCTGTTGACAGAGGTGCTTTAGTTGTAGCTCTAAGGGGATCACCTGTGCCATATTTTTCCTCATTCATCTGCAACAGCCTTCAGTCTCAAACTTCTCAGTTGTTTTGGGTTTTTTTTTGTTTGTTTGGGTTTTGGGGTTTTTCGGTTTGATTTGGGATTTTGTTGTTGCTTTGTTTTGGTTTTTTTTTAGAATTTATTTTATTTTAGCTAACATTCAGACTTGTTATTGAATTTCTGGCTTTGCTGTGCTGGCAAGACCAAGACCATAACATTTCAGTTGTGGAGTGAGCACAGTTAACTAAGCAAAATGAAGAGGTTTTGCAATGTCATTTTTTGCATTTATTTCTAGGCATAATTGCATTTTATTAATGTTGTTATTTATACTGTTTTCAAAAATACGTGAACAAGTCTATAATATGTTTTATCCTTGGATGTTTTTAAGTAAATTTAATGTGGGGTTTTATAATTAAATCCTTATTAAATAATCTAATTGTTCCATAAAGAACTTAAGTATTTTTATGTTGTATATTCTAGTGTTTGTGTCCTGTACCACATTTCTGGTATGTAGTTTATTTACTAAAAATGTCTGTATGATGGTTCTGTGGCCACTTTTGGTTCAGACAAAAGCTATCAAGATGCAGAGTTTAAAAAAATTACGTATTGTCTCCTATTTAGTTTTGGTGGCTGAATATTACTGAAATAACATGCACCAGAAGCATTTCTAAGCTTCTCTATCATAGGAGAGGTTAGGAGTGGATATTTTTGCAACAGAGTGTAATTTCCATGGAAAACTTTGCTGATGGGTTTTTTTCCCCATCTGAAAAATGGTTAGAGTACTTCCGAGTCAGTTCATTGTCCATCAACCATCACCAGATGTGGGGAGATTCTGGAATTAGAAAAGGTCCAAATGTCGTGACTGTTGTTCTCTTGTCTTCAGGTATAAGAACTGTTCAAATAGGTAAAGAATTTAAGTGCCACATTGCAGCAGGGCTGTCCTGAGTTGGTTAGGAGTGAACATGGAATTTTTGGATTCTGGCTAGGCCACTGAGAGGGACTGTGAAGGCAGCAGTCTCTGGAGCTGTCCTTCAGCCCCACGCCTGAGACTGGACCCAGGGGGAAATTAGATGCTGTTTTTGTGGAGTTGTGAAATATCTCTTCCCAGCAGCTGGTTTTCTTCACCAGATCCCTTGTACAGCTGGGATTCTACTGATTTTCCGTCCACTTGAAATGCAGATACTAGTCTTTCAGGACTTGCTTTCTGACATTGGGACTTAAGATGCAGCAACTGCTTGTAGAAGTTAACTGGGGGACCTCAGTGATTTCCATTGGTGTTGGACTAACTTGGATTATCAAGCAAATAAGCAGTGTTTTAAAATTTACACTGCACCAAAAATATGTGTTGAAATTTATATACAAGAAATAATCTAGCTTGATTCACTTTGCCATGCTTAAAACTTCTTATTCTAAAAGATGAGAAAGATCATGTACTTTACTATTCATTTTGCTTTTCATTATCTCCTCAGGAAGTCCTTTTTCCCACCCATGCTTAACTACATTTTGTAAATGTAATGGTTTAATATTATTCCCTTGAGTACTTCAGTGTATTTATAGCATCTGTATTGTTAAAGAGATGCTCTCTAAATATCTTACGGATTACTTTTCGTTTCCAGACTCTGTAAAGAGGATGCAAATGAAGTCTTCAGTTTGGACTGATTTTCCTTCTCCCAGATATTTGGTGTGAATTTCTTTGTCACTCTACAGTGTTTGGAGTGTGACATTGATTTAGAGGGGGACATTTTTTAATGTTTTGTAAGAGTTTTCAGTGGTGGATTAAGTATGATGTGTTTGACTAAGCTATATAGAACTGTTAGGTAAAACTTTTTAAGTCTAAGCAGACCTACATAGATCAGCAATTTGCCTGTAAACTTGGACACTGGACCCTCAGTAAATGGAAAATTTTGCTGTTGTAGGCTTTTTGAAGTTAAACTTTAGTCTCAGCAGAATCATCATTATATATGTAAATTGAATACTCAAATCCTCACTGAGTTGTTTATGATATTCCATAAGCTCCAGTCTTCTTGCAAGCCTGGGCAAGATATTTCTCACTCTTTCTAGAGCTGACAAAGGTGTGGAATCCAATCAAAACCTAAAGGTTGAATAAGGTTGCACAGACACTTCTTATTAGTGCAGTAAGGATATACCTTTAAAAAACAAGTAGTTCCCTCAGTGGTTTTATCCATCCTTCAGACTTCAGCCTTCTGAACCTCCATGGAGTTTCTTTGTAAGGTCTTCCGTGTTTGGTTGACAGCTGAGTGTAAACTCATTCCTATTTTATTAGCTTCAGTCCTTGAAATCTTTTTCTGCCATCAGAATAAACAAGACTAGCTATAACCTATTTTTAATCCCATTTGCACAGCCTGAATAACAAGTCTTCTCTGTTTCTTTGCAGGCATTCGACCTCCGATCATGAATGGGCCCATGCACCCGCGCCCTTTGGTAGCGTTGCTGGATGGCAGGGACTGTACAGTAGAAATGCCTATTCTGAAGGATGTAGCCACAGTGGCATTTTGTGATGCTCAGTCTACACAAGAAATTCATGAAAAGGTAATGTTTATAAGAGGGACAACTGAGATGTTTTAGGAAATGCAAATATTTTAATTTTAATGATTTAGAACGTGTGATGTGATATTACAGTGTCTGTGGTGAGCTGTGCTTTAGTGTGTCCTTGGCTGGATGTTGTCCCTCTGCTTCCCTACTGAATTAGATTCATGGAGAGAGTTAATTCTGGGCAAAATACTCTTAGATGATATCTTGAAGTGCTCCTTGGAAACATTTCTGTTGCTCAGCCTTTGCCTGGAAAGACAAATCTCAAGTACTGGATTGTTTGTGTGGGTAACTTTCTGATTCCTTTGTTTAGTCAAGGAATTGTGCAGGTTGTGTTAGGCAGCCTTGTGCACTGAGAATTATCACTGCAGAAGAGCTTCAGAACAAATGTTAACCCAAAATTTGCATGGAAAATGTGGTCAATGTCAGCCTAACTTGAGAACAGATTAAAGGAATCGAAAACTTCTCGGTCTTCATAATGGATCTGCAAAAGATAATGTTTATTGAGATTTTTAATAAAATAAAACTTAATTTTTAAGGTTGGAAGAAAATATATGGAGTTTTTTTTTAATTTAAAGGGAACCCAAGCTTTTTTCCCTCAATTCCTTTTTATTTTATTATATATCAAGAATTGAAATGCGACAGAGCGCCTTTTTTCTGTGTATTTAATTTTAATCATGTTGAGAAGTTGCTTTTATTTTACTGTTTTCCTATTTCACACCACAGGAGTCAATAGATGAATTCCATGTACAAGGACTAAATGACACATGAAGAATAAGTACTATAAATGCTGTTCTACTTTTATTAGTAGATAAGAACAATCTGCTCTTCAGGTGATCACTGTAGTGTTGGCTACTGCGCCACCTGTATAGTTTTATGATTTGCTTACTAAAACCATCATCATTTACTTATGGTGCATCTAGACTGGGGAATTCCTGTGTGCCATGAATGCCTTGCATAAAAACAATGGATATTTTCTGTTAGCAGTGGTGTGTAATAAATGAACTTTTCAGATCTTGTGATTGTGTGTCTCTCCAATTGCAGGTTTGGAAAAGTATTTGAATAAGTGATGAGTGACATAGGTAATCTGTTACTGATCTTCACAGCACTACTGTATTGATGGGATTATACTAAGGCTTGCATCCTTTGCTTTTTATTATACACAAATAATTAATTCTCAATGATCTCAGTAATACATCAGGACAATACATTTTCACTACCTATCAGTACAGTGCCATAATACAGATTTTCGCTTGTCTAAAGGATGAGATAGTCCTAAAACATTTGGGTCTCCAAGGTAATAAATTTCTGTGAAAAAGTCACAAACCTTAATTCATTATCATACTGTTCTATTCCTCTAACATAGACTGAGAGATCAGTTTTATGATGTGTTAAGCACTGTTCACTTCTGTGTGAAAACTGTTCACTGTTCATCTGTACTGAAAAAGGACTATTTTTCACCTATCTTTAGAGGAATATTTGTCTTTTAGTACTGTTTGAATAATACATTATTTAGGAATGGTGCTTTGCTAAATATAAAATTGTTTTCACAAAAGGTTATAAAATAAAGAGCTGCATATTTAAAACAGAATCAAGAATGTTCACGTATTTAAGAATGCACATTTGTGACCATACTAAATTATGTTGCCCTGTTAGTTGAAGTACAGATTTTGATAACAGATATTAGGAAGAGCTACTGAATTAATAGCCTAGCACATACATTATATACATTTAATGTGAAGTTGCAGGGAGCAAGCCAGAGGCTGGGAAGTTTAGGATGGGGTTTGAAAGGTGATTGACATTGTTTGATACTCCTAGGTGGGTGTCAGTAATGGGGCAGGGGGAAAGACATGAACCAAGAATCAGATGGGGAGGAAAGGGCTGAAAGACAGCAGAAGGATGTCTAGGAAACATCCTTCTGATGATAGATACTTTAACTCAGCTTGCACAGTTGTGGAGCCTTGATCACAGGGTTGTGAGGAGTCAGAGTGTGAGAAATTAACATTTTGGAACCTGCAGAAGGGATTTCTGCCGGTCATGAGAGTTTCAGGGACAAGGCAGTGCTTTAAAATACTGTGCTTTCAGTTTTTCAAGGAAATAGAGTGGGAAGGGGAATTTATCACAGCTTGTGAGACAGCAAAGTATAAGCTAGGTAGCTCTTCATAGAGGAGCAAGCAGGCTGAGAGATTTTAACACATCTAGAAAGGTGGAAAAGAATCGAGGATGAATGCCATTTGTGTACAGGGTCAAAAGCAGGATTTTAGCAAATACCTTACTGTGTGTTCTCCTTCAAGAAGTTTTCTTCAACTGGGTAATGCCTGAGTTGCAGTTCTGTAGCAATTCCCTTCTGCCAAGTGTTCATCTGTCAATCACTTTTTAGGGCAGAGGAGATTAAACTGTGGAAAATAAGTAACAAGTTGTAATGTTGCAAATAAATAATTACATGTAGTAGAACTATGTTTCATCTCAGGTCAAAGCATTTGTTCCCCATTCCACTGCTTTGGAAAGCAATTTTGATGGTGAAGATAAATTTCCCTCCTTCTGGAAAATTAGGCTGCCAGTGCTTTAATGAATACTGACATTTACTGAGAGTGACCCAACGTTTTGAAATAACTTTGTAGTTAAGACGATATTTATCACACTTCTTCAGAATTTACTCATGTGTAAGGTTCTACTGGTTTTTGGTTTCTGTTTTCCATTCTCTCTAGAAAAAATTGTTTATTTTCAAGCCAGTCTGCAAGGCTGCAATAGATGTTTTTATCCCTTAACCCATAAGTTCTGTTTTATTGTAGATGTTGCATATGGCTGTGTGAAGTTGAGCATTACGTTTGTCAAACTCTTATCATGGCATAACTGGGAGTTCGGTTCATTGCATCCTATCAGAAAACTTCTGTCATTTAGGGTAAAAATATTTTAAGATTTCAGTGTTTAAATTTCTTACTAGAGATTGCATTACTGTCTACAAAAGTTACTCACAGTGCTTAAATTGGCTTCTATTTTACAATTAATGATGTGTAAATAAATTCTCTTAGTAACTATCTAAGACTGCTTCCAAGTGTACACAGTGTTTTGGTTTGTTCTGCCAAAAATACAGTTGTTCATCCAAAAAAATTATTTAAAAACAGTTAGCTTGATTCCATCCTCATTCCAGGTCAACTTTCCTTTTTTCACTATCTCATGCTCCCTTGTCTGTTTGCCTCCTTTTCCCAATCCCTCTTCATTTCCGTGCCATTCACAGTTTGCTGCTTTTCCTGGCTCCTTGGCAGCCTACCCAGCACTCTGATTCCTGCAGTATTGCTGCTCTTTTCCACTTCTGTACCTATAAAGTTATAAAAGACTCAAGCACACCCTTGAGGTCTTTGTGTTGCCCAAGATTTTTTTGAGTTCATGTTCTTTGCTTTCTGGGCTTCCTGACCTTTGCTGTGTGTTCTGTAACATGGAAGTGCTGTGTAGATCGAGAGGGATAAATGTAAACAATGTGCAAGAGCTGGAAATAAGCAGGCATCTCAACCAAGAAGAGGGAAAACAGTGATTCTTGCAAACCCAGATGAAAAGACAGGAAGCACAACTGATTAGGAATGGTCTTTAAAACAAAATATACAGGCTGGAAAGAACTCAAGAGTTTATTTGCAGCTGAGTACATTTTTTCATTCTCTTTTTCTGTAATTATGTGCTCTCCTACATCTTGTTGTAAATCAGGTAGAAGAAAAACGTCTGTGGTTGACTGGGTTTACAGCTTCAAGCATTTACACAGTTGACCAGAACGTTGATGAGAGCAGTGAGTAGTCCTTGGACGGAGGTGGGAACAGAGTCTGTTGGGTTAACCTGTGTCCCAGCCCTAGCAGAGATTGGGGCAGAATGTGTCAGATCTATTCACTCCTGTTTTCTGAGCACAACATAAAATAATTTTCAAAAGGATACTGCATTTCCATATTTGTAGTTTTAAGTTTAAAAAAAAAAAAAAAGCTGAACTTCCTGTTCAACAGAACTTGAAATTTTTTAGTCACATAGGAATTAAATGTAGAAAACAGTTTTAGTGATGGCAGTTTTATCAAAGACCTTTTCAAAGAGGAGCTGAAAAGTGATAAATGTTTCAAAACTGATAGAAACAAGTTCAGAATGGTGCTGTTGTTCAGCTCTTTGATTTGTCCCTGTTACAGCAATGGTTAAGTGAGGTAATTTTTCAAGCTTCCAATTCTTTGTTTAGCAGTAAAGCTTATGTTTACACCATCAGTGCTGTTTATATTCATGATGTAGTTGAAGCATTTTAGTTCTCCATCAGATTTAAATTCTCAAAGAACACAGATTGAAAGGAAGCAGCCTTGTTCTAAACAATAATGTCTGTTTGGGAGTAAATTGTCACCTCGGAGCTGATCCAAAACTTTGTAAAAGTACTGAAACTGAATGAACTTTGGATCAGACTCTTTATGAAAGACTTTGGAAAAAACTGGGTTGAGTTGTCACCAGTGACTTCCGTAACTCCATAATATCTTTTGGTATAGATGTTTAATCCAATGTAGTGTCTGATGGACTTGGCCTGAATTCAACCTTATGAATAGACACAATTCAGCACTATTAATAGACAAACTAAGACACAGAACTCCTGTTAAAAGATTTTTCATTGAAGCATTTTATTTGGTAAAAATGTTTTTCAAGAGTCTGTATTCTCAAATTGACTTCTGTCATTAAAACTGCACGTAATGGTCAGTAAATCCTGGCTTGGAAAGACTAGTTTCAATATAGTATTTAAAAGGAAACTGTGTGTATAGACTATACAGGTTTTTTTATGTAGTGTTTATTTGTATGTATATATTTTTTAATGTTAATTTTTAGAAGACTGGAAATACACTATCATACATATATGTCACATATATATATATATATATGTAGTTTATATAGTGTATGGATATATAGGCTTTTAGTGAGTGTGTTTACAGGAGCCTGCAAGTAAGTTTTGTTTATGTTTGTGTAAAATATTTATACTTGTATTTATGGACAGTATAAACTTAAGTATTAATGTTTAGGGTCCTCACTAGAGAGTATCCTGGCTGAGTAAAGTTTATATGAAATAGGTGGCTTACTGACAGCACCATGGATCATAGGAACCTAACAGGGAGCTGCGAGCTTGTAAAGAGAAGCAAGAACTTGTAAAAAGCAACACAATATAACAGCTTTGGAGAGCCACTAAATACCACTTGAGCACCCTGGCTTTTCTTTTTAGCTTTAATGGCGTTGGTTTCACATGGACCTTTTGCAGTGTTGTAGGGAGGCTTTGAGAGCAGCTCTGAGTCTCTGCAGCCTTCCCCATGTGACAGACTATTGGTTACAAATTCAACGTGCAGCTGCTTTTTGCAAGTTAAATAAGGCAATGCCTACTTCGTTTCGGTAAAGTACATTTGTTCCACCCAAATGTGCAAGATATCTCAAGTCTGTTGGTGACACTGGAACATATTTTTTTTAGAGATGATACATCAAACTTCAAGTCCAAGAAATGCAACACTTAGTAGTTTCTAGAACCAGATTAAATACAGCACTTTCTAGCGATGATTTTTGTTTTTAAGATGGATACCTTGTCATATTCAACTTGTAATTTATAAATTTTTTTTGTCTCTGCATTGAAGTAGTTTGGCATTTTGTGTACTGTGTTATGTTTCTGTGCTCTGGAGCTGATCCATGACTGTCTGGGCTCAGCCTCTCAAAGTCAAATCTAGAAGTGTCTTGACGTGCTCCAAGAAGAGGAGGCCTTGCTGTTTAGTTCTTAGCATCTTACGATACACGTTTCTGTAAAAGTAAGCAAGAGGCTTCGAGTTCTTCCCCAAATAATGTGATGTGTATGTCACAGTGGTGACTGTGTGACATTTGGCATGATGGCTAAAATAGTGTGGTGCTGAAAGAAGGAGGGAAAATGTAGATGGGAAAACATTTAGAAGGATTTCAGCTTTGGGTAATCAGTACTCAGGATTTGTTAAATTCTTGGAAATAGAAATGTCTCCTACTACTGTGTCATCTGTTCCCTAAGAGCCTTGGTGACCTGGTGTGTTGTGAAAGCAGAGTAGTCATTTTGAGGCTGAAGAACAGCAGAAAGACCTGTCCAAGCTGTTGTGAAGGGTAAAGCTGTTAGCTCATGGAATAGGGAATGAAAAAGACTCTCAGCAGTGAACTGTAGCTTCACCTGGAAGGAAGTGTGAAGGTGCAGAAATCAGGCAGGTGAGCTACATAATCATTTGTAACAGAAGGAAGCCAGCTTATGTCCCGTGTTTCAGCTTTTGCCTCAGATCCTTTCTTCCCAGAGAGCACAGTTGCAGTGTGATGAGAGCAGGAATGGCTGCTGGAGCTGTGTTCACAGCTGGCTCTGCTCATTTTCTGTCAGGTTTTTCCATTGCCTTTCCTTGAAAGAAATCATCAAAGAGCATGGTCTGACTGCCATATACTCCAACTGGTCTGGAATTTCTGCCCCATCTGCTACCTCTCTCACAAGTTTGATCTCCTTGTAATAAAATTGTTCTTGAATTTGTTAAAAATTCCATCAGGTTCATTGGGGAAAATGGAGAAAAATCATGTATTTTCCCTGATTTTCTCAATGCATCCATCTCTGCTGTTAAATCATCAGTGAATTACTTCACAGCTGTTTTTTTTCTAAAGATCATTTCATTTTCTGGAATTGTTGATACTTATGCTGGATAAACTTGGATTGAAAAACTTGTCAAACTTCCTTGTGTGCATTTAATATGTGTAATGAATGAGAATATAATTTATGCAAACAATTCCAAAATACAGCAACTTTCACTACTTTTTTAGTCTAAGTGTCATTGTTAACATTCACCAATGCTGAATGTTTACTTCAGATTTTCTGCTATTATTTTCTGCCTTTTTGACCTATTTCAATCATGTCCAGTAGCAAAAAGCAGTAAAATAATTAAATTATCAAATTAATGTGATAAAACACTCTTGTAGGGTATTACGTTTTTAGCAGTGGATTTCCTTTCTAACTAGCCCATAATCCTAGGGGAGGCTTAGTGACTAGAAAGAAATTCTAAAAGATTTGTCACTTGCATTTGCTTGTTTCATATTCCATGTGATGGGTAAATAACTGCCTGTGGAAATGGCTAGTGTCAGCGTTAAGCTATAGCTGGGAAGTATTTTCCCTTTTATTGAACACATTCCCAAGCTTTCCAGTACTTTCCTGTCTCCTCCTGGTGCCAAGCCATAACCTAGATGGGCCCAAAAAACGTGTTGTAATGGGTCCACACCAGTGCTCTTAGAGTCCAAATGCCAGTCTTGACTGGATGAGCTAATAAAATATGCATGATTATGAAATGAAAGTCTGCTTCCCAAAGTGAATTAATCTGATACTAAAGCACGAATGTCTGAGCCACTTCAGCTCTGTGCTTTAACCCCTGCTGGATGCAGTCCTTTAAGTGGTGGCAGCTCAACCCCCCACAATACACCCACCACTGGCCTTTTCCAGTCTGGGAGAGGAGCCTCTGGCTTCACAGAGCCTTAGGGGTGTGTCTTTGAAACTTCTAAGCTTCTTCAGTTCTTGCTCATCTGACAGCTAAACCAAGTGATGTTTTCTCCTACAGCACAGTCATCCAGAGCAACCTTGAGGGGGCGGGGGAAAATAAATGATGCAACACAGAATAGGGGACATGGCTTGTTGGAGACAGCCAGGATATCATAACTTGACCTTGAGGCTTGAAGCAGCAAGTGCTGCAACTGGCTTTGAAGAAATTTCCACATCACTGAGGCTGGGAGATCCTTGAACGATTTTATTTCATCCTCTAGTGGGAGCAGAAATAACCTAAGGGCATGTTAGGTGGGCTCTCTCATCCTAAGAGAGACTGTTTCTTGTGTAGGGTACCTCAGGCTTGGTCCATGCCAGCTGTAATCTCACTGGAGAAGCAAACCCAACAAACTGTGTTGGGTTTTTATTAACCCTGTGTAACAGCTCTAGGTAACACATTCTGGTGAGTGCAGTCTTTCTGATTGGGAACTGTTGGATGTAATCTCTAAAGGACTTGTTTGCACCATTAAAATCAAGGGGTTTTGTGTGTAATCATTTTATAAGATCAGAGCCTACAGCTGGTCTTTGAATTATGTTGTAGCTGCATTCTTGAAGGATGTGTAATTTGTAATTTTTTTTTTTGCAGTTCTTACTAGTAAATGCAAATTCTGCTCAAAGGAATTTGGTCTTTATCTGAATTAGAACTGAACTTCTCAGTCCAGAAACACATGTTGAAATAGTATAAATAATTTTGTGAAATATTCAGTAATGAGTGCTTTTCTTTCATTTTTATGGAGTTTGGCTTTATTTTCTTTTATTTTTTTTCTTTATATATTTTTAAGCACTGCTGCAGATCCTGGGTTCCAGCAATTATAATCCTCTGCATGCAAGACTCTGCTTTGCTGCAATAGTTTTTTTAAATTATGTATTTTGATTATTTTTACTGACCTTGTAGTACACTAGGAAATGCTCATATGAGCAGAAATAATTCAGATGACAGAATCTGTCCATATACCAGACCCAAAGGTCTGTTGAATAAGAAATGTAGAGCCCCTGCAGAACTTCTGTGTGAAGTGTGTTGTAGGAATCTCTTGAAATCATTACAGCTGGCTTAGCTACTGAAATGATTTGTGCATGTTTTGTGTCTTGTAGAACGATTAGGATGTTAGCTGGTACATGGAAGGCACAAGCACAGTGAAATGCTTTGAAGCAGTAAAATCATGTGATTTTCATATAAAGAGGAAAATATTTTCTGCTATCTGAAAAATAAATTTATGTCAGCTGTGTGGGGTGCAGTGTCACTGTTTGGTAGGATTCAAAATTGCTGGGCATGATTGGCTTCCTTCTCCACACCCCTTCTTAAGTGCTCTGGAGTAGGTTGGATGCTAACGTAATTTAACTTGTTAGGTTGGACTCTAACATAATTTAACTTGTCAGAGGCTTCTGACTATCTTTTATTTTTGCTTTTTTGATGTTCTCACAAGTTTTAGGATTTTTTCTGCAGCATTTTTGCTTTCATGCAATTTCTTATTTCTCAGAGGCTTTGGATTTTCCTGAATGACGTCAAGTTTGGCATCTCAGTTAGTACCAATTTATGTGACATCCAGTTTTCCATCAGTGAGAGCTTATTCGCAGTGTCAGTAAACGGAGGGGCAAACACTTGTGTGTGAATTGACCAATTTCAGTCTCTGTTTTCGAAGGTGATCACTGAATGTTTTCTGTTCAGGTATCAAGTGGCTTAATAGGGCAGTGAATGCCTGTAGCACTGTGCTTGTGAAGAGATACTGCTCTGTAATTCCATTCAAAGTTGAATGTCAGCTCTCTAAGCATAAAATACTCACTGTTTGTGGGGAGTATTTGCTCCTGTGTTGTGCTGCTGCTGTGTGTGCAGATGCAGTCCAGTGGCACTTGCACTTGGGGTCAGTATTGCAGAGCATTTCCTGGGGAATGAGGAGAGTTTTCCCTCTTATTAAGACCACAAGTACAGATCACTTAGTTCTTTTAAAGCTGATGCCATCATGCTAGAATGGAGACTTCAGATGAAAAAGGCTTACCAAGATGCTGGGAGATATTTGGAGAAATAACCTTTAAAAAAAGCCCAGAATCTGTATTTAATGCTTTTACTGTCTTTTATACTTGAAAATATGTGTATGATATTAAGCTGAGATTCTGTGAAAGAAAAAGAATTAAGTATTTTTTCCTCTATTTTATTTATAGGTACTAAATGAAGCAGTGGGTGCACTGATGTATCACACTATAACTTTAACTCGAGAAGACCTGGAGAAATTTAAAGCACTTCGAATAATTGTCCGAATTGGCAGCGGTTTTGATAATATTGACATCAAATCTGCTGGAGATTTAGGTATGGCTATTGCAAACTTCATTTTGTATCATATACTTGCCTCCAGAAATCTGATAGCATCTAAATTTTTGTATTATTGTTTTCTGTGTGTTTAATACTAGCATCATACCTAAGCTGTATAATTTTCTCATCAGAGTATAAAACTCATTATGGAGATACTAGCATTAGTTAATTAAGTGATAATATTAACAGCTTTGTGGCAGGATGACAATCTGCCCGCTCAATATAAACCCAAGGAGTAAGGCCATAATTTTTCATCTTTTTTACCCCAATTGTATATTTTAATTACTACTTCTGTAATCCAATTACAAAATACGATTCCATCACCATGGCATAGTACTTCTGTTTGAATAAAAATATGAGATCATTATCACCTGTCTGAGACTTATTTATGATGCATGAGATTTAGTACTAAACCACTCCATAAAATAGAAATACCGATATTATAGGAGAATCAGTTGTTGCTTTTTCAGAATAAATTGAGCTACTGGAACTATGAAGAGATGGTGTTTGATGTTTGACTGTACAATAAGCAGCAGTCTGATCTGTACTTCTCTTACTTTAAATTAAACTATGTCCTATCTGTAATCTAAAGGTCAGTCTACCACTTGGAGTAAAGATTTTCTTTGCTTCTTTCCCAGGATTGTGGAGACCAAGTATGTTTCCCCTATGTTCTGGAAATATCTTGGAAACGTTTGTTTCAGTGTGGCAGTGCTTAGTCCGAGCAATAGCCCCATTGATGCAGGGAGGAGCTGTAGTGTGGTCTGTTTATCAGCTACTGATAAAAAATACTCACCTGTTGTGATGGTGGCAGAGCCTTAACCACTCCTTGCTCAATTTTATAAAGAACAGGTCAGGGCTGAAAGTGTGCAGGGCTGTGTTTCGCCTGCTTTAGCTGGTGCCACAGTCAGACACGTGTAGAGAGCCTCAGAAAACCTGTGTGTGTGGAGATACTGGCCTGGGGTAAAATCCTAGATCAAAAGCCAAAACGTAGGTGCAGATCAAAGGCTCAGACCAGTCAGGAGCCCAGTTTGTGGGGAAAATCCCTGATAAGAGGAAGGACTTCGAAGGTTTGCTGGCTGTCTCTTCTGCAGGTCTCTATGCTGGATTTTACCTCAAGTTATAACCTAAGTGCAGCCACATAATTCTTCAAGCTAGAGTACACAGCAGATACGGGAAATTCTCGTTCATATGAAATGCTAAATGGCCACATTCCGAATCATTCTGTTCCTGTCTTGTGATTAGACTATGTTATAAAGTTAGGGTCCAACCTGATTGTGTATCCTTTCATTTACAAAATATTGTTGTCCACTCTGTCAAAAGCCAGTAAATGGTGGAAAGATTATAGTAAAACCTCTGATTTTAATATTAAGCGTGGGTGAAATGGCAGGAATTAAACACTACTGAGACAGAGAGGCTTGTATTTGTTGAACTAGTAAGTAATACAGATCTTAATGAGGTAATGTGGGAGTGATCTGCTCTTTATAAAAGGCTTTGATTGGGTTTTGAAAAGTAGATTTGGACCAGAGTCCAACGTATTTCTGAACTTCCGTAATAACTTCTTGACTTATTTTTCATACAGCTGGCACAAGGGTTTGTTACCAGCTTTTCTTATTAAGCATTATTTTATATTAGCACTTTTAATCTTCTTACAAAGCATGAAAATCTGTGTTTCTTGGATAAAACATGCTTTTTCTCCACTTCATTAATAGTTGACTAGAAAATACATACAAGTTGTGGGTGTAACACATAGAAGGATGCATGTGAAGTGGGAGCCCAGGTAATGCCTGTTGACTCCTGCATTTTTCAGAATAAAACCTGTGCACACAACCATGGAAAGCAGTGGGTAAAGGGAAGGGAACAGTGATCAACGGATATGAGATGAGAGTGTGCTGTCTTTTCCCATGTGAAATCTCTCTTCATTTCCTTGCCTCTGTCATGCTGCTTTTTGTGGTTTGCTGTCTCTGCCTTTCAAAAATGAGCTGCTTTTAAAGTTGAAGAAAAATAGGGAAAAATAGTCTTGCCATTCAGGGGAGAAAATACCTGACTTCTATTCCTTCAGTTTCCTAAGGAAACCTATTAGGGAAGAAGGTGTATTATTCCTCTTCCCAAATACCTAATATAATTCATCAAGCTCCTTTTGAAGCATAATTTTGTTGATGGCAGCTATTAGGAGACACATTTATTAAATTTACGTTGCCATTTAAAACCTGCATTGTTGCTTCATGAAAAAGACGTTTTTTGTATAAACAAGTGCAGGTGTTTAATGTAAGGTATTTAGAGGGATGTTATTTTTCAGTCTTTCACCTCTCCCTCCCAGTCCAGTTTCTTGCCCCATTTTTAGAAAGAGTGATTTTCCTGCTACCATTAAAGTTAGCAGGATGCCAAGTATAATATTCCAGCAAATGATGCTGGTATATCTTCTTGTAAGTCTTCAGGGCAGTGACTCAGCAGACAGGCTTACCTCTACAGCAGAGGAAAGAAACAGTTCTGTAAGTTCCTTGTGCTCGTTTTTAGTGATGTAGAGAAAGCTGTAAAAAAGTACTGGGCGGTAGAATCAAGGCATCTGAATGTAAAACATAGATAAATACAGTATGAGCTTATTATTTGTCATATTACTATTGATGCTGGTTTTGAAGAGAATGTTTGTTCTTCTTTGCTTCCTAAGATACTCTGGCATTAGCTGAGGACTTACTGAATATTTAGTTATGTAAAAACCCGAACACTGAAAAACAGTTTTTGGGTGTTCTTAGGATACAAAACACTTTTTTTTTTTTTCTCCACCATGAAATTATACTGTGTGGTGTTTGTTGTCTCAGTCAGCAGAACTGAGACACAAACATTTGTGGGAGCTGGTGATTAAGGAAATAACATGCAGTACATGGAAAGACTGAAGAGAGACAAGTCAAAAAGGACACTAAGTTTTTCAGGCGTTTTGCTTAGCTGCTGTGTGTTGAGTACTGGAAGGTGAAAAGCAGAATGGGATTGTTTGAATGCAATTACAGTCACCTGTTGCTTCATCTGTTTTTTGAAGTAAAATAGGCTTGTTGTGAGTCTTGAATTAGTCCACCTTCCACGGCTTTCTGTGGATATCTGTAACACTTTAAGCTGCTTGATGTTACACTTGTTTCAACTGGTAACTTTTCAGTTAGGAACACAAATTAATTTGGCATTACCTTTGCATGCCATGCAGAAGCAGATTTTGCATTTTCCTATTGACAATTAGATGGGTTCCCTTTAATGTGGGGACAAGGAAAGGCCTGGGATGTTGTTTGATGTAATTCTAAAAACCCCTGTGCAATATGTAACAGATTATCCTTCCCTGTATCATAATTATCTATACATGATGTGGAATTACTAACAGTCATCCTGTGAAGGCTTTATAACAGTTGCTGTCATTATAAATTATTTTATCCTTTTTGTTATTTGCATAGATAGCTTTTGGGAGGGTATTTGCCCAGAGGTGGAAAGCTAACTCACACAATTAAACCTAAACTGTGATCATAGACCACACTGTTGAGAGCAAGGCAGATTTCTCTTGGCTGTTCAAAACACCAAGCTCAGTGGAAATGTAAAGCACTTACCAAAGCTCATGTTCTAAACTATCAGACATCTTCAGTGCTTTTCTTCTGTGGTTTCAGTGGCCTGTTTACTATCTGCCGTAGTTTGCAATAAGTAAAAGCACAGTAATTAGTAATAAAAAATCAGAGAAATAAGTTGGATATAGCTGTTAACTGTTCTGTCAGGTATTCTGCCTTCCATTACAGTCAAAAACTCAGTATTTGTGCAAGATGTGTTGAAATACCTGTAATTTCAAACATCATGCTCCTGTATTGCTGTTCAATGGGAAAAAGCAAGCATTGTTTGGCAACTGGCATCCTCTCCCCCGCTGCTTGCAGGGATCGCCGTGTGTAACGTGCCAGCCGCCTCCGTAGAAGAAACGGCAGATTCCACCATGTGCCACATCCTGAACCTGTACAGGAGAACCACCTGGCTGCACCAGGCCCTGCGGGAAGGCACGAGGGTACAGAGCGTCGAGCAGATTCGGGAAGTGGCCTCTGGAGCTGCCCGGATCAGAGGGGAGACCTTGGGCATTATTGGATTAGGTATGTTGTCTTCATACGTGTTTCATGCCCTTTGCTGTCCATCGCTTTAAAGAAAAGTGAAGATTTGAGATATAAAAATGGAATATTTGCTCACTCCACGTCAGGTATTCATTCCTGATGATTGTATAACTCAAATGTTTTCACTTCAAACATAATAATTTTCCTCAGAAAACTTATTTTATTGCTGATATTCTCTCAGTTCTTTTTTGTATGTTGCCATATTGCCTGCTATCAGGCTCACCATTTGTAAGAGGAGACATCATCACTTCCCTTTTCCAGGACAAGGATCCTGCTACTCCAGCCCAGTTACATGTGTGTGTTTTATCCCTTACTCATTTTCATATCTGGTTTTCTTTGGACTTTCTTCCTTTTACAGTTTTTTACATTACTAAAAAGTCCTTGCTGCAGTGACATCCTGCAGAGCAGTTACTGTGTGCATTTGATTGAGCTTGATCTGAAATTGTATTTCAGCTCTAATGAGAGGAAGAATATATGCAAGAAAGTTTGAAATGCTTCCAGACCTAATAAAATCACCTACTTACCTCTCTGAGTAACCCTAAATGTTTTTCAGCATCCAACAGATGGACAGGCTTGCTTGAGATGAATTAATTACTGTCTGTTACAGAAGTAGAGAAGAAAAACAAGCAAGTCAGTTTCTATGTAAAAATTATTCAGTCATGTGCTTGTCGTACACAGATCTGATAGACTGTGGGTGTAATTGCTGTGCTATTCATCCACAGGAATTAATAATATGATTTTGACAACAAAGCATCATATTTAAATGACTGCTCCAGTTACACATTGCTGTCAAATAACTCAAGCCACGAACTCTTACTTTCAGAAGCTCAAAATAGCCTGGTGTTACATAGTGCTCATTTAAATGAGCATGCTGTACACCAGAGCCATCTTCACAATCAAAGAATTGCCTTTAAAATATGACTTCCAAGAAGTTAGTCATGACGTTGCTTTCTCAAAATTATACTCAGGTAATTATGCATCTCATTTAAACACACAATGATTATTGTGCTCACAGTCACAGCATCTGCACATAAATAATAGTTGCCGGCAGTGTTTCCAAAATGTAAATGCATACCTGGTTTTTGAAACTTAAGCTTTGGCTCACATGCAATGTGCACATTTACTGGAGATATCTCTACTGTTGTCATTCAGTTTGGTGTTTTTACTGAACAAATTCAAACTTGAGACCAGAAAGGAAAAGTCTTTCGTCACTGACGTTCTTAAGTGAGTTTCGTTGGTTTTGTTCTCAATGATTATAATCAATGACTGGATAATCAGATTGCCAGTATTGGTATAAAGCTTTACAAAATGCTAGGTTTTGGTTTTAGTTGTAAAAAGCAAGCATTTTTTGTGCATGTTACACTTAAAAAGGTTAGTAAAATCTGATTTTTAAGGGCACACATCTGTTAAAGTTATTAACTGGTCATTATCTCCAGCCTTTTGTTGTTCCTATATATATTCCTTACCATAGAATATTCACAGTTTCAAAGAGCACTGTATTGTAAAGTCACTTCTGAAAACTTCCACTCTTTCTTCTTGTGCATGCATGTGAATAGGC
Organism: Parus major; assembly: GCF_001522545.3. Lineage (NCBI taxonomy): Eukaryota > Metazoa > Chordata > Aves > Passeriformes > Paridae > Parus > Parus major. Next base: position 62,459,159 of record NC_031771.1, read on the forward strand.
ACAATGCTTCAATTCTGACCTGTTCTAACAAACTCCTATAACTATGTATTAATGAAGAGTATAAATGTAGACTTAGAAGATTTACCAGAATTTCTCTGTGAGCACTTCAGGCACTTAGGCTGTGATGTGCACCCTGTTCTAGTACAGATCACTGCAAAACGTTACCTGTCTAGAGTTTCAGACTCAAATATGTATTTACAACCAAAGCCTGTTGTCTTTAGGTTGTGTTTCTTCACTAGTGGCCTCTCCCCGCAGATGGAGTTTTGCCTTGGTTTGTTATTTAGACACATCAGTGTCAGAAGTGATGATCCACCCAGATGCTATGAATTGAATGTATTACACACAAAATAAACAGTTCTCATCATCTGTTGCTAAGCCCTTTCCTCTGTTTCTGTGCAGTGTCTCAGTTTCTGTCCTTTGTCGTTAATGTGTGTCTGAGATCATCTCCTCTTAACCACAACTGTGTTTTTCTATTCTTGTCTTAAAAATTGTGGTCTCTTCAGCAGTGGGTTGCTTAAATTTATCACTGCTGCTGCAACAGCTAACTGCAGACCTTCTTAACATCTGCTCCTGGGCTTTTCTCTTGTTTTGCCAAAGAGAAACACCCTGGCTCTTGCCTATCTCTGTGCTAGGGAATGACTATGTCTCCAAAGTTTCAGCTACTCACTTCCTTATCCACTGATCTAGCCAAGTTTCGTGACTCACTTGCCTTCTTTCCATCACCCACTCTTTCCCTCCTCTCATGCATATTCCTGCTTTGACACTTGCTCTGTCCTGCTTAATCCTATTACTCTGTTTTCCTCCTTTAAAGTTAACCCCATCTCTCATCCTCTGCTTGTATTGAGCTTTAAGATAAGCAGAGACTCAACAGTATAATGCCTCCTTCTTGTGCTTGTTCGATCCCATCCATCATTGTTGTGTTGTTTGGTTAGCCCCTGAGCTCCTTAGGGCACAGCCCATGCCTCTTTCTGTCTTTGTGAAGTGTCTAATTCTTTGAGCCTTACATAAATAATAATATCACATCATTAAACAGCTGTCTTTGTCACTTTTAATCTTTATTACTATCCAGTTTCCTATATTTTAAGTGATGCAACACAAGTGTGGATAATAAGCCACACATTTAAAAAAAAAAAAAAAAGCTACCTTTTCATCTTATATCTAGAATTGTAGGGGTTTGTGGGGTTTATTTAAGGAGGAATATTTCTGAACAGCAGCATGTAAGTATTTGGATGAATAGACATCTGGCTCTGGTTCTGCTCTAATGATAATCTTACAACAGTGAAGTCACACTCCCTTTCCCTTCCTTCTCAGTGAGAAATGCTGATGACTAATGACTCATGCATTTTCCTCACCCAAGAGAGGTGAAATTCTTCTAAATAAATTTGTCTCCACATCACAGTGAATGTCATCACTCAGTTTGTCTTTCCTCACCTGCTCTATTCTCTCAACAGTCCTGCTGCCCTACCTAGATGCTTGGACAAGTTACTGACCTGTGTTATAAGACAGTAAGGCTTAAGAGTTGGGTGGTATTATTCTGCAATAAATGATCTACTCTTAGCAGTCCTACTGGCTGTCTTAATGTGCTCAGCAGGAAATGTAACAAAACAGCACTCTCCACATTTCAGAGTTCTCCAAGAAGGAGGAAAATTACCCATTTTCTCCATTGCTGTTGCACAGACAGAAGAGCTGCTAAATGAAAGCACTTTTTATTTTCATGGAAGACTTCAGGCAGGTCATCATCATCATTTCCATGGTATCAAGGTCATTTTATAAAACTTTGGTGTACCAGCCTTGGATGAGTGTGCATTGCCCAAGGGCTGAGCAGGGTCCTTGACCTGCAGCTGCTGTACTGTCACACTCAGATCAGGTCATGGACAGAGTCAGGGTCAGGCACACATAGGAATTGGGACACTTGGTTTGGGGGGAGTTGGGAGACTTCTGGGGGAGTGAATGGATGAGGCTGTAACAGGAGATTTGGCTGTTTGAGTCTCTCTTCTGAAATGATGAATGGACCTTGCTAGAACTTTGATTTAGAAAATATTTGTTGCTTTCTGCTTTTTTTGCAATTGTATGCAGCATTCATTTTCTGCATTCTTCTTACACTACCAACCAAGAAATTCATTTAAGGTTTTGAGTTTAAGATTTTGCCCTCCCTGGAAGAAGCCATGAATATTCATAACAATGTGATATGCTCTTAACATAGAGTTGTCCCAAAGGTGGGACTCCTTGTGTGCTGTATTGTCCTCAGTGTATTGAGGTAGGTTTTGAGCCACTCCTGCCCAGGAGAGTCTTATCTAATAGAAGCTTTTCGGAAAAGAAAAAAAAAAGGTCATAGTTTTGTGGTTGCTCTTTATGTCAGATGGTAATTTAAAAACAAATTGAAAAATTCCTTGTGTCCAGCTTTGTACTTATTTAATGACTAACACTAAATAGGAATTGTCAATTGCAGAAGAGTTTTATTCCATAAAATATTTATAATAGGATAATTCTGGTTAGAAATAGAGATATGATTCCCAAGTGTTTTTGGAGGAAACTTTTGAGGAAGGCTTTGGTTTATTAGCCTGGGTGAGGTGAATGAAGAGTGTAGCTTTAACTGAAGAGGCTGTTGTAAGAGATTTTGCTGTTGTGAATCTCCTCAGGTATTAGTGTTTTAAAGAGTGTAAAAAAAGAGCAGATGACAGAATGTTGCATGTGAAAATGAATGGAGTTGGAGTAACAGTTATGTGCTTTGTTAAAAAAAAATAATAAATGTTTACAGTTGTGTGACTGATTCCTTGAGCTGTGAACATGCCAAAATTTGGAAACAATACAGTGTTTGTGTTGAAAATTTTCTAATTCAAATTTGTAAAAACAGCTTGGAAAGCAAACAAATAACATGCATGCAAAGTGTTGAAATGAAAGATTTTGGGAAGTATTCTAACCTGGTGTCCCCAAAGAAAAACAGACAGCCCGTGTCAGATTGATATACTGTTTAATACTCCAAACACATCTGTCACTAAGCACTACAGAATTGCTGTGTTCACATTAAGTGATTAGCAAAAACCTTTCTTCCTGTGGCTTCTGAAGTTTATTCAAATAGAAACTGAGAAGCAGAGGGAAATCCCTTCAAGCACAATTGGAAAGAGATGGGATTTCCCTGGGTTAATTTGATAATTTTTTGAACAAATTTAGACATTATAAAGGAAAACTTGTTGACTTTTTTGGGTTTTTTTTGTAATAAAACTGTTATTATGGTATGTCAAGTGATGCTTTTGAAATGTCTTTTTCCAGCATTTGTAGTATTCCAATGTGAATATCTGATCTGTAAACTTGTAACTTGAAAACTGTGTTAGTTTTCACTCTTCAAAATGCCTGTAACTCATTAGATGTACTCAGGGGTTTTCTCCCTGTGTGTTTTACTGGTAGTGTGTCAAAGGGAAGTACACACCTCCTGGTACTTGTGATATGGAGTCACACCCATACAGCGCTTTTGGCACAGCTCTGAGCTACAACAGTAAGGAAAATGGAACAAAAAAGCAAAGTGCAGTATGAGTTCCATGTGGGACTGCACTCTTCTTAATTAGGTGCCATGTGATGTACTATGTTTATTTATCATTCAGGTAGCTGAATAAAATTTATTTAAGTACTTAGATGACAGGATTCTTGTAGGCATTTTAATGCTGGAAGGACGTTATTCAGAATGTAAGAAATGCCAGAAAGGAGATTCCATGTATTCAGAATGGTTGCTCTTCAGATTAAACAAATTATCTGTCATTGCATCCATTTTTGAGGATTAATTTTATAGCTTTTTATTAAAGCCAGCTGGTTTGACATGGGTAAGGATAAGCCCTTGGCAGGATGTGATCACAGGCAGTGGTGTTTTACCATAAATAGGGCCAGCAGGCAAGCCTTGCGTTACACAGATTATTGCAGATTATGTGACATCTTCTGGCATTTCATATATCTGGTGGCAAAAGGTGCAAACCTCCTTCTTTGTTTCAAGGCAGTGTGAAACAGTCCTGATGTTCCATTTCTGATGTCAGTGATGATTCTGAATGGGATGGGAGACGCCTCCATTTTCTGCCCTTCCAGTTGCTGTACAGAGCGTTATGGTTTGATACAAGTGTTCCCATTGGGAAGGAGGAGGCCACCTTACAGCAGCTGCTTCACATCTGCTCTCATGACGTGTTTCTCTTGTTCTAGGGCGTGTTGGGCAAGCAGTAGCATTACGTGCCAAAGCCTTTGGCTTCAGTGTGATTTTCTATGACCCATACCTCTCGGATGGCATGGAGCGTGCTCTGGGACTGCAGCGGGTGAGCACTTTGCAGGACCTGCTGTTCCACAGTGACTGTGTTACCCTGCACTGCAACTTGAATGAACACAATCATCATCTTATTAATGACTTCACCATAAAGCAGGTAATAATCTCTGTGGGTGCCCTCCACACCACTGCTGGTTGCCAACTCTGTATATCATTTATTTCTGTAAATAGGTAGACTCTCATTTGATAGAAATCTTCCTTTCTTGCTGCTCTAAGATCAAACAAGTCTATAATTGATTAGGAACTAGCTCACTGCTTACGTATTGTTGCTTTTCCTGCTTTTTGGCTCAGTAACATTGCATTTGTGGAAATAATTTGCTCTTCTTAATATTGCTAAGGTTTAATGAAGTGACAATGATGTAAAAGCACTTTTTCTGTGTCATGTAGTAGCTTCTTCCTTTCCATGTGTATTTTCAGGTAGCAGTTTTGCCTTTCACTTGTCCCTGTTTGAGTTCCTTTGATGCAATTTAAGGATTATGACTAAATGGCTCCCCCCTGTGCTCAGTCCCGATGCTCACAGAGCACTTGAATGATGGAGCTCATAAACAGCATTGCATTATTGGGAAAAATAATATTTATTGGAATCAGAACTAACTAACTTCTCCCTAAAGTTGTAGGTAACATGTAAAATAATTTGAAAATCTGGGTGTACTAACTACTCCATTATTGACAAATTTCATAATGGAAGCCAGACACTTAATGAAAATTTTGATTCCATCTTTAGTTTGGGTAACAGCCAGAAGTTAAACACAGACATAAGAATGGAGGCAATGTACAGGAAAGAAACCCTAAGGTAGAATAGCTGATTTGGCTGTTCTTTATATATGTATGTATATATAGTGGGTTTATATGTTGGTGACAATGACAGTAGAACTCTTGCAGTAAAATCATTGCTTGTCTTCTGGGAAATAGTTTGTACCTACTACTCTTGAACTTTAAAACTGAAAAACTGAAGATGTTCCTCAGTCATGTGGGATCATGACAGAAAACTGACAATGCAACACACTTCTTGATTTGAGAGTTTAGGGATTTTGCAAATCCATCACAACATAAAATCAGGATTTGGGATTTAAAACTCTAAAAAATTAAGAAGATTAAAATGAAACCTAAGAGACCAGAGCTCTGTCACCCTGCCTTGAATATTGTCTTTTGTTGTATGGCTGGATACGTTCAGTGGTTATTACATGGTGAGATGTCTTTTCAAGCAGACATCTAGACCCAAAAACCATCATACTGAATTCTATGGAGCACTGGCCAATGGTCACTTTATTATACAGCAGTTGTGAAACTGGGGCCAGTTTACCACGGGAAGTTTCTGAGTGAAGGCTGAGAAATGTGTCGAGCTTTGGAGAAGGCATAGTGCATTAATCAGAGAAACAAAGTTAAACATGTTAAAACTGAGTAATACTATCTGAAATGAAATGCCTGTAACAAACTCTGCAGTGTAAAGTATCTTGTAAGCATTTATCTTCCTATTTCTTATCCTTCATGATCAAAGCAAGGATTAATTCAAGTGTTAAATGATAGTTCTTGCTTTGGGTAGGAGTTTGGGTGAAGCAGTCTGGATAGTAAAGTGGAGGTGAAACCCATGAAATTGTAACCCCTCTGACTGCTTAGTTTGTCTAGAGCATATTGTGATTTAGGCTGACAGATGTTGGAGTTGGCCTAGAATTTCTAGAGAGCATGGCATACCATTTTTGTCCAATATCACATGTCATGTAATAACCAGCTTTTAAACAAAGTACAGAGAAGTATGGTGCATCTCATTTCACTGAAGTCTCACCCTGAATTTTGTTGAGTCTGAAATGACATAAAATGTCTTTGAAAATTTGGTGTCTGTCTTCTCTTAAGTAACTTTTCTAGTGAATTAATCATTATTCTGTATAGCCATCCTGCTTCTTGTATTCCCAGAGTAACTCAGAGAAGTGTTTCAATGAACTTGTGGTATTCAGGTACTCTTAAGAGACTGAGGTCATCTTTAGTTACACAGATTTGAGAAAAACTGCAGTTTAAACACAATACTTTTATAAAGCAGCTCTGCAGGTTTAGTGTAGGTGAATTTACCAGACGTCAGCAGTTCCAGCTGTGAAGCTCTTTCAAGCTTCCACCCATTGTTAAGGATCATCTCCAGCTGCATCCACCCTGACAGTTAACATGAGTCACATAATTCATTCCCTCTAGAATGCATTTATGCAGACATGTTCTGTTTGATTTGAACATGTCGTAGTGCTGGTTCCAGAGTTTTGTAAAGAGTCCTAAAATGAAAACTCAAGCAGGGTTGTTGGGAAGATGGGAGATTTTAGCAGGGTTCACTTTAAGTAAAATTTTCACATCCTTTAGAGGGTGTTTAAATACACCAAGCTGTACTTACCACTCAAATCAGCAGTTTGTTCAGAAATAGAAGGGTATATGAGCTCCCATGAGCCCTTATGGTGTGTCTTGCCAGCTGTACGTGGCTCTATGGTGAGCCCACTTGGGCTGGTTTTGGTACAGCTCCTACAACTGACTAAGAACTGGAGATGCAGTGATTGTTCCCATAAGGAATCTCTTCTTATTACCAGACTAGCTTAAGATCCTGCCTCAGTTTCTTTACTGTTCTGATTCCCATGTTAATTACATAAAGCTGAGAGCAGCATCCTTTAGTTCTGCTCCTGCAAGTGAAGTTTGGCTTTGCTGTATAGACCAATGGATGGTTCTCCCATAGGCCCAGGAGTCTGCAGATGGAGAGAGGCAGGGCCACTTTAAATTTAGTGTTGGCCAGTAAAATGTGGTGGGTTTTTTCTATATAAAACACTACAAGCATATGCATATTAATATTCCCTATGACCTCATTAAAAAAACAAAACCGAAAACTCACTTATTCAAACCTCCTTGTTCTTGATGATTTGGCTTTTGAATCAGTATTTGAGTGTAAGGATCCATTTATGTAAGGTTTAGTTTGATGTGTGGGTTTCATGAAGTTGAGTTGGTGTCAGAATGTTGGGGTTTGTTTATTTTTATGGTGAGAGATGGAGTCAGTTCAAAATGAAATTTTCATTCTCATCTTCACCATGGTTCCTGCTCTTCATGTGCTTTCCTTCATGCACAGAGGTGTTTGATTCATCTGGCAAAGATGAAATACCAGGGTGGCTGGAAGCAGGATGCTTTAATTTACGTTTATTTCAGTACCATTTCTCTTATTTAAACTGCCACTTTGTTTTCAAGTTGTGGATATATTATGGTGTAAATTCTTACAGTTCTCCCCACACTGATTGTAGTGTCATCTACAATGCTAATCTGCACAATGCACAGCACAGCTTTTCTCCTGGGCACACAGCGTTCTCAACCAAATTCATTTTCATGCCTTTTAATTGAATAATAGAAGAATTCTTTAGACCTTTATTTGAAAAGTCTCACAGGGGAGGAGGAGGCTGAAGTAACAAAAATAAATAATACATACATCTACTGTGTTTTGGCAACTAAAGGGAAAAGTGTTTGAAAATCCAAAAGCATTGATTTTTTCTGAAAAATTCATGTAGGCTTTTATTTGTGTGAAAGTTGAAAGCCACAAAATACGAATTTGTTTAAGAATGTGCTGTAGTTTCTGTCTCATGCAATTTCACAGTGAAATAAAAAGGCATAAAATGATCTGTCACTTTCATATGCACAGTTGTATCTTTTGATCATGTTACTGCACAATATCTGAAACAACGCTTCTATTAAAAGACACTACTTACAAGAAACAAAAGGTTATTAAGTGCTGTGAAATAGCATTTTATATTAGAAGCATCACATTTGGTGGTACTTTCCAATGGAGAGGGAAGACAACTGTTACAGTTTAAATCAGCTGAATAGCCTTTGTTGTAATGGATGCTTCTTTTGAGTAAAAAATAATGCCACAACGATTTTATTTCATTTATTTTTATTTCATCATTCTTGTTTTTAACTTTCCCTAGATGAGACAAGGGGCTTTCCTGGTCAACACAGCTCGAGGTGGGTTAGTAGACGAAAAAGCACTTGCACAGGCCCTGAAGGAAGGAAGGATACGAGGGGCAGCCTTAGATGTACATGAGTCAGAACCATTCAGGTGCTTTTCCTTTTCTTTTCTTTTTATTTTGTTCACTTTCTTATTTTTAAGTCTTAGTGCATGATACAATCAACAGCAACAAGTAAATTGAGTTTTCCGTTCATTTGGTAGCTAAATACTCCTTAGCAAAGCAACATGAATCTGTGCAGCACTGGACTAATGCAAATGTAGATGAAGCTTGGGTTAGAAGTGAAAAAAGTGACATCCAAGATTTAATTCCTTAAAAAGAAAACAAAACAAACAGTGGGTTTATTTAAGAACAATAGCAGGAACCTGAGTTCAAATCCTGGGCATGGCTTTGGCCATAGCTTTTAGGGGAGTACATCTTTGCCACTGATGCAGCTCTGGAGGCAAGTGATGTCTGAACAGAGTCTTTCAAAGGCAAGGAATTGAGATGTGGTGTGAGAAGTAATTGCTTTATGATACTTTTCTGAAGAAAAAGACATTTGTCCAGCTTGCCTCTGCAGGAAAGCCATAAGTGTGTAAGAGGTTGCAAAAAAAAAAAAAGTTCAGGAAGGCTGTCAGAGTGCAGGTTTTGTTTTGTTTTACCCTTTATAAGAGGAGTTGTAACTCTACTGTCAGTGGCAGGGCTGGTAGCACAAGCCTGAGTTTTTGAATGACTGACAAGTCTAGTGTTTCAGGCAGAAATGTACCACTCCCCTAACTGGCATTGGCATTGAGCTATCAGCATTCTAATCAAAATGAGCCTATTTCATATGTCCTTGAGTCTTGAGAATAGACTGCTGTAGCTTAGTCCTTTCATGTGACAAGCCTTTTTCAGGCTGGCAGGGAAAAATGTTATTTTTAACTGGAACAATCCGCATAAGTTTTTGAAGAAGAACAGATGCAGGACAGGTTGTAAAGACTGGAGAGAGGACAGTATCTCTCATTCCAGCTTGAGGGGGAAATAGAACCTTTGATAAAATAGAATAATATCCTTTTACTCAGGATTTTTTTTATCTGCTGAGGCACAATGCCACATCACAAATACTTAATTTTATTTATGTGTACTCTGGATTCATTTATTCCTAAACATTGTCATTAGAACACAGTAATGCTGTGCAAAGCCAGAGTGTAGCAGCTCAAGGGACTTGCAGCTACATACTTTCTTCCCAATTCCTATCTGGGATCTGCACAAAGCAGCCCACTGCACCTCTAGGAAGCCCCATTTACTGTATGGAGATGCCATGTGCAGAGATTCAGTTGCAGGATTACAGCCACAGTTTCCTTTGGCTTCAGTGCTGCATGTCTATCTGTTCACAGCATGCAACTCTTTATTCAAGAGTTTTGCCAGATATTTTGATGTTTTTTGAACTACAGATGAAATCTATCATTTTATGAATTATGACCAACTCTGAAAGCATGCTTTTGTCTTAAAATATTTGCTCTCCTGTTACAGTTGACTGCAAGATTATTAAAACTGGAAATAAATAGGAGGAGCAAGTTTCCATTATTTTTGATTTCTCTACTTTGTATCTGTGATAACACTTTTACATAGATTCATTGCCTTCCCAGAAAAACAATCTGTAAAGTAAATTTCCTTCTTTCTGTGGAGTTTCTATAAAGGAATGGGAAAGAAAAAATACTTAAAAGGAAAAAACCCCTCTGAATTATCCAAAAGACATTGAGGCTGCTGATGGACACGCTTTTGATTTGGAAATAATTGTAAATATTTTTATTTTTTTTTCCTTCAAATGATTAGATGTCATACTGACAGAAAGAGAAGAGTTTTGTTGGTTAATGCAATAGAAGTAAAATTGTGATGAACTGGACAAATGGAATGGCATCCTAAATTAATGTGGATTTTCCTTTATGCATTTCTGCCCCAGAACTGGAGTGAAAGTGGCTGTAGTTAACAATAAGTGCATTGGACAGAAGCTAATGTTGCTGCTATACTTAAGCCCCACCCTTTCAGTCTATAAAAAGTGATTGTTGCTTATTTATACCCCAAATAGCGCATTAAATTAACAGAATTATAAACAAACTCAGTAAAGAATAGAAATGAAATTATTTTGTGTTGTAGAAATTAATCTCTGTATGTCCAAATCCATCAGGATTCCCCACCTTGCTTTCCCCTTGTCCCCAATATTTTTTTGTCATTTGATCTTGTTTTAAATTTTCATTTAGCTTTAGTCAGGGCCCCTTGAAGGATGCACCAAACCTGATCTGTACCCCACATGCAGCCTGGTATAGTGAACAAGCCTCAATTGAGATGCGGGAGGAAGCAGCACGAGAGATCCGAAGGGCGATCACAGGTACTGACTCACATTATTATTAGCTCCTTCCCTGTGTAGCTCATTTTAAGAAACCTATTTCTTCAGTCTTGAAAGATGCTGAAAAAAAGCAGCCTTGGGTTTTGTTTCTAATATTTGGAACACAGAAATCAGCAAATGCTCGCTAAGTCTGTTCTCAGAATTGGAACAAGTAACTTCGGAGGTTCTTTGCAATTACAAAGGGAAGGCAGGCATTGCGAAATAAGTACTTTTTTCATGTAAAGAAAATGTATTTATATATTAAAAATCATCTGCTCTTTTCTTTGTTGCATGTAAGTATTATCCATTTGATGGGTTTGACTTCAATTCCTCCTGGTATTGCTGGTACCTTCCTTAGCTTTTCCTAGACACTCCCTTACACTGTCATAAGCAGTTCTCTACGTAAAGTTTTCAGTATTTTATTGGGAGGTTATTCTATTTTAGATGTTCCCCTCTTTAAAGCCTTGCTAAAGAAGTCTGGCATTTTAAAGGGCAGAGTGTCTTTGTTATATAACTGCCATGTAATTGTAAACTGCTCACATAAGAGAAAACAGCTATGTCTCGAACATGCACTGCTAATAAGTAAAATGAGAGGACTGAGCCATTTGGCATGGGTTTGAATCCCTTGTAGCCTAAAATAAAAGGAAGGATTTTCATACTGGAAAATGATTCATTAAGCACTAATGTTTTCTCTTTAGTTGGACTTTGCTGTGTCCCCCTTGGCGATCTCGTCTGAATGCTCTGCAGACATGCAGGGCCATCTGTGTCACCTTGAGAGTAGTTCAGTGCCAACACATTGCTCTGTTACACAAAAAGCACTGGCAGTAGCCTTCCCTCTGGCTTGTGCCTAGAGAGGCCAGGCAATTTAGTTTCATTTATAGCCTGTGCAGAAAGAAGATTCTCTTCTGGATGCTAATTAAAGGCACCTCTTTAACTCCTGATCTGAATTGTCCTTTACTGGACAATTTCACTCTGTTTTAGAGGTGACCTGAAGAGCCTGACCATCCTTTTGCTGGAATTGCTCCTTGTGGCTGTACTCCAGAACTCCAGTGGTACATTTGTTTGTTAGGCTGTTCAATAACTCCCAGATAGCTCTGGGAGAGATTGCATAAACCAGCACCCGATACCTGTGTGAGGAAGGATTGATGTGCAAATCAGAATTAATAGGCTATGGTCTGAAAACTGAAGAAGATACAGCTATCCAGAGCTAGTTTTATGTGAAATTTGTGCAGTAGCCCAAGCATATGTGCCTAGGAAGGCAGACCTACAATTCCTTCAAGTGTGTGATGGTGCTCTCAGCAATCTGGATCATTGATTTGTATCGAAGCTGTCAGCACTTCAGTGTTTGCATATGGTTTTTAGTAAGATCAAACTGAGACCAGCGTTAAGGAGGTGAGAATGACATTGAATTGCAGTGAAACAAATGTAGGAAAGATACAGGAAATGTGGGATAAAGCTGGATATATGAAAATCATAGGGGAGCACAAAGAAGAGAGGGTGTAGAGAGGGAGAATAATTGCAGAAAGGTGTGAAGTGTAGGAATGAAGGCTATGACTACCATTTAACAATAAACATGTTAAGTGTTTCTGCTGTTGCTTAAAAGTCAATGATGATGTGATGTGTAAAATACAAATAATCAGCAGAGGTTAAATACCTTGAAATATATTTTTAAACTTGAAAGCATTCCAAGTATGAAATAAAGAGGACCACTGGAATGGAAATAAGAGGAAGGGTAAGCATGGCAAGTGAAAATATCATTTTAAGTTTAAAATTAAACAAACAAATACTGGGTTTTGAGAGGAGACCGGTAGAACATGCCTACAGAAGTTAGCAGAATGAAGAACAAGGGGAAGGAGGAAGACAGGATTGAGAAGGATAAACATCAGAAGAAGAAAGGTACTGTTGAAATTTGTGGATAGTTCTGGCAGAAGTTGAGATGTATGTATATTTCAGCTACATTTTGAAGATGATTCCTACATGATTGGAATTCACCTATAATGGGGCATGTACCTCACCTTGTTCAGTCCTGAGCTAAAAGCACTTTTAGCTTGTGCACAGGAGACGTCACAGGTTCAGGGACATCAGCTAAAGTCATGGAGTAGCACTATTTGATGGTATCCATTGCATGAAAAGCAGTTTCATGAAAAGGCATTTTACCAGCCCCATTGTGACTGGGCTGATGGATAGAAAGATACTGCAGTCCTTAATCAAATTTCCAGTAGGAAGCTGGAGACAAAAGACTGAACTCTTGATTCATGATGGAGCATGGTCAGTTTTTGAAAGGGTTTCTGGAGTAGCATTGCCAGCAGTGGCAGGGCTGGACTCCAAATTACCTCTTTCTGCTCCTCTATGTGCAAATGCACTGTAAGATTGAACTCCAGTGAAGACTCATTAATAAAACAGATGTCAGAAAAAACACATGCTTCAATTGATCTCTCTCCTGTTAAAATAGGTGGAAACATTCCTATTGCTATGAAGAAAATCTGTGCTGGATCTGCTCATGTCATTTTTTGCAGGGCTGAAGGTAGTTCTGCAAAAGACAGCCACAGGCTTGTCCAGTATGTGCTGAATCATGTTGACAGATTCTCCAGTCTTTAAAACTTAGTTGTATTTCAGATATTAATAAAAGGTTTTGAAGAAGTGAAGAAAGGAAATTCTGGTGTATTTTCATTTTATTAGGAATGAAAAGCATGGCTGAGGATTAATACATTGCAGTAAATAAAAGTGAAGAGCAATTCAGATACAGAAGGGAAAGTTCAGGAGGAGAGAGATTAAATGTTGGTCATATTCACGTTTATGGCACAATTCCATTCAGAATTCTGTATTTTTCATTAAATGTTTTTAATTGCTGTGACAGGTAGAAGGGTAAGGAGGAAAGTGATGTAAAGGACAGAAAGCAGGGGGGGCTACATTACTGAATTTGATAGGTAGCTATGCTCTAGATCCAAATTACAGTTTCTTGGAAAGATTAATCTTACTGATTTTGGTTTTCGTGAGACCCTGTATAGACGAGATATAGACAGGTAAATGAAAATTAAGCAGAGCATTTCAGCCATTATTACCTAAGTCCCAGGCAAAAGGCTACAGCAAGGATCAGAAACAAGCTCTTGGTGCCACTTTATTTATTGATTTAAATGCACAAATATTTGTAAATATTCCTAACATAGACATACTAAGAGTATAAGGCACACAATTTTTATACCTTTTTTTTTTTCCTCTTCCTCATTTCATCTTAGGTCGTATTCCAGACAGTCTGAAAAACTGTGTTAACAAAGATCACTTGACTGCAGCTACACATTGGGCCAGCATGGACCCTGGAGTTGTTCATCCAGAGCTTAATGGTGCTGCATACAGGTAAGTGTGCTGAAGAGGTAGAAGAAATACCTCCATAATTCAGTGTAGGTATTCAAGAATAGATAAAAGACCTTCCTGTTATTGATTGAAGTAAGTGCATTACACACCAGCTATATTGTTTTTGTAATCGTTGTGTTCAGGAGAATAATCTTGTTTTGCTAGTTGTTGTCAGTCATGCTGTGTCTAACCATGAATCCTCTAACAGTCTCTTTTTGTTGGGTATGTGAGCAATATCCATTTGTTTGTATATTCAAGTAAAACAATTCTGGTCATCTCCACTGTTGCAGTGGAAGTTTTATATTCCTTTGCTGAAGGTAATGATGCAGCTGCAGGTTACAGAAAGACTTTCAGTAATAAACTTATATTGTTTTGTTGCCTCCAGACACAAGAGAGAACAAGTAACTCAGTATTGAAAACAGTGGGACAGCCTGTGGTGATTATGAAAATACATTTAAAATAGCTTTTTCTAAATCATATGTTTAATTTTTAAGCAGAAGCATTTGAGAGACTTGATCTATGTATTCTCAGTCAGCTGTGAAAGCAGGTCTTAATAATTAATAGAAAGGGGCAATTTTTTACATCTAATATGCACATTCCTTAGTTGTTTTGTTTGCTCAAGAGTCCTTCTCTGTCCCTTTATCCCTAGCAGCTATTCTAGCAGCAGATTCTTCCTAGTAGCCAGCTTCAGACAATTTTTATTTATGAAAAACACCTGCAGTTTTTGTATTTTCCAGTATAATATTTACACATAAGTAGGATGAAAATAGCAGAAATCTACAAATGTCTGCTTCCCTCAGTGTCTTGAGGAATGGGGCAAGTGCAGTCCTCTCATTATTTTGTCATACCCCATTATCCTAATCTTTCCATTGTCCTTCTTGATGCATCTACTTTAACTTTGTTGTTCTTTAGGAGGACTCCCCATGCTTTTAGTAGAGGGAGGGATTCCTGATTTTGTGTTTTACTTCACATGGGAACCCAGCTGTGCCCTGCTGAGGAGTGAAGCAAAGTTATCCTGTCCCAATGACTTGAAACAATCTCATCAGAAGGGGATGGAGGGGTGTCAGGGACGAGTGTCACCACCCTCTGCCACAGTCTCATCAGGAGCCATAAGTGCACCAAGGGAAAGGAGTAACTTGCATTTGGTGATCACATCACTTGAAGAGGTTTATTTCTGGAAGTATGCCCATAGCCCTAAATATCTAAGAAGGTTGTTTTTATTTGCTTAAATGAGAAGCTCAAGCACACAAGTTCTCCTCCACACAGCATCTGGTTTCAAGGACTTCAGTTTGGAGTAGTGAGGGTATGGCTGGATGTAATTTGGGCTTTAAAGGCAGGTGTTGCTGGACAGGAGGTAATAACTCCAGCCCTGTTGTGGCAGTTAAGAACAGGGGTCCATGCCCAAATAAAATGCAGGTTTTTGTTCTCATTTTGGGGGTCACAAGTCCAGCAGAAGCAGGCTTAGCAGCCAGAAATTAATTTTAACGTAGGAATGTCTGGGGGAGTTAATGATTTACTAGGTAAAGACCATATGTATTCAATGTAAGCAGGATAAACACAGAACTGAGTGGCTTTTTAAAACATTGTTTCAGTCCATTTTTTCAATAAAGAAAATTTATTATAAAATTCTGATTTAATTATTTTCAAATGCAAAATAAAACTAATTTTAGGAATTTTGAGGCAGGAGTTAGCAGTTATACAATAAATGTTAAGAGCCTTTTGGAGGGGCAATAGAACAGTATTTGAATGTGGATAAAGGCAGTTACTACTGTGTGAAGTGCAAAATATGCATCACTTGAAGCTCGGGTTTTTATGAAGAAATCAGTTTCAATAGCAGTGTTTGCTGATGCTTAATTCCTACC
Source organism: Parus major (assembly GCF_001522545.3). Lineage (NCBI taxonomy): Eukaryota > Metazoa > Chordata > Aves > Passeriformes > Paridae > Parus > Parus major. The sequence goes on from NC_031771.1 coordinate 62,474,990, forward strand.
TGGATTAAGTGCAGCATTTAACTTGAATGTTCAAACCAAATTTTTCCATCTTTTCTTTGCAATCCAAGATTATGTTGAGCTAAGTGAGTTTGGAGTCTTTCACAGACTATGATGTTCCAGATGTGCTAATAACTGTATCATACTCATGTAATTGCATTAGAAGATAAGACCATAATTTATATGTTAAAAAATGCAGATACCTCTTTTGGTGAACTAAAACTAATAAGGCTGTTTTATTCTGGATATATAATTCTTTTGTATTTTGATGTAGGACAGAAATCTCAAATTATCAGATATTATCACAAGCCAAGAACACAGCATTAGTCAGCAGATTGTAATCTAGGTCATCTGAATATCATCATATTCTGGAAAAAACAAATCCATTTACCATGCAAAGTGCAAGACACCCTATCAGCACCAAAGGTCATGAAAGCAGGACCTATCCAATGAGGAAAGATCAACAATACTCCTGAGAAGGAATTATTTGTAGTGGTCTTGGTGAAGCAGCATAATGTACCCTGATCTTGCGTTGCCGCCGTGTATTTGTTACCAAGCTGCCTGTGAAATAACTCCCTGTGTGATTCCTGTGTCACAGAGCAGGCAGGTCATAGGCACAGAGAAATTCAGCAGCCACTAACACTGCCTGTACCACTTACAGACATTTCCACACATCTTCCTGCCTCCTAACAGGTAGAGGATAAGGCTGGATGGGGCTCTGAGCAATCTGGTCTAGTGGAAGGTGTTCCTGCCCGTGTCAGGATGTGGGAACAAGATGATCTTTAAGGTCCCTTCCATCCCAAACCATTCCATGATTCTGTGAATACCTAAGTACTGAAGAGGTCCTTGGATGAGAATAGCTAGATGTTGGTAATTCAGGAGCTATTTTATGTTGGGGTTCTTCACTGGTGATTTTCAGACTCAGTGCATGATAACAGTGCACTTAAAAATTGAACTTCTAGGACAGACTCAGTTTCTTGAACAGAGTTTAGCACAATCAGTTCAAGGTGCTTCTGCAGTTTAAGAGCAAGATGAGAGTAAAGCAGAAATTAAAGTTGACCATCTGTTATAATTAAGAGGGCTGCTGTGTTTGTCCTCCTAAATTAAGACTACATGGGGGAAGGGGATGGAAGAGTATGAATTAACAGAAGAGGTATAACTGCTCACTTCTGCTTTCACAAAAATTTAGTTCAGTGGACATTTTACCTGTAAAACATCTCAACTTACTGGTGCCAGAGGAGGAACTTCATGAAGTGCAGGAAAGGATGTATTTGCTGGTTAAGAATAGAAAAAATTGAAAGACTAGAAAAGCAATAAATAGCAGCAAAAGGGAAATATAGAATACATATGCTCATGGATAGAGGCTTGAGTTTATGTGCCCTTTCAGAGACGGGATTTGAGCAATGCTGATGATTAAAATGGAACAAAAATTACAAAAAGAGAACTGCAAAGCAGGGTTAAGAGTTGTCAAGTAAAATGCAGTCTTTGTGGAACAATATGGTAGCTGTATATTGGCTGCTGCCACTGTGTAGCTTTAGGAGAAGAAAAACAATTGTAGGGCCTCTGGAGTTTGAGTCTGTAGGAAACCTGTACCTGAGGTGAAGTGCTGGTAGGTAGAATCCTGATGGTTATGACTTGGTGTCTAAGGGAATGTCCTTATATACAAAAAGGATATTTGGAGTCATAGCAGAATTACAGTTATGCAGTTTGAAATGTTTAATGTGCTCATAAGGTCACTCTTCATGCTTCTGATTCAGCACCGTCCATTTTCACGAGGGGAGGCTCAGACTTTTCTTCCTGCAAACACAGTTTTCAGAAGCTGCTCTCTCCTTGACTTTTTTCCAGCTCTGGTGTGTTGATACTCTGGGAATACGTTGTTAGAAAGCAGAGATTGTTTGCTGAGAACAGCTGCAGTGTTGGACTTTTAAATGGAAATTTGTGTCGTGTTGTGTGTCTTGCAAAGCACCTAGAATAACAGAAAAGCTGTTTCTGAATTAAATTTAGGTAAAACAATACAGTCTGACAGTTTTCATAGGAGCTGAAGCAAATTTGATTAATAAGATTCAAATGGAGTTACTGAAACAAGCAACTAATTCCATTAGCAACTGCAAATTAATTCCAAGGAACCTCAGTGGAGAGGGAATTAGCATAGGAAGCCCTGTAAATACGTGTACAATTGGGAACAAAGTTATCTGGCCTACAGGTGGTGTGATCAGTCACAGCCTCATTACCCATCCCAGATTACAGTCAGTGTTGGGTGTGTAGGAGTCTTTCCCAGGATGGCCAGACCAGTGTGTGGTGTCCCTGTTGTCCCTGTGCTGTGCCAGTCCTGCTGAGCCCATCTGGCTCCATATTTCCAAAAGCAGTTCCCAGGATGTTTCTGTGGTGGAAGCAAAAAAAACCAAGTCAGTGTGCTTGCATCCAGCTTTTTTCTCCTGAGTCTTGCCTAAGTTCTGCAGTAGTTTTCTCCCAGTTTGAGGGAGCTTGCACAAACACATATTATTACCATGGAAAAGATGCAGAAACAGGCTGAAATTCCCTGATGCATTGAGCTCTGATGAGGAGCAAATCAACAGCACAATAACGTGATACTTGAAAAAAGCTCGACAAGACAAGTGCCTTTTGTCCTATGTAGTTCTGGGTAAATACTTGGGTGGCAAAAGCTGCAGTGAGTGGTAGTTTTGTGTGTTCAGGCTTTCAAATGCATAATGAATGGTCTCACCAGGATGCTTGAGTGGGCAGAGTACAGCAGGAGAGAATGAGGGAAATGAGGGATGAGTGTGCAGCTTTACGATGAGGACGGTATGTAAAGGGTCAGTGGTAGGTGGCCAGTGTGACATAACTTGCAAATAGGTATTGAGATATTTGACTAAAAAGAGAACAGATTTTTATTAAATCCATGTGTAGCTGTTTTTATACAGCACTGTGAAATACCAGTGTTCATCAGTTACACCTGAAGTTTGGGATTGGAACAATAGATTTGCAAGATTTTTTTAGCCTGGTAACATCAGAGCCATTATAAAATTGAGCTGAATCAGAGAGTGATTCTTTTGTTGAATGCATAAAATATTTAGATGTCAATGTTTGTCCAGGTAGAGTAAGAAATCTTCAGAACCATCCATAAATTTTATGTTTGCGTTTCTCGCAGTCTGCCTGAAGCACTTGTCCTCTGTGTATCTGGTACTGGTTCTTCTTCAGACAAGTGCAGTGGCAAGTTTGCTGCTGAAAACCCACTCGGGTGCAATAGGCTCGAGTTTGTCATCTTACAAGTGTATGGGTGTGATGGCTTTTTGGGGGAGCTGCCAGGAAGCTAAGGCTGCAAAACTACTGCAAATAAATATTTTTTCAAACCACAACAATGAAAATTTGAAATTGCTACATGAGAATGAAAGAGATAAAAAGAGAAAAGTTGTAGAGAACATATTGCACGGACCCAGCTGGAATAATTTCTTGCTGAGGTTATGCTTTGAGAGCAGCAAAACTTGAAGGCAGTTTCCCTTGCTGTGTTGTTACTCCTGCTATTAAATCTGAAGAAATAATCTGAAGAACTTTCATGTCTCGTTTGGTAAAAATACAGCATCCGGTGCTTTATGTAGCAGCATTTGCATGTGGCATCTGACATGGAGCTGAGCTCCCTGTCTCTCTAACTGGTCTGAAAGCGAAAGCAGCATCTCTGTAGCTCTAGAAGGAGGCAGGGTGGGTTCTCTGCTCAGCTCCTGGTTTTAATGTGTGCTCTGGTTTTCTCCTCCCAGCAGGTATCCCCCGGGCGTTGTAAGCGTGGCTTCCACTGGCATACCTGCAGCAGTAGAAGGAATAGTCCCCAACCCCATGTCTCTATCACACGGCCTCCCTGCTGTAGCCCACCCGCCCCATGCTCCTTCCCCCGGCCAAACTGTCAAACCAGAAGCTGATAGAGACCACCCGAGCGACCAATTGTAGCCAACAACAGCATTCCCAACATCGGAGACTTCAACCGCAGCGCGTGGAAAACAACACAACACAAAACCCTGGATTTTGATTAAAGGCAAAACCATGAACTTACAGGAGGAGACGATTATTGGTTTAGAAACTGGTCCAATATACAGTATAAAAGGAAAAGGTGGGAGACAAAAAGAAGATTTGGAAACATTTTTTCCTCCGTATAAATTGTAGTTTGTCCCTGTCCAGTGGACTGATTCACTGTTTCTGTGTCCTATGGGTTCTTTGTTAAGCAAGAGAAGTTAGTAGTTAATTATATCATGAATGTACTTGTCTGTGTACAGTTTCTAGAACATTAAAAAGGGTTTGTTTGCTTAGCTGTCAACAAGGAAAAACATAAGGGAGGCATTCAACAAACCAGTTTTGAGATTAAAAATCCTTTCTTTTATATTTTCAAACATGCCCAAAAAAGAGGCAGTTGGCAAACTTCTCAGGACAATGAATTTTTCCCATTTTTCTTTCTACGCCACACAGTGCATTGTTTTTTCTACCTGCTTGTCTTATTTTTTAGAATAATTTAGTAAACAAAAGAAAAACAGTTTCTCCTAATTTTGGCATGAATTCCCTTATTTCAAAATGAAGACAACCTTGCAAAGAGATTTTGAGGAAAAAAAGAGGTTTTGTATAAACGAGCATTGTGCTTTTTGTCACCAGTTAAAGTATATATTATTGGTGGTATCTGGAAAAGGCACTAGACTACTGAAAAGTAGCAGCATTTCATTGCCTACATTGATTCCTTCCTGGTAATGTGGTAGGCTAGCAATATTTTTGGTTAAAATCATGTTTGTGACTGTAACCATTTGTATGAATTATTTTAAAGAAATAAAAATCCCAGACAAATATCATATGTGTAAAAATTTTTATTTCTAGTAACTGTTTATTCAACTTTTATTAGGTTTCTTAGCTGTAATTTTTAAACAGATGCTGTCAAGTATTTCATTTCTAGCTTTACTTTGCTCTCTGTTGTTTGTAATACTGTCTTGGAAGCTTGAAAAATAAAAAAAAAAAAATTCTTTCCATACCATTTTTCCCTTTACATTTCGTAAATGTTGATCTTTTTTTCCTGTGTTTCTAATGGAGTTTGAAATTAAGATGGATTTTGATTTGTACACCGGCATCATCAGCTACAATGTGGTAACAGCATTTATGCCACCACTGTGGGCAGAGCAGAGGAGGTACAACAGCAACACAACAACAACAGTAATAATAATAATAAATGTCTTTTGCCGAAGTCCAACATGAGAAGTGTCCATTGTTTTATTTGCTTCTGTGATGATGGAAGGGTGCAGCAGGATGTAATTGCATTTGCTATATTGAAGGAGTTTGTTTCTTTGAGCACAGGCAGAAGTGTGTTCAAGGCAGGTTAGATTCCAGCTGGATGTTGTTCTGACCTTTCCTGTGCTCCTGGGTAAGATGCCCTTCATCCCTGAAAAGTTTAAAAAAAAGACAAAAGTTTATCTACTTCAGGAGGGAAATCCGTGGTGAGCAAAATTGAACCTGGAGCTGAACCTCCTTGGTGCTCTGTTGTCTCTTTATTCACTATTAGTCTGAACATTGCACCCCACTAAGGTTGGTGAGCTGGGTTTTATGGGATCTGTGAGAAGTTCTGGCCCCTGTTCCTGCAAGTCTGCAGAGCAGCCTCCAGCTCAGTTCAGGAAAGGGTAAGAGGCTGCAAATCACCAAACTCAGAAATTTGTGGGTCTCTATGCAGTGAGCACTATGTAAGGTGAAATTTTATCTCTGTGGAAGATGGGAAGTTTTTTGCCTTGAACATTCAGAGCTAAAAATGTCATCCATTACAATTTATTTGATGGTAAAACTCTTTCTGTTCCCTTTGTGAAATGAAATGGAAAACAGCCCTGAAACTGCAAGCTGTCCCAGAAAAGACACTTACAAGAGCTTGGAGGCCAAAAATTTGCAAAACAAGTGCAGTCTCCTGCTGTTGAAGCAGGATTTCATATTTCTTGAGTAATTCATATTTTAAGATGCTGCTTTGTCAGACTTAAGTTGCTTCTTTAACATATGTAAAATAAAACATTTAACATCTGGCTGCCAAGAACTGCTGACAGCCACATTTGCAGCCCCATTTCCCAAGGAAAAACCGAGAGGGTTCCTTGCATCATTTGGACATGGCTTGTGTAAGTACATTTTGTTTGTAGTGGATTGGTAATTGAAGTAGAAATTGTGTTTATTGTGCGTACTTCTTGGGCTCAGTTCTGAGGTATTTGAGCTGTTTGTTGTCTGTGCTTGCTCAGGCACAAACATTTGCAGGATTTGAGTCTGAAATGTGCTGTTTCCAATGTTTTTCTCTTGGTGTTTGAGGTTCTCTTTTGCTCTGACTGGAGCCAAGTAATCAGTTTCCTGCTTCAGAAAGGAAAAGCCATTGGGGCAGTGACAAGACTGATGGGTGTTGACTTTGGGCTATGGTCTGAAAAGTAATGAAAAGCCAAACTTGGGGTTAATGACTGATTTGAAAAGTGGCCCATAATAAACAAAAGGCTGTTAATCCAGAGCAGCCTTCTCTCTTTTATGACTGCTTTTGTTGGGTAGTGGAAATGTGATGAGATCTTCCTCCATTTGGTGAAGGATGTGCTAAATAAGAGTAGACAGCAGAAAATGCAGTTAATAGGAAAATGCAGAGAGGAGAAGGTGATGGCAGCAGAGGCTACAGGTGACCTGAGGCAGTGTTGAAAGAGGAGTTCGAGCAAAGTGCCTGCATGATTTGCTTTTGGTGGTATTCAAATCACAGGACAAAGAATGAGGCTAAACATGACAAAAATGCTGCTGGCTCAAAGGCTGCAGGCAACAGCAGGATGGCAGGAGGCTCTGGGGCTGCACAAGGATTTGGTGTGGTGCAAGAACGTGCCAGTTGTGCCAGATGCAAAGTAGGGTGGTTGCAAATCAAACAAAAACTTGTCAGAAAAAGGAGCTGTGGTAGGACTGGCGGATTGGTGCTGTGGGAAGGAGCAGTGTGGTGGCAGATTGATCTGGCACAGAGGTTTTGGTAGGTCTGAGAATGGATCAGAGATGTTACACAGGACCTGTTGCATTTGCTGGGTAATTTTGGTCAGGCTCGAAAGATTGAGCTGAAGTCATAGCACAGACAGGCTCTCAAAATCACTGATGGTGTGGAGGACTCGGAGGAAGCTGGAGTAATTTGACATTTTCAGCTTAAAAATGAAGGCTGAGTTGGGGGAATGTCTGTAAGTAACAAATCTTGTGGAGGAAGGGGAAATGTTAAATGCTGATGCGTGACAGCCTAAATGGGGTTAAGAAAAAGTCTTTCTCAACAGGGAGGTCCTGAGACTCAGTCCTGAAGGTTGGTGGTTTTGTGTTTAGGTTTTTGGGTGGTTGGTTTTGTTTTGGTCTTGTTTTTTTAAATACACAACTAAGTTTAAACAATACAGAAAGGTTGTACAAGATTGCAACCAAACCAACAACTAGAGGCTTTTTTTTCCTTCAGGATGAAACACTTTACCTTCCTTTTTAACAAGCCTCGAGCCTTTTTCCCTTATTACAGGGTTGAGGAGTTGTTTTGAGAAAATGTCTTATTTTCTTGTTCAGTTTCCACCTCAAATGATTAAGGCTGGCTTTCCAAATGACCATGAGTGCTGCAGTCTAGCTCTTCCCAGCTTGCTCCTTGCCTCAGACTGAAAGATTTCTCCTCGTGTTTCAGTGGGTAGTGTTGTTTGTTCTGCTTGAAGGAAAAGGCAGCATTGACAGTATTTCCTTTATTCAGTCCACTCCAACCTTACTATTTTGTAAAATGCAAAAAGAAAAAAAAAAAGTTATTAGTTTTAAGGTCAGTGTAATACTAGATCATTTTGTATGACCACTTAGTAAAGCTGTTAAGTGTGATATGTGTTATGAGTCTTCCTTAAACCTGATACCATGTTTTCAATTCAGTAAATCTTTCAGAAAGATTTCTAGTGTTTATGTTAAAATGCCAAGTGATGGGGGTTTTTTTGCTATTTATTTTAATTGCTTGTTTAAACAGGGGATAACCATCACTGTAATTTTTAAATGGCTTTATTTAATTTGGCTTTCCCTACCTCTAAATTCCAGTTATTGTTTCATGTTAAACATGAGGTCATGTAGCCTGGCTTGTATTTGGAGAGCATTTCACATTTTAGCCATGTTGCCTTTGTACTGAGGTCAGTGACACATCTTCCAAACTGTTATTCATCTGTTTTCTTTTCCAGTTGCTTCCATTGCACTATCCATCCTTTCTTTGTGCTCTGTATTTTTGCCCTTTTCAATGACGTAGTCCAATATGGTTATCTTCTGCAGATGGAATTTCAGGCTTTCTGATCTCAGTATTTCAGCTGTTTTCTTCCCTCCATCAACTTCCCAATTTCCCCTGTAAGCTATTTTCCTTCAAAGTCACAAGTGCTCAAGGAAATTAATTAATCCTCTTTGTCCTTCTTTGCCCAGGTACCAAAGCTCCACATTGAGTGGTCCTGCTCTCGTCACACGAGTGCCCCTTTCATCCACCATCTGCACACTTTGTGTGTCTGCCGCTTGCAGAATGGACCTTACCTGGGTCTTGCACTCAGGTCAGCCCCTCAACGTCTGCCCCCTGTCCTTCCTTGTCTCTTTCTAGCTTTTGGGAGACCTGGAATGTTACCCCTAGAATTCTTCTCTTTTCTGGAAGCCAGTTCCACTTTCCATCTGTGAATTTCAGTGTGACACAAACTCAGCTCTCCTTGGCTGACCTCCTTGCACACCACCTCAGTCATATATTGCATTTTTTGTTCCCGGTTTGGGATCACCCAGCTGGTATTTTTCTCCTTTTTTATGCAGCTCCTCATCTAAAGTTTCCTTCCTTCATTTTCTGTACCACAAAAACAAATAAGCCTCTTCATATCTCAGCACTTTCCTTTGATTTTACACTTCTGCTCAGAGCAATAATGGAGTGTTTTCTGAGCAATAATGGAGTGTTTTCTTGAAGCACTGCTGTTTGTTTTGGGGGGGTCGTGATGGTTTCATGGCCACCATAAACAGACTAAAGTATGTCCTTGTGATGATTAGAGGCATTTGGGACATGCCCAAGATGACGCAGATAATTCTCCCAGCATGCCAGTCCCTTGAAGATATTTGTTACACAGTCTTTAATTACCTATCTACCCCCCTTCTTTCACATGCTGCCTAAAAAGGATAAGGAGTTACTGGCTCAAGAAATAAAGAAGTTTAAAAAGAACCCCAAGATTTAATATTTCAAGGGTCAAAGATTTAAAGCAATGAAGCTGAGCAAGATTATAGCTGAAATTGTCACAGTAACCTTTTGTTACGTGTCAAGTTTGATGTATTAGAAGCAGACAATTGCGTGTCACTGTGACAGTGCTATTTATTTGTCTGTGCTGTGTAAACAGAGACATTTTGGAGTTTGGGAAAAACTTACAGAGCTGGCTCCCTGGATAAACTCTAGGAGTTAGGGCAGCAAGTCAGCATCTAAAAATAAATCTCCTGAGGAGCTGACATCCCAGACTTGTGTTTCCAAACCCCTCCAGCCATTTTCAAAATGCCCTGCCCAATGCAATGGATTGAATTCTCCAGCGAGTTGCCCCCAACACAGCTGTTGGCTCTATAGCCTATCCCCTTCCCTGGGAGCTCAGGAAACAGCAAACTTCCTCCTCAGCACACCTAAAAGCACAGAGTAAATCCCATTTAAGTCCCTGCTGCTGTTCAGTAGGATTTTAGTTAAGCCCTCATGTAAAGTTAAGTCCATGATGTATTTTACTGCTCTTAAACCACAACAGAAAAAAATCTGCTGGTGGTGTTTTCCAGTAACACATTTGGACCAGCGGTTTCCATGGGAAAATGGGATCAGGGGATTTCCAGCCTCTTTTTGATACAAGTTTTTGTTCAATTTGCTGTTTGCTTATGTTTTTTCATGGCCTAGTGTATGTGAAATGTGTTTATTGTGTTATGAAGTTCGGGTGATAGATTTTTGTGTCTTAAGTTACAGCACTTTGCAATTAGCTCCAAGGTCATCACTTCCCATTCCTGGCATGGAGTGCCTGTCCTTTGAAACTGATGGCTGAAATAAGGTTTTCAAGTATTCATATTCTGAACAGCTGTAGTTTTCTTTTTCTCTTTTCCTCTTGTGGACCAGCCATTTTCAGTGCACGACACAGCCCTCATATTGCGAGAAGCACGGGTTAAGAGTGAAAAACCTCCACTGTGACTCAGAGCTCATTTCAGAGGTTTTCACCCTCCATGAATTTAAAGGAAATAGTCATGGTTTTGCATCATGTAACTAGTGGCTGAGTTCTAATACTATTTTACAGAAAAAGAGAAGTCTTGGTTCTGTTCAAAGAGCAGTATTAAACTGTGCCCCCTTGGATTGTGGCACATATCCCACTTGGATTTTTAGATGTGTCCTGGAGCAAAATGTGTCATTCCAGTGAATTCCTTTCCAGGTGACACGGGGGCTGGACTGAACCTCATCATTAGGAGGACTTTATGTGTTTCATCCAACTTTGCTGGAAGTAGGATAAGGTTTGTGATGTCACAGTGATCCTCAAAGCTCTTTAGTTTTCATCTCCAATTAATTGTTAGTGGAGAGCTGCAGTGGCTCCCAGTAGTTTGTGATGTTTCTGTGACACAGCAGAGTTCAGAACTAAGGACAGACCACAGTTTCTCCTTGAAAAAGGCTGTTGAGCCTTGATATGGGGGCTGCTCTTAAATCTAGATTCATCTGTCTGTGCTCTCACTTCTGCTTGTCTTCAGTGCTTGCCTTCAGTGACCTAAGTTAAATCCTAAGAGGAACAGCTCCTCATGTATGGAGTTTTCCCAGTTAAGTGCTTGAGATTACAGAGGAGCAAACCAGGGACTCTCTGCAGATCTGAGTGTGTCCAGAGTAAACCTCTCATTGTAATCCTTTAATTTTCTAGTTTCAAAGTAGCTTTGCTACTTAGGAGATGCACACAGCAGAAGTAAAATGTCACCCAGAAGAGCGTGCTGCTCTTATCTCCTCTCTCTCCAGATAAATGCAGCCCCCATCAAATCCCTCCCCGGAGGACACAGAAGGATGGAACTTCTCCAGCCTGAAGAGCTATTTTTGAAAAACTGCTTTGATAATCCACATTTGATAATTCACCCCCAAAATCTATTGTTGTGAGGTTTAAAACTTCAGATGTTGGAAGCACTCCTAAACAGCTGCTTAGGCTCAGTTCCATCAGCCTCTGAAATGCCTTTGGGGATGTAGATTCCGGGTAGAAAGGGCAATGTTTTGTTTGTGATATGCTGGGGGTTTTTTAATCCTTTTTCAGTGTGTTCATTCCAGGGGTCTGGACTTTTAGAATTGCAGTGCCTGCCCAGCCTGCCGTAGCCTTTGCCTGGCTGAATGTGTTGGGGGATAGAAATTGCTTCCTGACCTTCTCAGCAAGTTAAATACACAAAAATCCAGGAGAAGGATGCAATGGAATCTTCCCCTTCCCCTTCCCCTTC
>NC_031771.1:62486622-62509947 GCF_001522545.3 Parus major
ACCAGACCAAACCTTTGGCCGCAGTGAAGGGGGGAAGTGAAGGATGATCTAAGCTTGTCCCATGCCAACCCCTGCATTCTACAGTAGGAACGAATTCAGACGCTGAGCTGTTGTTTTCTCAAATTCCCTTTTCTTGTTGTTTTCTCAGATTCCCATTTCAGAATTCCTTCGTGCTCGCCGCCGGTGCTCTGGCTCTGCAGCGCCCGGGCTGTGGTACACGAGCTTTTCTACTGATTTCTCGGCTAAACATCACACCTCCGGCTGATCTGGCCTATGCCTGTCACATATGCTTTACTTTTTTATCTTCTGCTGTCCCCTTCTGCTGTTTCCCTCCCAAGGCAGGGGTGGGGGCTGATGGTGACAAGGGACACCGAGTCCCTCCGCGGTAGCCGCTAGGTGGCAAAATGCACTTTGTGCATGGAAACGACGTCTGGAACCCCCGGCAGAACCGGCCTGGGCTTTCCCCGCCGCTGCTTTGAGCCGCCTCCCTCAATATTATTTTTTATAAGCTATTCTGGCTTGTTTCGATACTGCGCATGGAGAATCTTCCCTTCGAAAGTGTGTAAATGCTCCTGTTCTTATTTAAGTGTCGGTCCTTCCAGGCTGGCAACAGATTTTGCCATCGTGTCCCAGAGTTTGAATAGGATTTTGAAGCTGAAGGGATTTTGAACAGCCTGGTGAGACTGAGACTGTTAAAAGGCTGTGTCTGTACCGGCTCCCCTGTTAATCACAATTTAGGTGTCATTTCCCTTCTTAAATTACAGACGGGATCTGTTCAGGACATGGGTTCTGTAAATGATTTCTTCTATTTGTAAAAGAATAAATGAATATTGGATAATTCCTCCTCCAAATAGCTGCAGTAATATGAGAAATGCACTTTTAGCTGCACAAATATGAGAAAACAAAAACAAAAAGTGAAACAAAGAAAATCGGAGGAGAAACATAGACACCCTTGGCATTTTCCAAAACTGGGGCATAGACTATGCAGTTTGTTATCCTGACTCTATGAGATTTTGTCCTCTGTGGAATACAGCCTTGTGCATTAGCCTACTGGAAATGTCTCAAGTTACAGATTTCCATCAGGGGCTGGAGGTTTTTTTGCTTTCTCAATAGCTTCCAGGGGCCCTCGCAGGGAAGTTTCCAGTTCCCTCTCTGTGATGACAGCAGAGCTTTTGGCTGGCTCCCTTCAGACAATGCTCACACATCCAAGCCTGTCCTACCCCTGCTGTCCAATGCCCTGACAATATCCTTGCAGCCATACACCTCACTGCCCTGCTGATCCCACCTGGATTTGGGTAGTGCTCCCCGTTCTTCAGAGGTGCTGGGATGTGAAATTCATCCCCTGCACACCTGGATCCTGCATGGCTTCAGTGGCATCTTCACTGCCTCTGCTTTGGCAATGGTTTTGCTTGGAAAGGCAAGCCCCAAAATGATGATCTGAAATACCATGTTTTGGAATATGGTAGGAATCTCCTGTTCTGGAACTTTGAGAAATATGGGCAGTGTTTGATTTATTTTCTTTCTCTGTGTCTCTGTCCAGACTGGACATTAAAGTCTAAGTGTTAAAATTAGGCACAATAATAATGCCAGTATTTTGGATCTAGAAAAAAACAATAGATGTTAAACCAATTTTTGACCAGTCATTTATTATTGGAGCATTGGTCTTCTGATGGAAGGCTGCTGGATTTCAGAGTGGATGGCTCTGTACAGTCCTGTGGAAAACACAGCATGGTACTGGTCACTTCAGCATCATCATGTTCATGTGGCTGCATGATGTTCTCAATATATCACAGGTTTGGATTTGCTAATTTTTGAGTATTTTCCTTCAGAATCTTAGTGCTGATATTTTAAGATTTGTATTCATGAATTCACCTTTAGTTCTTGTGGCTTCAAAGAGTTCTGGCTGTTTTAATAGTGTGATTGATGAGGTGAGATGACAGGTTTCAGCTAATTTCCTGGGATGCAATTCAGTTTGCAATAATTTCCTATGAGGCAAAAGCAAAAAAACAAAAAGAAAAAAACTAAAAACCTGCTAATGAAGTAAAACCAGATTTTCCAGAATGCTAAATATCTAAAAATATATATTTTGCTGAAATTAAAATAAATTGATGACATGTATGGATTCAAGAAACATGAAGAGCCATGTAAAAAAACCTGGTGGTCCTAGTTTACAGCAAGGGTAATGTATTTGTTATTTATAAAGGGTTAATCAATGATTAACAGGCATTGCAATCAATAGTTAATTGATTGTTGTAGGCTTGGTTCCCACATGGCTTGCAGCATTGCATTCACAGTGTAATGTATTTATTAGTTATTAATCGCATGCTAGTGTTTTTTAAATGTTCTAAATTCATTTTATTAGGGGTAACTGAATTTTCAGTAGCACATCAGTGAACTTGAGTTCTGCCTTCACATTAGCAAAAGGGAATATATGAGAAAACAGCTAATTTGGTCTTGCTTTCTTTAATTTGAGGAACCCATCAGCTGCATACACTGAAGGAACTATCACATTATAAAAGCAATTTTAAGTAAAACATGCCATTTATGGAAGAAGCACTCTTAAAGATTTTTGTAATTACAAATATTTGTACTGTTAAGTGAATTGGATTGAAGTATTTGTTGTTGTTGTTGCTTTATTTCCCTGGAGGACTTTTCTGTAGTGGGAGCTTTGTTATGTTGATAAATGTGCCTGAAAGCTTTATAATGTACTGATGCATTGTAATGATAAATAGAGCTGGTTAAGTAGTAAAGATCAAACACACAATTAAACAGACTGTAATATACATCTTGCTGAGCAAGGGAAAACAATAGTGGAATCAGTAGAGATGAATACAAATGGTTTTATTGAACTAAGCAAAAAAATATATTCTTATGCCTACAGAATGAGGAAATTTGGCCTGATACTTGCATGGACAGACTTATAAAGTGATTAATCAGATATAAAATGTCTTTAAGCTGCTCAGCATTTGCAATCAGCGGACAGGGCTTTCTCTGAGTAATAGAGATGTGAAAGAACCCAGAGGTTGAGTGAATCAGCGCAGCATAGGATGGGCAGGAGAGGAGCCTGGCACAGCAGGCAGGGCTCACAGGTCTGCCACAGCCAGAAAATTAACAAAAACACGTTGCACTTGACAAAAAGATTAGAACAGAATATTGGCAGCGCCTGCTCCTATTGTCCAGAATGTCCTTTCCTAGAACCTTTCCCAGCAGGGAGGCTGGTTCACACTTGGCGAGGCCGCAGAGGTTTCACACTTGTTATTGCTGTTTGTTCTTCCAAATGCCAGGAGGAAATGTGATTCAGAAGGAACACGCTGGAAGAGGGATATATGGCCATGCATTATTGCAGAGGCACAAAAAGGAAGCTTTAACATAGAGACATTGAGGAGGACTTTCATTCCCGGCTCAGAGCAGTACCCACACAACCTTCTTGCAGATTGTTCTTGTCCATTCCAACCTTGAATTTCTCTGAAGGGTGTTCTAAGTGAATTTCCCTTGCAGGGATACCCATGGCTAAGTCAGCACAATAGGAATTTCATAGCTCATTTTACAGATGCTATAGTGAAATAACTCCTTGAGGAGTTAGATTAGGCAGGATACAGCAGCAGGAAGAAATACTAATTCTCCTGGATCAACTTTTTGTGAGCTCCAACCCTACGCAGTGCTTTGCCCACCTGGAATATCGTAAGCCGTTTAGATTCCTTTGCATATCTGGGTATTAGCAAAACTCAGGGGGAGCAGCCAAATCCTGCTTCACTGGTGCCAGCAGTCAGACTCCTAAGCCTTGTGCACACTGGCCAATTACTGTGTAAAATCTCCACTGGTGCTCACCAAGCTCTGCTCTACCACCAGGAACTACCCAGCAGACAAGCAGCATCCGCTGGTGATGTGGTGTGGACTGCTGGAAATGTCTTTCCCAAGGATGCAGAGTGTGAAATGTTCCAGCAAACCCGTTAGCACTAATTTGCCGTGTGCTGCTGACTGCTGAAAGCTTTGCACGGCCTCCAGGAAGTCGAACTTATTTAATGAGAAGCAGGAGAGTAATAAATGCTTCCAGCTTCTGGAGCTTAAGTGAAAAAGGAGTGGCCAGGGAAGGCACTGTGGCCCCCCCTGCCTCTGGCTTCCCACAACCTGAGCTACAGGTGTTGCTCAACCCAGAGTCCTGTAGGAGTTCCCAGGAATATTCCTGGGAATAGAGGTGGTTTCTCCTCTGTAAAGAAACCTATTTCTGCCCCAAGAACTGCATGTCACTCCACAAAGATATTTAGATGTCTAACTGCCACCTTTACAGATTTGGGCTTTGGTCCTAGTTGTGTTGCTGCATTCCGTAGTGTCGCTGGTTTTGCACGGCAGGCACTGGATCGGAATTGACTGCAGAGAGAAGCAGCCCGGCAGCCACAGGGTTTGATTTAATTGGGTTGGGCTGGTTTATGGTCCCTTGATAAATGTATTTTTTTCCTCGTTGAAAAACAACTTGTCTGCCAAGGCACAGAAAGTGGGAACTGTCTGGAGGTGAAATTGCAGCATGACAGGGATAACCCTGCTCCATGGGAAGTAGACTCAAAAGGGTTTTGTGATGTTTGTTGGTTTATGCCATCTCTTCGTCACTGAGCATGCAGCCCAAAGATTATTTTGGATGCTTGCCTGTTCCCAGAAGCTCCATGTGTTCAGAACAATTTCAGCTCTGCGTTAAGACAATAATTATAATCAAATCTCACGCTCCGCTGCCTCGGCCAGTCACCTCCATGGAGCAGATGGGAAGGGGTCTCACATCAGTGAGGGTTTTCCCTCCCAGTGTACAACTGGCCTGATGTCTTCAGAAAGGGCTTTTTTGTTTTTCCCTTTGGCTCCCCTCTACTTCTCTCGTGGCATCAGGGACAGGCTGCAGCTGGAAAATTGGGCAGGGTTGGAAGTGCAAGGAAGGGGAAAGCTATTTTGTCTGCTGCCTGCCTGCTGCTCCTTGTTCACACCCCAGGCTGGGAGCAGGCAGGCAAAGGAAACTGGGTTTTTGGTAGTCCCTCTGCATCTGCTGATCTTCTGTGTCAGGTCTGGGACCTGCCTCTGGGCTCAGCCTGGCTGGTCAGTCCAAGTCCTACATTTCCAGAAAGCAGAATCCCAGAATCCCAGAATGGGTGGGGTTGGAAGGGACCACAGTGGGTCACCAAGTCCAACCCTCTGTTCAGGCTGGGGCAGTGGCTGAAGAGCAGCCATGCCCTGCCAGGGGTGTTGTGCTCTCCTGTTGTAGCAGACGTGGCTGGGGGCACACACAGAGGTGTTGGTGTTGGCAGTGCCACATTGAAGTGATTGATGACCTTGAACAGCAAAAACACAGGGGCAGACACAGTCTGAGTTTGTTTGGAAGGCTGTCCCTCGACATATCCATCCCTCCTGCTTCCTCTGCAAGTTGGGCTTAAGGCCAGATGTGACCAAATCTCTTTTTTTTGAATGGTCCCTCTGTGCTCTGTCACCTCAGTCAAAAAAGCAGAAAGGTCCCTGCCCAGCTCTGGTGTCATTTTGACCCCCAGCATGTGTTAAGCAGTTAAGACAGTGCTAAGTCTTTAGAAAATTAGAATTTGAGGAGAAAGTTGTCTTTGGGAGAATTTTCCAAGAAAGGGGACAAAGCTGCTGAATTGATTGGGTGCTTGTTTTAAAACCAACACTTCCACTGTCGGGGGATTTTCCTTAACAGCCCAGCTCATGCTGCATCACTGGTGGCTGAGGTGCTGGAGATGGAAGAGCACCTCACAATCCCTCTGTGTTTGTTTCCACACAGAACTCCTAAAACCGGCTGGGAGCGAGGACCCTCTGGTTATCAGTGCTGGTTGGACTCAAACAGGGTAATTAGAACTCATTTTCCTGGAGCTGGTGGTGTGATACTGGGAGGTGCTTTCAGGGAAGTTGCAGCACAGCCATAGGACTGGCATGCTCCCTTCACTCACCCTCTTGGTGAAAATTCCCAGGGATTTGATGTTTTATTTTATTTTCAGCAATGGTTGATGATATCTCACTGGTACCATAGCTCTTCTATTATTATTTTTTTTTCATTTTGGCTTATTAGAATAGGAAATTGCCTATAAATGTTAAGTGGAATAGCTGCTGAATGTTTAAATTTTTACTGCTCTCTCATGCTGCATCTTTAGTCCTCACTGATATTTCCCCTCCCCTCCTCCCCATTTTTTTCTTAAAGGCCAATGAAGTTGTTTGTAGCTTTCTGCATTACAGTAGTTACTGAGGTTGTTACTGCATCCCATGACTGCTATTAATGAGATGTTTGTTCTCCCAAAGGTGATTGCAATGATTGTTGTTAAAGTATAAAAACAAGCTCTGTGCAGGCTCTTTTCCCAGATTTGGGGTCTTCAGCAAATTTATGATGGTGTTTTATATCTGGATCCTTGCCCCGTTCACAAGGCTGATTCACAAAAATTCACACCTCTGGGGAATGCTTAAGAAAGGTTTTACCTTTACAGGAAAGGGTCAGGCATCATCCCCATGACAGCAGAGGACTGTGGTGATCCAGTCACTCAAAAACCCCAACTTGGGAAAACCTTTGCAGACTTTGCAAGACCTTCAGTGGGGAGCTTCCCTTCTGGAAACCCAGAGAACCTCCTGCCCACCACAGTGCCCAGGTGGCCACCAAGGTGATATCCTCACTCCTGGCTGTTTTTACATCACCCAGGTTACACCCTGCAATCCCAAAGAGGTGACCAGCAAGCTTCAGGGATCACAGAAGCACAGAATAGACTGGGCTGGAAAGGACCTTTAAAGGTAATCTGTTCAAATCGCCCTGTGGCGACCAGGGGCATCTTCATCAAGGTCAGGCTGCTCAGGAATGACTTGATGCCAACACTTCCAAAAGCTTTTTGCACAGGGGCCTATAAACCTCCAGCACTGTTAATTCTCTTGGCTTCATGGGCCAGGAAGAGCCTGTGGGATCTCGTGGCTGTTCCAGCAAGGAGGGGAAAATGATGACACCGAGGAGGAATGCAGCTCTCTGCCAAGGTGGTGGGCACGCTCCCGGCCGCTCTGCTCCGGCACACACGGTCACTCTGGGCTGCCAGTACCTCCTCTCCCAGACTCCCCCTTATCTCTGTATTCCTCATTTTTCCTGGCTCCACAGGCTCACTGACATGTGTGCTCCCCGTTTGTTTAGGGTGCTGCTGCAGGAATATGGGGAGAGGGCTGGGGCTGGCTGCTGCCTTCAGGGAGGAGGAGAGCAGCTATTTCTTGTTTGCTCCTTTCCTGGTGTGCAGCAGGCTCACACCCGCTCACAGAAGCAGCTGCCTTGATGAATATTTGCCCAAATCATTAAGCTTTCTAGCAGTTAGCCTGCAAAAGGCCCAGCACCATTTGTATGGTAATGGAAGGCTTTCTCAGAAATGTTTTGGAAGCAATCAGCTAAACTAATAGGATTTTATGTAAACCAATCTCTTTCTTTAGATCAGGATGGTTGTTCTTTTTTTTTTTTTTTTTCTGGAGAGGAGGGTAAGAGCTTTTTAATAAATGCAAATTGATATTTCAATGAAAATGGAAATGAGAGAAAAAGTTCATCACCAGGGTAAAATGCTGCGACTTTGCTCCAGCAGCAGCTCTGTGTCTGATTCTCTGCATATTCCCCAGCCACAATGAGTTTCTGAGGTGCTGAGGCATGGTGCAACAGAGAGAAGAGCTTTCTTCCACCTTCACACTAGAGTGAGACATCAGCCAGGCTGGGCTTTTCCTCACCCCATCCAAGCTGTGGTTTCTCCAGTCCTGGACCTGTGCAGAGGGTCATGGCAGTAGTGGTCACAGAGAGGAGCCTGTGGCTGGAGGGGGTCAGGCAGTTGTGGCTGCTCACTCCTGCTGTGGATCAGCAGCTCTGGTACTCTGTAACTTGAGCTTTCTGTACCCCTCCAGAAGGATTTGAGAAAAGTAAGGGATGAGAAGCACTCAGAATTCTGATTTATGCTGTGTGCTCATAGCTCTGCTTTTAAGATAAGTGCTTTGCACTGGGAATTGTTCACTGCATCCACCCACGACCAAGAGCTTTTGCTTCATCCCCAAATGCTTTCTCACTTGGGACATAGCCAAGGTAACTTTCTTGGCCCTGCTCCTGCTTGTCTCTCTGTTAAAAGGGCCTGATACATGACAGCAGACTGTTTGTGTGGAGCATGAGCTGGCTAGGATTGCTGCAGTCAATGATTTAGCTGTTTTCCTGTTTAAATGTATACAAATAGATAGATAAAATTAAATTAAACTCTGATCTGTAGATGTGGTGGCACTGCTGGATGTGCTGTTCATGGAGACTCAAGTCAGTAAGAGCCAGGCATCCAGCAGGATTTCAGGTGAGAAGTTCTCACCCTGTGAAGCTGAACTAGAATTTGGAGCAGTAAGGGTTTTGGCTTGTCCATCCTCTGTAGCAAAGGACAGGAATGTACATGGTAGAGAGGCAGGATGTGCCCCCAAGGCCTCAGAAAGCAAACTTCAGCAGCACATGGGCAGAATGGACATGCTGAGCATGGAAACCTGTTTTTTAGAAATACCTTCCTCCCTCCAGCCACTTTTTCCTGGCCCTTCATTCATGCCAAGATAGCAGTTGATGGTGCAGTCATGTAATGGGATTGATGGAATGAGGGTAAAAATTATTAAAATTAAAAATTTTGAGTATTTATTTGTAGCATGTATCACTTCAGTTATCATAGGCCACAGAATTCCACCACAGCCATTCCTCCCTTGAGATTGGCTCTCTCAGGACAGAAAGATCTTGCTCAAGCTTTGGTCATGTGCAAGAAGACAAAGTCTCATCAGAGCCTCATGATGGGGAGACAAAATCTGACCCACAAGTATGCCTGGTAGGTTATTTGGCTTTCCTAAAAATATTCAAGTTTAATTCTACAATAGAATCCAATAGAATAAATCCAATAGATTTAATTCTACAATACAATTTACAACTAGAAGAGTAAAATCTAAGATATTAAGTAAGCATTTGTTTGAATATATTTGGGACCATGCAGAGCAGTATCAGTGACATCAGAAGAAAGAATGTGTGTTTTTACAGGGTGTGATCCCTTTCAAACATCCCTATCTGAGGACTGTCCCAAAAGAGCAAGAGAAGAGTGCGGTGTTTTGGTGTGCCACATTCCTGCCTAGATGCTTTCCAGATACAAAACTGCATTTCCAGGCATTGCAGTTAACACCATCTAGATATTGAACTGAATATTTAAACTGTTACATGGTTTAAATGCTTTGTGAGTTTGTCTCAGCTAGATGAATTTTATATGAGTAAAGATTCCTCCTAGAATTACAAAATTGACTAGTTTTTGCTCCTCTGACATCTCAATCCACTCCTGGAGATGCATTCACTGGGGCCTTGGAAAGTTTGTTGAAACTATTCAGTCTCTGGGATCTATATTTTCATTTTTATTTATTTATTTATTTATATATTTACATGATTTATTTTTACTGAATGTAATAATCACAGTGTTTAATCAAAGTGCTACTGAATTTTCAAACTGCACTACTGAATTTTCAACTTTTCAGTCTTAAAGATTTTATATCTTTATGAGAGAAGGGAAAATAAACTGGGTCTATCCAGAAACCTCTCCCTATAGTCACAAAGGTACTAAAAAACAATTTTAAAACCAATCAGAAATGTTCAATTGAAAATTTCTTTGAAATTTGGAAAAAGCACTACCTGCAAAAAAATAATAAAATAAAATAATAATATTCCAGCTTTAATTTAATTTAATTTGAGATTGAAAAAAATAAATCTTTCACTGTGGTTTAGATTTACAAAAATTTCTTTTTACAAATGAATCCAAAGTCTTCCAGGAGTGGCTGCCTGTTAAAGCTCTTGAGCTTCAGTTCTCTCCTGTTAGCTGTGGATCCATGCCACTTACAAATGGGGTGTGCCAGCAAGATGTGGGAAGATCTGAAAATGCTCCTTCCCACTGCTTTTTCCTTAAGTCTCTGATTTCCTTCTCTTGGGATCTCTCTGCTGGCTGTGTGAGTGGCAGACGTGGGGAGGGAATGTTCAGTGAGTTACTGATGGAAACACCTGAGCAGTCAGTGCTTGTGCTTTTCACTGTGGCAGGAATTTTGGAGGAAAAGTGGCAATCCCAAGTCCTCCCATTTTAAGAGAGAAGCAAGGAGGGGGTGATGTTCTTCAGGTACAACAAACTACTTATCTACTAGTAAAATTTTGTATTTCATAACAAGTTTTCAAGCCTGAACCCAGATATGGTTGTGCTAAAGATCCCAAATCATGGGAATGTGTGCACTCTGCGATGCTCAGGACATCTCTCTTCGAAATGTTGAGATCTTTTCCTTGATTCAACATCCATTTGTGTCCCTTTGAGTTGTTTAATTGTCCCTTGTCTAGTTTGCCCAGTGCCCCAGACTAAAGATCTCTCCTGGAGCAGGATGGTTACAGTGGTCCCAGAATATCCTGAAGGTTTTTCCTCCAGCTGGGGGGAACCTGTCAATGCTGCAAAGTCCACACAATGACTCTGCCCAGCAGACCCAACTGGAGAGGTGGAGCAGCCCTTCCTTGGTCCTCCCTGCCAGTGGGAAGACTTCTGTCATAGGTTAGATGGAAAAGTGACAATATACTCCTGCAGGATGGAGAGCCTAATTTTTAATGAAGGAATAACTCAAATCAGCAAATCCTACAGACCATGAAGCAAGTTCCTCCTCCTTGCTTCCTTCATGAGCTGTTGAAGCATTTTGGTATGTGAAAAGACAATTCCAAAGGCTGCCATTGTAACATCTTTCAATCCACTTTATACATAACTTCTGCCCTAGTCTGAAGTTGCTCACACTTGTGATGGATGTAGCTCCCCAACATTTAAACTCCCTTTATGATCAATGGAGATGAAAGTCATGTCAGAGCACATGGGATCATTCTTAGTGGGTTCCTGAGGTTCCTGAGGGTGTCGTCTTTGGCCAGACACCTGCACTGCAGATGTTGATGTCTGGTGATGAAGACACTCTGTTCCATGTCTTTCTACCCCAGCTATAACTAGTTACAAGAGGAATAAATGGGTCTTTTAAATTACCAAAAATTACTAAGTAGAGTTGCACATTTAATCACACTTCTGTGCCTTTCTTCTTGTAAAGCAATTTTCCCCTCTTAGTTAAGTTGTCACAGACTCCAAGGTGTGCCAATAACCATTTCTCAGGTTGACATTCATGCTCTAATCATCAATGACTTTCTCAGATGTCTGGACTGAAGATTTTTTCTCTTTGAAATATTTTGGAGTCCATCCACTTTGGCTTTTCTGTAGATTTTTCATGGCATTGGAAAGCACATTTGCACCCTTATCCTCTTCAGTTGTTGCCACTTGGAATCGCACACCAGTGCTTGTGGGATTGTTCACTTGCCCTAGGAAAATATTATGGAATCAATCCTCTGAATTTGGTGAAAATCTACATAAGATTTTGATCACAGTTTCAAAATCTCTCTTTTAGGGATTGTTGTTTGTTTGGAATTTCTTTTTTTGCAGGAACACGAAGTTCCATTTGAACTGTGTTCAATTAAATTACACATAATAGAGTCCTGCTGGTTGTCCACTGAGCAGCCCCAGAAGGAAGGACCAGTCCTTGGCCCCTGTGCAGAAGGGGCAGCAGGTCAGGAAACATTTTCTCTCCTCCAATCCACCACAGCAGAAATATTCATGAAGGCAGTAGAGCCTTGACAGGCTATGCTTGGGGCTGGTTCACCTACCCAAGCCCAGCCCTGAGCCTCTGAGTGTGTGCAGAGCTGCACAATGCCAGGTCTCATGTTAGCTGAGTGTGAAGTTCTGATATATATGTTGCACTCCCAATGGTCACTCAGTCTGTATTTTAAATGTCTTCTGTCTGGTTTTGATACTGGTGTTTCAAGATGTTGGGATTCAGGGGTGTTTTAGTGCCTTTAATAGAAATATAAATAAGGTGCAGATCACTGGTAAAATGAGCTGCCTTAAGTGGGAAAATCTGTTATGTCTGTCTGATCTCAAGTGCCTCTATGAATATTAAGACTCAAGACCATCTCTAATTGCTATTTTAAGTACACCAGGAGCTGTAGACAGCAGGGACAGAGCAAGGGCCTGACTTAAGCTGGGTGCTCTATATCCCATGGTACCATGAAACATGTCAATGAAACAGCCTTGGCTCCTTCCTAAAGGCTTTGACACAGTGAGCAGAGATGTGGGGTGTCTCTGGGGTCACTGGTGACACAAGGACCCTGTGTAGAGCCTGTGCTTTATGCAGCCTGTTCATGGTCTTCCCAAGCCACCAGGATCACCAGAACCCCAGGAGTGCCTGTTCAGTGCACATAACACTTTAGGCCATGAGCTGTGCTAGGCCTGTGGAGATGGTCTGAGAGAGTTACAGTGGCAGGTTCATTGCTGTGATCTATCAGGGCTCAGATGTGTTTGCAAGGCTTCATACAAGATGTGTCCTCTGCGGCTTTTTTGGCCTTTATTGCATTCACACACCCCATTTGTTATTTCTCCTGAAGAAGAGACTTGCATGAATCATCTGCTCAGGATTTTATAAAGACTGGGCTGTGGGACATTGAGGTTTGCAGAGCAGGGCTGTGCTGCAGGGACACATCACATCAGAGTGGTGTCAGGGTCTCACACAGCTGCAGCCCTCTCTGCTGACTGCCATTTATAGGAGAAATACTGCCATTTATAGGAGAAATGCAGTGCTCTGGCATTTCCATGGACTTCCAGGCAGAGCCACAAATGCTAGACACTGAAATCCACCCTTTCTGCTGCTGACATCTGCAGTGCAAGTTCCTATCCCACTAAACTCCAGGGCTAAATTCCAGAGTGGCTGGATAAATTGAACAGGCATTGAGATGAGTGGATGGGGAGTGGGAGGTAGAAGTTCTCTAGGGTGTTACAAATTGTCCACAGTGGTCGCTTTTGCATGGGGTGTTCTGCACCACAGAGCTGTGCTGGATCCAGTGTGAGCAGCTCCAGCTGGGTAGCAGGTGTGCAGCAGCACTGACCTGGTTTGGGAGCAACCTCTGCTGACCTCCCCAGCATGCCAAGATAAAGATTGGCCATATGTTCCCATGTACACTTCTGTGCCAAGAGGTTGCCTTCCAAGTGGTTTTAGAGAGAGGCTACAGTCCTGTAGAAAAAATATCTTCAGATATCCCAGGAAAAAAGCAGTGGTTTTCACTGCTCAGGCACTCTTAATCATGGACAGATAATGTAATACAAAGCCATTTAAGTATCAGGGGTCATTGAGTTCTTGATTCCTTGCTGTGCCAGTGAAAAGCATTTAGATGCAGAGGGAGGATAACAAAGGCACAGCTGAAGGTCTCTGTCCTGCTGAATAAACCAAGAGACAAGACATCCTGTTGCCCTGCAGAACTGCTTGAAGTACCATTCCAGAGTTTCAGGGCACTGAGATGTGAGTCCTGAGGGGCTGTTAAAAAGTCCTGGCTGCTGCGGTACAAGTGGGCAGGTGAGTTTGCAGAGCACATAGTGATGGTCTGGGGCTCTGTTTTTAGAACCCAGTTTTGGATCCTTAGAACTACATCTAAAGAGTTTTGGTACTGAGACTCCTAAAACCCTGGTGCAGAAGGTTCTTGGTATCGTCTTTTTCCTCTCTAATAATCCCATTTTGATTTTCATGAGTATTGGTGACAATTGAGCGCCTTACCAGATGTTAACTCCCAAAACACCCTGTAGATTGAGATCCAAGCCATATCTGAAAAGGAACACATTCCTACATGCCTTTGGAAGTGTTGCTATCATCTGAGCAGTATAATGTCTTACAGGCATTTGAAAATTGCATGTGGAAGAGGATCTATTATTATATTACTCCAAATTTCTGCATAGCTGAAAGAGACACCAGCTGATCCCTAACTGCAGCTGGAAATAAAAACTATGTGATTGAAAAGGCAGCTAGACACTCTTTCTGCCCACTCTTTGGAAGTAGGGCCATCTTTTCAGTGTTGCCATTCATTCTTTCTTATTGTATTTCCATCAATAAAACTCACAGTCAGCTCCTTATCTTCACCTTATAGAGAGAACACTATTCTCTGACTCACCTTTCTTGTGTGAGAAATCTGCAAGCAGCCCAAAAAGATTTTGTAGGTTTCCTGCATGTTCACATGGCTATTTACACTACTCTAAACAATTCTATTATTCTGTCTGTGATTTTGTGCTTGTGGAGCTGGGGCTGAGCACACACAGCTTTTGTTGTGCTCCCACCAGCCCTTAGCAGTGAGCTTGCTGCAGTTTTCCCCACAGGAACATCAGCAGTGCCTGTCCCAGCTCTGGGGATACAGGGACCTGAAGCTGTGGCTGAGCTGCTGGCATCAGTGTGTACACTGCTTGAAAATGGCTCTGATGACACAAAATTCTCAAATGTTCATTTTTATTTAGCAATCCTGGTCCTCCTGAAGGAGAAAATTGCCTGCAAGGCTCTGGAGTTGCAGAAATCTCCCCTTTTCCTCGTTGTGCCCTGGCTGAGGGAGGATGAGTGCCTGGTGGGACAGAGGATGGGTGCCTGTGCTGCTTGATGTGCCTTGGTGACCCTCTCAGGCCTCTTCTGCTGGAGCTGCAGCAGCAGAGGGGAGCTGGATGAAGAGCACTCCTGCCTAATGACTGACCAGTGAGGTAGTCATAAAAGGGGAGACTTCAGCAAAAGACATTTCTGAATTGTTACTCTGTTGGTGGAACAACTGGGCATGTTACTCTGGTGGCAATAAACAGCAGGTTCTGGTTTTACCTTGTACCAAAGCCAGACAGACTGAAGTGAAGGAGCTGTGGGTTAAGCACTTGGTCAGTCATACTGTAAAACCTCAAGACTAAGCCAAAAGGTGACCGGGGTCTGAGCTCCAGAAAGGAAGCAGGACCCAACATCATCTGCTGGCCCAACTTTGCTGGATCTGAGGTTTCATTCATGGGCTCTGGACACATCAGTGCACCACAGCCCCTCCACAAACAGATAATTCAAGCTTCTTTCAGCCAAAGCACAGGGGATGTGTCAAACTGAGCTAAAAGCCAGCAGCAGTTATCACAGGGGCCCTGACATGCAGAATGGGCTTTTAAAATTTTAGGTTTGTGTCCCTCTTAGCCCCTGGCATTATACTTTGAGGTGCAGTGGAGACCTGGAATCAAAATTGCTGAAAGTCCACATGTATTTTTTGTGTCCACATGTAGTTTTTGTATCTGCAGTCTCATCTGAGGACTCAAGAACCTGATATGAAGGTGTCTGTAAATGCATCTGAACAGCTTCAGGCAAGATAAAAGGAGCCTCATTTTGTTCTTGTATTGAGGCATTTTATGCTCCCAGCTTAAATGCTTCCTCCTGAGCTGGCCACACTCTCTGAAGAGAACCAAGTAGAACTGAAAAAGGTCCAGGATTTGGTAATGGTAATTGGTAATTGGAAGAACAAGGGCCTCCTCTGAAGGCCCTCTCAGGGGTTATGACTTGATCAGCCAAGAGATAATTTTGACTCTTTGCTGTTTAACACAAAGCAAGAACCAGTAGCATCAAAATTATTTGACTGCAGTAGTTTTAACCCAGAATATGAGTCAGCTGAGGTCACTTGACCCTCTTGGCACAGGCTGTTAAAAAACAAAGGTGGATTCAGAAAGGTCTTTGACAAATCAAGGTCAGCACATGGTGGCAACCAAAAGAATAGGGGTCCAGATGCCACATCCTGCTCGAGCTGTCATTATTCTCCTGGTTTGGCCAAGAATGACATTCTCTCCTTCTCATGCAAGTCACAAGGTGCTGGGCTCTGAATTGACCTTTGCTCTGACTAAAGTTCAGTCTCTAAGCCTTAGAATTTACCTGGCAGCAAGTCCCAGTGACATGATTTAAAATTGAAGTGCCAGCACTTGTCAGGGATGTGACATTTGTTTGGATTGTCCTTGTTAGTGTAATTTTTCTTCTGTATATTGAGTTATACACCCTAGTATTGTTTCTGCAGTAAAACAGTCACACCCTGCTAGCATTTTTGTGGGTTATGGATCTTCTATTTCCTTTCCTCTTGCTCATTTAAGGTCATGAGACTAAGTAGTGACAGCTGGGGATTAAAAAACAAATTATGACTTTTTGTGTGTGTGTGCAGGAGGAAAACTTCAGCAAAGTTCCAAACTCAGAAAGCGCTGACCTTCAAAATCTTTTAAAGATTAGGTTGGTCCAGATAGCTCAGAACAAAAGAGCCCAAAATCAATCACTTGAAAACTGGTGCTAAAGCCACCAGAAATAAATCAACCCTTGTGTCATGGTTTTAAAAGTGTCAGGTAATTATTATCTCTGTAAGTATGTGATTCACAAGTTTGTTTTAATCATTATGCAAATGAAAAGCAAGCCTTAACTCACAGTGTGATAGACTTGATGACATTTATCCTCTATAACAAAACTGATTCCTTAAAGTTTCCTGGTATTTGGCAATCAGCAAAGGTCTGATTTTGCCTCTCTGATGAAAAACTCAGGGCATATAGTGTTTTTTGGTGTGGATGATGATGCTGGTTCACAGTTTGTGTTCGCAAGTGTTCTTCTAATTGGAGAGAAGCAAAATACAGAAACTTGTCATAAGCTTTACAACTTTCTTGTTGAAGATCACAAAATGGTAGAATGGTTTGAGTTGGAAGGGTCTTTAGGGACCATCTCATTCCAAGCCTCTGCCATGGGCAGGGACACTTTCTACTAGACCAGGTTGCTCAGAGCCCCACCCAGCCTGGTCTTGAACACCTCCAGGGATGGGAAAGCCAGAAGGAACCTCTGCCAAACACATGGATGAGCTGCTGGTGCCGTGTCCTGAAGAGCTGTGAATGCTACCTTGAGATATCAGCACCAGGGAGCTTTGCGAGCCTAAATTTGACACCTAAGATAAGAGCCTTCAAGTCCTTCAAGGTACTTGGTGTGCATGTCCCTCCCCTGCAGGAGAGATCTTCCTGCCTGCACGTACTGCAGAGTTGCCTGGAGCCTCCTGAAGTGCTGCAGTACGTGCCTGGATGCTCACTCACAGCTGGGATGGGACGGGATGGGATGGGATGGGATGGGATGGGATGGGATGGGAGCACTGGTCCTCCCAGGGGAGTTGCAGGTGCTGTAGCAGCATTCCCTGTACATATTGGAAAATCCCCTTTCCAGCCCCGGTGCAGCTCCATCGGGCTGCGGTCCCAGCAGCGCTCGCAGCTCTCTGGTCGATTCTCTCTGTGCTGTTTGTTTGAGCGAGGAACTCTTTTGTTGCTCTATCAAAGCCTTGCTGACATAGCCTGCAGCTATGAACAAATGTTGTGTGGCTGCAAGCAGAGCGTTGGAGAGACAGGCAGCGTGTGCAATATTGATAAAGAGCAGAATGGGGGCTTGTTTAAACTGTGCACAGACAACTTCTCCTTAATTAAGGGAGCAGCAGACGTGATCCCTTGCCTACAAATGAAATGACTAACGAAGGCAGGAGACACACAGGACATGCAGCACACACCTGTGAGCAGAAGTGATGGTGAAAGGGAGCTGAGATGATTCCCAAGGATGGGCTGCACATGCCTGTCATTACTTTTTTTCCAGCTGGCAGCATGGGTATATGGAAACTCATGCTGTATTCCCAGCAATCTGAGTGGGCCATGAGTCCTGTCTGGGAGTGGAGCCCCCTCAAATGAGGCCCAGTACCCTCCTGAGTGCCCCTCTTCATGGTGGAACTATTCATCCTGTAAAGGGAGCAGGTGGAGTGAGGGGTCAAACAGACCTATCTGCTCAGTCCTGTTCACAAGGGCTAGTGGGATTGTTTCCTTCCTATCTGCAGCTTTATCCCATATTTGTTCCTGGGAATGTCTGCCACCCTTGTGCCTTAATATTTTAAAAAATGGAAGCTTCTGCTAGGCAGCAAAAAATGGGACTGGGACAACTGCTGGGAGAGGCAGTTTGGATTTTGTTGGAGTTGCTTGTGAGCTTTACTTCCAATACTTGCCTGATGCATGGAGGTTACAATTGCAGCATGTAGGCCCTGGCACAGGTTTCCTTGAGAAGTTGTGGATGCCCCATCCCTGGAAATGTTCAAGGTCAGGTTGGATGGAGCTTTGTGCAGCCTAGTCTAGTGGAAATTGTTCCTGCCTGTGGCAGGGGGGCTGGAATTAGATGATACTTAAAGCCCCTTCCAACCCAAAGCCTTCTGATTATATCATTCTATGATTAGAAATGTGCCCACCTACAAGTCATCCTCTTTCAAATGCCACTTGCTCTGCCTTCTTCTGAAGTTTTGGGTGCCTTTCCCAAGCAGAAACTTTAAGAAGAATCTCCAGATCCTCCTAAGCACACCAGGCTGTTTTGAGTCATGATCCCCTGGTCCTGGCCATGTTGATGAACAGTTGTCACAACCTCATGTCCCAGTGAAGTCCACGAGGGTTTTGCTTCCATTTCCTCCTTATTTTTTTCTCTTAACCAAAAATCAAACTATTTTTGAACCATCACACTCACTGAGGGCTGAAGGTTGCTGATCACAGGACAAGGGCCAGCATGGGCAGCCTGTGCTCTGCACAGCCCTCACCCAGCACTGTCTGAAATGGGCACAGGCATCCAGGTCTGTGCCAATGTTGCAATTTAGCAACTGGCACATTTAAACGCTTGCAAGTGGGATCAATCTTTTTTTAATCATTTATGTTTAGTTATTGTTTCCAGATAGATCTCTTGGTGATTTATTGCTAGCAAGTTTCTAAAGAACACTTTTTAAACTTGAGCTGAAAAGCCTAATATTTGCAAGAAAGAGCTTCACTTAGGAGACTTCTCCCATGCTTGGAGCTCTTGGGAAGGTCAGGGGTTGAATTTCTTGAAATATTTTGTTTGGAAGATATCTGATCTGACTTCTGCTTACAGCTGGGCAATCCTCAAAGGAGGCTGAGGTTGCCCAATCCTTGTCCAGTAAAATTTTGGTTATTTCCAAGGATTTCAGAGCCCAAGTTACAGCAGCAGTTGGTCCCCAGGCTCTACTGCTGTATAGGGTTATTCCATCCTGGGTGCAGGACTTGGCATGTGCTGTGCTGAACTCCACAAGGTTCCCTTTTCCTTTTCCAAGGCTTTCCCTTTTCAGAAGGAGCCTTTTCCTCCAGCCTGTCCAGGCCCATGTGAATAAATGTGTTTTTATCACTAGTGTTGCATTTGCTCGTGGTGCAAATATGTCCAGAGCGTTTGCAGGCCTCCCCACACAGGCCCACACTTTGTAGGGATGCAGAGATGGGGCAGGATCCCTGCTCTCACCCCGTGGATGGTGCAAGGTGGCATTTTGTTTAATGATGACTTTGGATATCAATGCATTCAGCTGCAACACGCTTTGCCATATCAGCGTCCATCTACCAAGAAATGAAAAATTATGGATGACAACCCTCCCTTCACTATTCAGAGCATGAAGGAAGATGATGCTGGTAATTGGGTGTTTGCTGTCTAAAGGAGGAAGTTTGTAATCCATTGCTATCACTGACATGATGCTTCTGTAAACCCCCAAGCCACAATTTATCTCAGCCATTTAATATCTGTGTGGAGAGACAGAATGGCATATTCAGGATGAGCCATTATGATCTGTCTGTTTGGGAATACAGAGTGTTTTATAATCTTCTGTGGATATTTTTTGCTTTAAATGAGGGAAATTAATGGCTAATATCTGCAGAGGAATAATGCCTGATGGGAAGCACTGTTTGAAGGACAGTGCTACATGAAAGCTGAAATTGTATTTCTCTTTCAGCATGATATCTGTTTTCTTTTAATCACAGGTATGAAAGACTAGAGTTTCAGCCTTAACTGTTAATTTCCTGTCTATTGTCTATTCAAACAAGATCCTGCTGTATCATTTCTAACAAATACATTCAGAGACAGGGCTGGAACCTGGGCCTGCCCTTCTCCAAGGGCTGCTAATTCCTGCACTATGGGTCACCCTTTCCACACTGTGCAAGGACTACAGCAGCCTGCTGATAAAATGGGGCTGAAGCAGTGAGGAAAGGGCAAAGGAGAATAAAAATGCAACAGAGAATAAAAATGGCTGATAGAGCCATGAAAAAGTTCAGGTGTGAGGAAGATCATAGAATCACAGAATGGTTTGGGTTGGAAGGAACCTTAAAGCTCATCTCATTTCTACCTCCTGCCATGGGCGAGGACACCTTCCACTGGACCAGGCTGACCCATCCAACCTGGACAGAGCCCCATCCAACCTGGAGCTGAACACTTCCAGGGATGGTGAATCCAGGACTTCTCTCTGCCCAGACACATTTACCAAGTGTCTTGAGGAGAGGACAAAACTGAGGGGCAGCTTGGACTGTGCCAGCAGTGCAGGGCCAGTGCAGAGCCCTGGGCACAATCATTGCAATAAGTATTTTGGCACAGCTCCCACACAGGCTGCATTCAGAGGAATTGTGTGAGATTGTTAGCAAAATGGTATTTATAGTAGCCAGAGGGTGCCCAAGGCTAACCCAGCATTCTGCTCTTGTGCCAGACAAAAAAAAAAAAATAGAGAAAATGTTTAAAAATTGAAAAATAAAATAAAAATTAAGGGTGATACCTATTTTTTATTTCTCATTGAAAGTTCTCATGCCTCGTGGTTAGTAGATATTTTAGAAAACTTTAGCTTAAAGAAATACTGGTTTTGGTCTGACACACCTACACTTACTCTTATGAATCATAGGGAACTACTAGGAACATAATGTTTTTTCAAGATGAGCTAAATATATGTACAAGGACTGATGCATTTTTTTTTTTTTTTCTTCTTTTTAAGTTTACAATTCTGGAAAAAAAAAGAACAGTGATCTTATAGGAATCCAAATCTGTAATGCTGAAGCTCTTGAATTATTCATATGATCTTATTCATTGCACTGTGATTATTTCTGATGCTTCAAACTCCTGGATAGCTTTTGATGCCTGTATTATTTCTATGTAAATCCCAGCTATTAGATGGTTTTATCAATAAGGTTCAGATTGAATCATGCCTCCCCTGCAAATTAATGAAGGCTTAGACAAATGCAAGAGAAGATTCAAACTATCAAATCACAGACTGTTAGACGTGGGTTTAGAACAAAAACATGTATATGTTATTTCAAGCTTTAGAAGGTGGTAACTGAAAATATTAGCACATACAGGGACATTTAGCAGATTGGTACACATGGAAGAGCGAGCCAAGCTGCAGACTTGGAAGGCTTCTAGGATGTATAGATAGACTGAGTTCTGCCACAATCTCAATCCACTCTTTCCAGCCTGGACACCCAGAGATGCTAGACTGGCTATTGACTTATTGTCACCATAGATAATCAAACTACAACAATTGTTTGCAAACAGACTTAGACATCAGATTTAAGCTCATAAAAACAGGAAGACCAGGCCAGGGCTGAAACAGCCTCTCTGATTGCCCGTGACGTGCCTTTGGGCTGTGTTTAGCAGAAATGCCATGTGCCATTGATTAGAGCCTGCCCAGTGCAGGGGCACACTGGGGATGGTGTGGCCCTCTGAGTGCTCAGTTCTCATGCCCTTCTGCCTGAGACTACCTCTAATATAATTTTCTTTCATTATTGTAATGTTAATTTCCCTCAGATTACTTTTTTTTTTTAATGTCTGTTTTTTTCTCAGCAAAGGGGGGAAAAGATATGATCAGCTTTAATGGATGGGGAATTTTTCTTGGTGAAGCACAGTCAGTGCAGTGACTGATTCTAGCCTGCAGGCACCCAAAGTTGTACCTGCAAGCCTGGTCAATCAATTTGTTCCCCTAAAGCAGTGATGGAACTGTTTTAATAATAAAAAACTGGTTTACTAATAAAAGCTTGCCTTTCTCTGGCCCAGTAAGCTGTGAGAAATGCAGTTATGGAAAGCAAAGGAAATCTAATTTCCCCTGGTATTGACCCTTACAGTGTCTCAAAAGTAAGTAGTAGAAAATTTTAAAGGAAAGCTGGTGCAGCAGAGGCCAGTTTGGGCTGTCAGGAAGGGCAGTTTGACCTCTGAAAATAGAGGATAATATTAAGATCCAGGCAGAAATCTGCACTCTAACATAGCAGTTATGTTTGGAGCCATTCTGCAGAGGCAGGTTACACCTAGAAGAACCAGAGACATCCTTAAAACATATCCTCCTCCTTCTCCCTCATCTCCCTCCATCTACTTATCTTTTAATCAGATATTTAAATCTCCTCATTAATTTTTCAGCACTCTCCTTCCCCAGATGGACCAAGAGTTGCTGTGGAGAGTCAGCAGTAAAGAGATGAACGGGTTGATGAAATTTGGGTGTAGTGAGGGATCCCTCACTCCACAAAGGCTGATCCCACAGGCTGGGCTGGATGCCAATACTGTAACAGGCAGCTCTTCTGCAAGCTCCCTGAAGCATCCCCTGCATTGCACAGGACTGCACTGTTGACAAGAACATTAAAAAAAAAGGAGGAGGATTAGGGAACATTGCTTCCAAGTAATTGCTTATTCTATTTTTCCGGGACTTAACAACGTCCCAGAAGGAAATACCTCACAGTTTGTGGAAGATGGGGCTTAAGTTATCCCAGCTTAGTTTAGGATTTATACCTGTGTCCCAGCTGAGTAACTTGTCCAGAGATGACAGAGTAAAGGGAGTCACCATCTCTTCTACTGGACCTTGTTCAGGAGAACACCATTTGGTGTCTGGGTTCTGGGGGAGAGTTCTGGTGGTGAATTTAGTGGTGGGAAGGAGGAACAGGGGCTTAACCCAATTCTTCCCTTCTCATTCTCCCATGCTCAGTGCAGGCAACTCTCCCTGGAAGGTCTCAGGTTTGTTGTCTTCTTAATATCAGGTCCTTCTTGCCATCCCCTTCCTGGGAAACACAAATGCACACTGGTGCTGCTGGCCCACACATCAGGCAGGGGCAGGGAATGCAAAGTATCACCTTACATTCTCCTGCTGTGCACTGACTGGACTCATCTCACCCCATGCACTATTTTTTTCTGCTTGCTGCTGCTTGGAAATGGATTCCTGCATTTCTTTGGTCCAGCAGGGAAAATTCTTGGCTGCAAAGATGAACCTCACAATCTGGTCTGCAGGCCAGCAACCTTTGGCCAGCTTCCAGGCACAGAATCTTTCTGATGTGGAGATTTTCCATCGAGGGTATTCTGCTGCCTCTTCAAATGCTGAGAGAATTGCTCTGTAAGAGTGGCTCTCGGCTGAAAACCACCCTGAAAGCCAGAGAAAAACAAAAAGCATGCAGGGTTGAATACAGGGGCTGCTCCCAAGCCCTGCAGAAGGCTGGGGATAGAAGTCAGCCCCTGGATGCCTTCCCAGAAATTACTGGACATTGGTGTTTTGGGGCTCATCTGTCCAGCCAAAAGGGCAGCTGTTGCCTTTATTTCCACAGGCCAGAGACTAAAATGTCTAACTGCAAAAAAAGCCAAACAAAAAAAAAAAAA
>NC_031771.1:62510027-62689693 GCF_001522545.3 Parus major
GAGAGAGATCTTTCCTCTCAATATGTTTAATATATTTTTATGTTTTTCAGCATATTGAAGGGCTGATGCTGTTTTGCTCTTCATAGCATACTTATTGTTTTACAGGCATCTGAAACACTCTACCCCTGTTTCCCCCTCTTTCTCAAATTTCATAAGCCTTGTTAAAAGGTCTGAAACAGGCATCCATCTCCTGCAGTGCTGAGGGTACTCAAAGAACTGTCCCCATGCGTGTGCAGAACATTGCTGGAGCACTCTCCCTGCCCCAGCCAGCCTTTCTGCTGGGCACCATCAGCTGCTGCAGGCTGTGCCAGCCTCTGGCAGCCTCCAAAATCCCCATCCCCACCAGTCCAAAGGGTCCCTCTGAGCAGCACCAGGAGGGGAAGTGACCACATGTAAACAATCAGGGTCAATCCCATGTGCAGAGGGGATTATGCAGAGGAGCCAGAGGGTTGTTGTACATCTGGGATTTGTCTTTCTAGGAATGAAACCTCAAGGAGAAGCTGCAAAGTGCCTTGTGAAGATGACAAACCTTTCTCTTTCCATCCATGGCAGCAGGTCCTGGAAGGGAAGGCTGGTATGGCATAAATAGGGTAGAAGGAGTTGGTGTCAGTGCTGATTCCCAGGATTCTAGGTCTTGCTGGGTTATTTTAAGCAGCTTTCCTTTCCTTTACCTAGAAGTAGATATTTGAACAACTGTGGGTTTGGAACAGCATCCCCACAACGCTTAAAATAACCACTGGGGGGATGCTCTTCCAAACCCACAGTTGTTCAAATATCTACTTCTAGGTAGTGGTAAAATGTTTTTGAGTCAAGGGCTGGTTTGGACTAATTGCCATGTTTTCAGAATTTATTCCATTGGGGGTTAATTGCCTCATCAGGGGGAAGCTGTATCTTGAAGCATGTGATTAAAATCTAACATGCTACTGGTGAATGGCACCTCAAAAGAGACTTGGATGAGCTCCCTTTCTGTGCTGGGGCACAGAGAAGTGCTTTATTTTGTCAATGAGCTCTAAGAAGTTCAAGGTTAAAACTTCTGCTTTGTCCACAGAAGAAATTGAAAGCTGCCAATGGAAATATGCACAGAGAGTGTGCTGAAGTACAGTGTCACTGCTCAAGGAGGGGTGTCATGCTTTCACTTCCTGTTTTGGTTGAACATTTGAGATTATTAAGGGGTTTTTTGGGTCATCAGGAGAACAGAACTTCAGGACTGAGAGAGCATGGCTCACTGAGTCGAGGATCAGAAAATTTCTCATTATTTTGGATGGAGACAGTCACAAAACCCTCTGAAACTTTCACAGTACACGAGCACATGCTGGTAGATTCTCCTCTCTCATAAAGCTTTGCCTCCTAACTACTGTTTTGTCCTACTTGGCAGGTGAAGTGCCACACTTTGTTCCTCTGTATATCCAACTTTACAGTCATTAAATGATGAGGGACTGCAATACTTTCTGGATGATTTCTATGGTTTTTTCTTTAATTGCCTAGGGACTTCTGTGTCGGAAGAGGAAGGTGGGAGAGATCTTGATAAAAGCAGTGGGGTTTCAAGAAGACAGATAAGAACAAACTCAAGTGTGATACATAAGAGCTCCTAAGATGTAAGACTAACAGAGGATAAAGTTGTCAGATTTCCAGAGTAAGCTGAGGGCTGAATTCAGGCTGTCCAAATGCAAGGATAGGAAATTCAGTAGGTGCTGAGCTGGGTAGATGATGAAGGGTTTTTCTGTAACTTCTACACCAGACAGAAACACACAGAAAAAAAAGGTCAAACTTCTAAGAATAAATCTGAAAAAAACAGTACAAGTATTCAGGGATGAAACCAGAAAGACCAAGGAATGAAATAAGACCTCAAAGATAACCAGAAATAATTCTGTAAGATCCATTAATAGAACGAGGAAGATCAAAGGGAGGATTGGTCTGCTACTCAATGGAGAATGAAAGCTGTCTGCAGATAATTACAGTAAGCTTGAAGAATACTGGAGAAGGGGAAAAATTATTTTTCCCCCAAGTAGCTTGGGAATTACAGTCCAGTCAGATTAACAGTTTTAGAAGAAAATAAAATCAGCCATAAAAAATTGTCTGTAACAGTTGCGAAAATAGTTGGAAGACAAATATTCAATATGGGCTAGTCAAAAATCAGTTGTATTAAACTATTTTAATTTCCCTTACTGTGAAAAAACCCTTGTGGGTTGGTCTGGGGTGGCAAAAGGTCACATAGCTTAATTTAGAAAGAAAAATTAAGGCTTGCTTGGTAAGTCCATGGCAGGCATAAAACTGAGGAGAACTTGCAAACACATTGGAGGAACGGGTTACATTTGTGTGATACATGATACAAATTTCTGAAGAAACAGGGCTAAATTCAGTGGAGGACAAGTGAAAATTATTCTTAACCAGACATACTTCACTAAGAAAATAGGCTGGGAAAGAACAGGGTAAAAACAGTTCTCTAGAAAATTATCTTTTGGTATAATAGATCAAATACTACCTTTGAGTAGGCAAAACCTGGTGTTGTGAGAATGACAAACATCCCCCCCACCACGGGCAAACAGGAAATTTCTGCTCTGCTCAGCATGGAAAACCAATGGCCAGTTCTCATTATTGAGTTTTTAAGGGAATTGGGGATGTACAGGGAAGAGTTTAACGTCCTCTCCTGATAAAGATTGTGAGGGGTTTTCCCATTTTATTTTTTTAATCTCTGATCCGTGAGTAAAAGTTGCAAGACCTGGGGTTATGTAGTGCCACAAAAAGAGCCATTTCAAAGAGGACAGGAAGAGTTTCTGTGTTCATGATGGTCAGGACAAATAGCAGTGTTTGTAAAAATCATGAGGGACACTTAAATTGGGGGTTAGGAACAGCTCTTGAAGGACAAGGGCACCTGTGGAATAGGTTTCTTGGAGAGATTGTGAAGTTCTGATGATTGTAGAGTCATTAAGAACAGATTGGGCAAACTTTTGTCAGGAATGACATATGCTCATACTGCCTTCAAGTAAAGGCATCTTTCATTCCTTCCAGGGCTATTGTTTGATAACTCTGTCCAAATCTAGGGATGTAAGTAATTTGCTGAGAGAAATTCTCATTATTTCCATCCTGAGAGGGTACTGCTTTGCATAATTCTATTCATTTATTGCTGCTCTCTTATATGCAATTAAACACCTGAGGTGAGCAGGGAGAGGGCAGTTGTCAGACACTGCTATGGGAGGACTTGGCTCCAAGTGATCAAAGATGCCATCATTTGGGTGGTAGACATTCTGTTAAGGCAACATGATGCTGCTCGTCACTCTTACTTGCAGTTCCCTTCTCTAAATATGTTGTCTTTATCTGAGAGAGCCTGGGGAACTGTAAATCTTTGAAGAAATTCTCCATATGCTGGTGATTTTCAGGGAACTCTGCCATACATAATTTCTGATAGCAATGTTTGAACAGAGAATTAATTTACTTTGGGTCCTTGGTTATTCTGTCTTACAGGAAGAAGAGTATTGGCACCAGGCTGGAAGTTAAACAAGGTGCTAGTTTCCCTTTTCTCTTTCTCTCTGAGCTTCACATTCACAGTAATGCTGTTGGAGTCAGGAAGCAATGTAGGATAAGATGTTCAGTGATCTCAAAAAATTAAGTTTGTGTAGCTGAAGTAATCTTTTTATTCCAGGAGCTTCTAATGAGACTGTGTTTTATATAACTCCTGTTAACATGGCAACATATGAGCATGCATCCATGTATGAGAAGAGGCTTTAATAACACACATTTTTCTCTGTGAAACAGCAGACTTAGGGCAGATAAAAGGATCAGAAAAGGGTCCTGCAGAGTGCTCAACAGCCTCATAAAGAGGGGAGAGATGACATAATCAAAATCATGACAGTTGAAAAGATTTAGATTCATGGATATTTGGTTCAAAACATATAATCAAATTCTGATAGATCACAGCCCTGGCCATCGACTATCACCCAGTGAATCCTTTCTCCAGAACTGTTTCAGTTCTGACCAATGCCTGTGTCTTCACTAGGGCACTGGAGTAGGCAGAGTTTATTATCTTCCAGCTGTTTGAAGACACATGTTTATAGTGATGCTAATTATTTTGATATGCCTTGTCTTCAGTTTCTAAGCAGTGAATCTTTCTCCCTTTTCTCTCTCTCTCTCTTTTTTTTTTTTTTAAGCAAACAGCTCAGTTAAATTCTATGTTCACCCTTTCCTTAGGTGATTTGGAATACTGCAGAAATAAATATTTTCTGGGCTTCTCTTATGAGAAGCTCCAGAGTCTCTGAAGTGGGAATATAGTGTCACGTCTCAGTCTGTCAGACTTGATTTAGCTTCAAGCACTCAGGGTAGCAGATGAAATACAACCACATGTGGATGAACCATAGGTATTATCCACATCTGGAGTTTAAACACATGAAACAAAAATTATTTAAAGGCAGGGGATGTCAGTTTTTGCCATAAGTT
Organism: Parus major; assembly: GCF_001522545.3. NCBI lineage: Eukaryota > Metazoa > Chordata > Aves > Passeriformes > Paridae > Parus > Parus major. Next base: position 62,514,459 of record NC_031771.1, read on the forward strand.
GGCACGTAATGTGGCCATTTATATTCAGCAAGAATTACAGCACCTTTAAAGACAATCCAGTCCTTAGATTGCTTTCAAAGTCAGTACAGATTTTGTCAGCAGTGCTCTAAAATAGATCAGTGACCTCTTAGCTATGTTAGAAAATATTTAGATATAATTTTAAAGGAGCTGCTGAATTTGGCTATTCAATAAATATATAAATCCTTGTGATCTATCTTCACCCATCTGGAGACTGCAATGTTAATGAGTTAACTGCTGAACACAGTCTCTGTAGAGTCACTCGGGTAATTTGAAGCAGCGTCGTTTCGCACCAAGGATAAATACAGCTTTGTATAAAATGGGTTCTTGTCCCAGCAATAATTGCATGTGCGCTGCATAAGATGGTCTTGAATCACCCCATCAGAGCCATTCCCAGAGCAGTAAGTGATGCAGGCATCCATAAAGGGGCAGTGCATCCACTAGTAGATTCACTAATTTTGTAGGGGAGCTGGCACATGGAATCAATTTGCTTTAGCAGTCAGAGACTCTTTTTATGGCAAAGAAAGCAGTTAGCAGAAAAGGAAAATGTACACAATTTATATTGCACTTCCATGTTCAGGGTACCAGCAAAGCAAATTTCCCAGCACAGCTAAGGTAATATGTGGTTATTTTTATACCATTGTCAGTGACAACTCTTCACAAGAAATAATTTTTTTCCTGTTGAAATGAACTGTTTCATACTGTGGCTCTCATTCTTCATTCTTGTAGCAAGTCTGTTTTTATAATTCTCAAGATTTATACAGATTCACCAAAGATTAATTTGACCAAAAACAGAAATCTGCACTCCTGGTGCTGTTTGTCTAGATCTGACTATCAAAAAAAAAAATAAGGATACTTTAGAGGTTGAGGTGTCTGATTTGCGTGCGTGAGTGACCAAGGAAAATATTAATTTTTGAGTTTTTAAGCAATGTATTGAGCAACTAATAATTCTAAGGTAGCACTATTAAAAAATCTCTGAACTAAGAAATGATCTAACTGATTAATCAGTTGGCATTTAAATCAGATCAGGTGAATTGGGTTATCCCACTTAATCTGTAAAGAATAACACCTTCAAAATGCTTGGATGGAGGATTCCTGTATTAGGGAATTTGATACAGTGGGAGCTCAGACAAAAGTAAGTTCTTCCCAGAAAACAGAGAGAAACTGGAAGATCTTACTTGGTAGAAAGACTCTTTGCCTCATAATAAAGTCAAATATATTTTGGGGATTAGAACTTCCAAGGTAAGATCAGATAAATTGCCAATTCCCAGTCTAATCAGTATTGTTCCAGGTGGGTAAACTTCCATCCTGGTACAATCCTGGGCAATTGAGGAGTGAGAAGATTTTTCCTCCATATTGTTTCTTAATCCCTTCTTTAATTAGTAACAGCTGCAAATTAAAGAAGGCATTCTCTCACCTGCAAGAGTTAGGGCTAGAAGTATCTGTACTTCGAGGTAAACATTATAAAATACCATGAGAAGTCAATGAAGACAAAACACAAGCAGGGACTAATGCTCTTCCAGGTTGAAATCTCTCCAGAAAACTTGAAATCAAAGCTCGTTGTCAGTTAGGGCATGTTATGGGAAAACACAACTAATAAATGAATGAGACAACCAATGCATTTCATGTGACAGCACTAGTGGGGGCCTTTGCCTCTGTCTTAAGAGAGTTCAGTTGGGTTTGGATTGAGCATTTAAATGGCAGGCAAACCTGTGTGAGACATTTCCATAAACTGGCAGAATAACCCTTTTGTCTCCAGCTAAAAAACGCCCCTTACTGAGCCAAAAGTGAATTAAGCAAAACCATTTTCCGTCAAAGTAACCATGACGCAAATGGTTTTATCTGCTTGTAACCAAGGCAAGAAAACATTAACCAGCTGGTCCCCATTCAGAGGCATCTGGAACCATCTGGAGGGAGCCCCAGACTGCAGTGCAGAGGCTCAGTGTGGGACTGAGCATGGCTCAGTTTGCACATGCCAGAATCAACACTCAGCGACTGGAACGTGCTCAGAACCGCCTTGTAACAATTCTCCAAATGGCCTTTACCAGGCATTAGCGTGGCCTTGTTTCCCTGAGCCATATGGGAGTTGTGTGGTTCTGGCTGGCAGAGGCTGCCCTTGGGTGGTCCTGCGATGCTGGTGGTCTTGGCACGTGGATTTCAGTCCTGGGAGATCCATTTGGCTGAGGTTGGGTGATTACTGACACTGTGGGGTCAGAAATGAGAGAATTGCCTATGTGTGTTTGTACTTGTCCACTTTCACGCTCTCATATTCTCATTTCTGATATTTCAGGACAGGTTTGGGGTTAATCCAAGCGGATCCTGTTACTCCTCTGAGTTCATGAGGATGCTGAAGGTACGTTGCTTTGGCTTTAGTGCTTGGTAAAGGTTTTCTTGTTTCTTTTTGGATATGGAGTTTGTTCACCAAATTAGTTAAAACGATAATCAGATATTAGCAGACGTGATGAAGTTGACCCAAACCTGTCAAATGATTCAGCTCCAATGCTGTCTGTCTCCAATGCCTGTTGTTTCATGTGAGTGCAAGAAGCCTTGGAGATGCTGTGGTAACCCTCAAGCACCCAAAGGGTTTTAAATGCATCTTCTCATCATACAGAAGCCCAGAAAATACTGACCTCTGCAATATTCCAAATCACCTCAGGAGAAGATCAGCACAGAATTTAACCAAGCCATTTGTTTTAAAAATGAAAAATAATAATAATAATAAAATGAACAAAAGGGAGAAAGATTTATTGAAGATAGATCATAAAATATAGATCAGAATAAGAGTATTGAAACACAAATGCTGGAGCCTTCATTGCTTAGTAATCCAGCATCTTACCATTTATCTTATTGGTCCTGTACCTTTAATTAAACTGTGAATAGGAAAAAGGGGATGAAAGGAACAACATAGTTTACAGAATCATAGAATGGCTTGGGTTGGAAGGGACCTTAAAGATCATCTCATTCCAACCCCCTGCCATGGGCTGCGACAACTCAAACCAGGTCACGCAGAGCCCGGTCCCACCTGGCCTTGAACACTTCAGGGGTGAGGCATCCACAGCTTCTCTGTTTATCTTCTGCTCACTCCATTCTGATTTAAATGAAGAATGTTGAAAAGACTATACATTAAATAGCCATGGTAGAAAAGAGTGTTTTCCAAGAACAAAAACCCTGTGCTCAGTTGAACAAAACCCTATGTTCAGGTCAGTCTTCTCTGAAAGAGCTGAATGAATCATAAATTGTGGGGTTTTAATCATTAAATATCCCAAGTACCTCCTTTCACATTCAATTATTCAAGACTTCTGTGTGAAGGACTGCATAGAAGTTTGCTATATTAATGTTCTTTTCATTGTGCCATGGAGTTTAAACAGTAAAATGATTGACCCTAAACCATTTATTTCCTTTTGAATTTTTGAGTCATGAACTTGAAATTTTTCTGCTTTTGCACGAGTTGAAATAATATAGTTGAATTTATCTGATGCTTATAAGGGCTTTTGTAAGCCTGGACACACTTGGTAAACACTGGACCTTGTACAAAAATTTGCAAAAATTGTGCTGCAACCTGTAATCATAGAAGAATTTGTATTAGAGTAGGATTAATAATGCATGTAATTATAATATACAATTTTCTTTAGGCTTTTCTAATTACAAAAAAATTACAGATAACATCAACAGTGTGATTCTGAGATGCCTCTCATTTATTATGTAGCTCTCTTAATCAGTGCTCTGCCACTGGAAATCAAGTCAGAATGTTATTATGGTCTCTCCTTCTGGATTTAATTACAGCAGTAACTCATGGCTCAAAGTCTGAGCAAACACACCGTGTAGTTTACAGCTTTGAAGAACAGCCATTAATCCTGCAGTCTACCACCCTGTGCAAGTCAGTGAGAGCTTCTTAAAAAACTTTATGCCTGAAAATAAACACACACTTGCACATGGATTTAAGGTGGGGAATAGAGAGTCCAGCCTCTGCACACACACACTTGAGCATCCTCTGCTGGGAGATGATTTCAGGGTGTACAGATCTGTAAACACTTTTACTACCCAGACTCAACCTGCAAAACATTTTTACTACCCAGACTCAACTTGCACCCTTAACTTTTGTAAGAATGATTTCAGGATGTCAGGTCCTGTCTGATGGCAGCCTGGAATCAGGATAGGTTTTTGATGGGGTGCAGGTTACTCTATGATTTTATTCTATGTTTTTTCTGTATAAACCTTGCTGAAGAAGTGCATGTGAGTCCTTTGTATTGTTCTAGAATCAGTTCCCATGATGAATCTCTAACCTGACAATTAGCTGGAAATGGGAATAATGCACTCTCCCAAGAACTTGAATTAGTATCAGGAACTGCTTTTGGTTTTGGCAACAGCCAGGAAGGACGTCTCTCTCTCCAAAACAAAAAAATGCCCAGCCACATGCCATGGAGGACAGAGCTGCTAGAGAGGTTTGGGGAAGGGTGAGAGGGCATGTGCAGGAGTGAATATTAACATGTGTGCTTGTTTTTTGAAGCTAACTCATTTTTTAAAAAGAAAATCCTGCCATTCAAAGACAAGACAGTTAAAATACCAGACTTGTATCTTGTATATCTTGTATATCTTGTATATCATCTTGTATATCTTGTATATTTTGTATATTTTGTATATATTGTGTATCTTGCAGCTTGTGTCTTCCAAAAAGCAATATAAACCCTGATTAAAGACTCAATATCCTCTCAAACCACCATCTTCAGGGCCACTTTCTATATGCTCAATGTGTAGAGAAAAGTAAATTGGAGAATGACCTTCCTGGTTATTTTATTGTGTGGCTTATTTGGACTCAGCAGGGGTGCAAGGACCCCAGGTCATCTGCTCAGTTCCTGGGCTGGGTGAAGGGACAAGCAGCCACTGGGTATTTGTCATTTGGGAAGCTGTGGGAAAGAACCAAGGCAATATTTGCACTTGATTGATGCAGTTTACATTTGTGCTGCAGTGTGCTCTACAAGGATTTCAGAACTTGTAAGAAACATTTTTTTTACCTAAGCATTTTTTCCTCAGGACCTGCCAATTGTTTGAAATGAGAAGTACTGGCAGAAAAAGCTAAGCTTTACTGTTTGAAAGACAGTGACATTTCAAAATTGATATTCTGAAATTGCCACATCCCTTCTGGAAACAAAAAGCAATAAAAGGTTGGTATTTCAGTGAACTTCTCAGAAACATAGAGATGAAGTGCTGTGACTGACCAGCCTTAGTTTTACGTGTTTTTGGTTTGTACATTGCAACATTTTCTTCTTCACAGAACAAGTCTATTTTTTGTTGGTTTTTTTTAAATTTCTGAGAGTTGTCCTGGGGAGCAGTTTTTTTCCGACCCCAGTTTCCAGCTTATGTTCCAGCAGAACCTGTGGTCCTTCTCACCCCAGTAAATCAGACAGGAGGGGCTGAAGGCACAGCAGGACTGGGTACAAGATGTTTTGTGTCAAACAAGAGAGAGGAGTAGGAAGAGTACTTGGGTAGGAGCTCAGACTAGTTTCTTTGTAAAAACATCCCTTACTTTCATCTCATCTAACATTAGCCTTCCAAAAGCAGGATCTCTTGTGAAATATCTAGAAAGGTGATGCAAGCTTCACTGCACTGTCCAGGGATCGCTGGCTGCCTTTAGGATGCTGCCCTTTTAGGATGTCTCCTTTGGCAGCAGACTGGGCTCTAGGACAACTAAATATCAAGGATGATTAAATGCCATGAAATATGGTGGTATGAGCACCTTTATGTTCTTTCCTCTTGGCAGTCTATTAATCTAATGGAAAAGCTTGAGAAAATAAGGCTAATTAATCCCAACTACTGTGGACAGTGTAATATAAATTTTTTTGAAGACTGACATTGCTTTGCCTGAAATGCCTCAGAACACACTCAGTTCCCGCCCCCAACACAAGAGTATTTCATATTTTGTACTGACAGTTGTATTTTCTGAATTTGCTTTCAAAATGCATCACAGGAAATAGGCCTTACAGGAAAGAGAGGAAATCAATAACTCTGCCATATTCCAGAAAAGGTTTTGGGAAGAGTCTCTTGTATTATGGTTTGAATTAATTCTGCTCTCGAGCACTAGGGATATAGAAAATCCCCTCAACATCCCCTCCCAGTGTTCAGTCTGCTGCTGTAGGGAGCTGTGTCCTTGATGTCAGCTCAGAGCAGAAGGGACTGGGTGGGAGGGAGGAGGAGAAGGATTCTGGCTGGAGCAGTGTGACATTGACACATGAGGCTTTAATTTCAAGGGAGGAAGTGGAGCAAAAAGGATTGCAAAATCTGGTTCCATAATGGTGTGGGATTCTGCTTGCTGTGCTTGCTCTCATATTTGTGGTCTCAGAGGACACATCAGCTGGCCCTCCTTGGTTCAAAGTGAGGTGGGGAGGTGGGTGGATACAGCCTTAATGTGAGAAAGGGGGAAAGGGAGGTCCTTGATGTATCAGAAGGGATGTGAAGACCCTTTTCCTCTCATCCTGATAAAGAGTAAGGCATTTCTTTGCATTTATTTATTTAAATATTTGAGGCTGCTCTGCATTTGCCTGTGAACACTGAAAACTTTTGACATTTGTTTTGCAATATGCATGCAATGACTTGCACACACCCCAGGCTGGACATCTCCAGGGTCCTAGCAGACCTCAGCCTTGAGCCATTTTGTTTCAGGATATCCCAAAAACATCACATGGAAAGCTGGAAGAGGCAACTTGCTCAGGGAACTGAGAGGAGGCCGATCCATACAGCAATCCAAAGAGCAAAGCAGCACCAAGAGAAACTATTGCAGAACGATTACTCTTTCATAATCCTCCAGGCTTGCCTTGACACAGCCCTGTGCATGAAATCTGAGCAAATTTGGAGACTTCTTTAATTCCCATTGCCATTCTGCAATGTAGAGGGGAAGGTTGTTTTCATACAAAGGCAATCACTTACCCTTTATTTACTGTGAAGGATGAGGCTGGGGGTCTCTGGCTCCCAAAGCTTTCCACAGGGTTTGCTGTCTAATTACTCCATGGAAGAGCTTTTCCCGGCAGTGCAGGGCTGTGTCTTCTGCAGCAGAGCCTGGGGGACTCCTGCCCTTGCAGAAGGTCTCTCCAGAAACAGAGTGTTTTGTGGTGGAATAATACTGCAGCCCGTGTGCCTTTGTCATTTTGTTATTTTATTTATTTTTAATGGTGTCATATGAATAAAGAAATGTGCTTTCCTCATTGTCTTTTGAAGGCAGATAATTATGTCGCTCTTGCATTCGCTATCGGTTTGTCGTGCCCAAATGAATTCACACTTATCCATCCTTCTCTTCAAAAAGCAGCCCTGCTGAGTTTTCCCAGTTGTTCAGTCAGTCACAAGCTACTGTTGTACAGCAAGCACTGCTTTATGTTGTCTAAATAGATGTGGTTCTTCTCTTGTTCCCGTTGTCAGTCTTATTGTTAAATTGCTTTGAACTTGCAGTGAATTGAAATTCTCCCTTCCAAGGATAAAGAAACTGTTGCTTGTAATTAGGATTAGGATTATTGGATAGTAGCACTTTTCAGTCCAGAGTTAATGAGTTATGGTCAGAATATGTCCTTTCATTAGTTTAAAATATTCCCATCATTATTCTGATATTGTGATCTAGGAAAAAAAAAAAAAAAAAGCTTAAATAGCAGTTCACTTAAAACAGCAAAACATGCACATTACTTCACAGGCTACATAGAGTTATGGATGGCTAAACATGAGTCTGTGTCACCACTCTGGCTGAGAAGGAATCCCACTGTGATGGAATGGACCAAGATAAAAAAATACACCGTAAGATCAATTATCATTGATTATCAATTGCCCAGAGAGGTTGTGGACTCCCCATCCCTGGAAGTTCAAAGCCAGGCTGAATGAGGCTTGGAGCAATGTGGTCTAGTGGAAGGTGTCTCTGCTCATGAAAGGGGGTGAAATAAGAAGATATTTAAGGTCCTTTCCAACCCAAACAATTCCATGATTCTGTGATCATGCAGGATGTCTGCAATCAAACTTCACAGGAGAATTCCATCTGGAGTCTACACTAAATAGGCAATCAATGTGGCAAACTGAATTTCCTACATTCCAGCTACAACCTGGAGATAGTCTCCTCTCACTCACTTGTTTTTGCATTGTAGAGTGCCAGCTGTGACTGAGCAGAGGGAGAGGCACCACATTTCAAATGCATTTAAATCAATGGTGACATTAGGGTTGGCACTGAGCTCATGTGGTCAGGAAGAGAAGCTTATAAAGGTATCATAGGAAGCCAGGATGTTGAAGCAAAACTCTTCCAGTAATTTGGAAAGTAGATTTTAAAGTGGCGAACTTCAAAGGCTAGAAATTATTCTTTGATCTTGCAAAGCCTGAAAATGACAGCAGTGTCTGCAGGACACAGCATATACCCAAACAGTCACAAGAAATCTAAATGAGGATTTGAGGCAGCAAAACTCTTAAAATAAGAAAGGAAAAGGGACATAATTCAGACAGTCAGCCCAAATAACAGCATGGTTGCTCAATGTAGATGTTGTACAATCACTTATTACCTAAAAAAACCCAGTTATTTGAATTTCCAGATGAAACCCTGAAAAATGAGGGAGGTGATTAAAAAAATAGCAAGAGAGATCTGGCCTAGAATGAGAAAGATTTTGGTGTCTGAACATTTCTGAGAAGGAAAATTGCAGCCTCAAAAACAGAGGAACATTTTTAGGTGGAAGGAAGTAATGAAATGAAATGTTTTTTTTGTTGTGGTTTTCTGACCTTTAACCAAACACTCCAGGCCTGCATAAAATGTCAAGCTATGTGTGTTTGTTTGTGGGATTGTATTTGTTTGCACTTAGGTAAATTGCTCAGAGAACATCTCCATGACCACAGCTGTGGGCAGACAATGCTTGGAGTCCTTCAGTCCTTGGGAAGACTCTTCAGGATGACGTTGGACTTGATGTATAAATCCAGGCTCAGCTCTGCAGTGCTGCTCAGCTACCTGGTTCCCAATGGAATAGAGACAAAATGTTAAATACCTCACTAGCTTTGGACCTGAATTAATGAGAATGCTGGGTGGGGAGTACATAAGAGCAGAATACACAAGTTCTTTCCAGAGGTGCTTTTGGTGCATCAAAACCAATTTGCTGAATTAATTTTAGTATTTGCTTGTCTTAGAGTGCAGGATGATATATCCTAGTCAGTGGTGCCTTTCCTTCCTAATGTCTTGCTATCAATTACAGCATTAGTTAACAATATTTTCTATTTCTAAAAACATCTGGAACTTTTTTGTTAATTATTCCTGAAGATGGAGACTTGTATTTTAACAGTGCTTCTGAATGGGCTTCTAAAAATCTTGGAGCCAGCCTGTGACAGGCAGATGAAAAACAGGACTGGACAAGAAGTCTGTGGTGTCAAGGCAGCCGTGTAAAGAAATGAGATAAGATTTAGTGTTTGCTTCTAATGTGCTGTCTTGGGGTGTCCTATTGGAATTTTGCAAGAGAATTGCTTTTTATAAACAGGTTGTGACAAGCAATTGCACATCTCTCCACACATCTTAAGAAAGGAAGAACAGAATAATTGAAAATAGGGCTGGGCGAGCTCTTGGGAGGTCACCCAGTCCATTGCCTCACCCAGGTGGGGTTTGCTTCACACTAACTACTCCTGGCCTATGTTTGCTTCACATGTTTTCAGAAACCTGCAGTGACAGAGGTCCCACAACCTTCCTAGGAAATGTTTTCAAGGCTTATCACTGCTTAATGTTACAAACTTCTTTCCTACTGCCTTGCTCATGTCCTGCCCAGGGGCCAGTGTGACACCATTGCTTCTTTCCAGGCTCCCAGGGATCACAGGAGATGGTCATTTCCTTTCTTACACTGCTACAAGTCCCTCTGTTTGGAGACTGCTATCACTATTCCCCTTAATTTTCTCCTTTCTAGACTAAACAAATCCCATCCTTTTAATCATTCTTCATAATTGATGGTGTTTAAACCTTCCCTCATTCTTCCCTGGACTCAGACTAATTGGCCTGGGTCCTTCCTGAGAGCACTGGCCCAAACCTACATTTCAGTGGCTTTATTTTCTCATCCCAATATTTATTTTCCAAGTCTCACTGCAGCAAGGATTTTCATGAGTTTTTGTTTAAGAATCCCTGGGTAAATTCCCAGTCTTGGATCTGACCTGGAGTTTGGGTAGGCAGGACCCTCTGAGAGAGCTTCCACGTCTTTGCTGAACTCTGGTGCCCTAAGGAGTGCTAGATTTTAAGAAGAAAGATGGTGAAAATACCTAGTGATACCATTCTCAAAGATGTCTAATTCTTAAAAATACTTTTTACTGCCCTGTATTTCTTTCCAGCTGTTTATATCAGCTGAAATTTCTCAGGCTTTGCAAATGCTGGGTGCTCAGCTTGCTGAAGAAGGAATTGCAAATGCAGATACTTGGATATGTATTTAAAGTGAAATTTGGGCTTCCTGTTGTTGCTGTGTTATTTGGGTGGGGTTTTTTTTTTGGTGTTTTTTGTTTGCTTGTTTATTTTGGGTATTTTTTGTGGTTTTTTTTGTGTTTTGTTTCTTGGGGTTTTTTTGGGTTTTTTGTTTTTTTTTTTAAATAAGTTGACCCATATATAATTTCCTTGGATCCATAACATATTTTAGTACTCTGTTCTGTGAATATATCAGAGGGGTCACTGTTCAATTATTACTTCTTCTTATTTAATTTTCTATTATTAAGTGTTAGACTTTCATAAGATACATGATCTTTTAGCTGATGGTATTGCATAGAAGGTTCATTTCATGCAGGTTTTTATTTTAAAAACAACCTTTTGCCGTTAATGTATTGGCTTATAGTGTGGTGGGCTTAGCAGTGCTGAGTTAATAGTTGGACTTGATGATGATCTTAAAGGCCTTTTCCAATGTAAATGATTTTATGGTTCTATCTACAGAAGTGTGAGCCTCTGAGCATTAGAAATGTCAGGAGAGCCAGCTATGATCCAAAATTCATCTGTTTAGTCCTACAAAACTTGTGGTCTATTTATTATGGGGCTGGTCAAGAGGATTGGCCCCTCCTGGGAGAAATACTGACATTGTTTCTTGTATTAGCCTACTTTAATCCTGAAACTCTCATTGCTGGTGACAAAACATGACTGGGGGTCACAGCCAGGGTGTCATACAGAAGGTTTCTATCCCTGAGTTGAGTTAGTGGGGTAAAGGGTTTCTCTTTCCAAAGCAGCTGAAGGACTGGATGACTTTTCCAGCCTCCAGAGCCATTTGGATTAGGTAGCACAAAAATAATTTTCTGAGTGGGTTTTCTGGGAAAAGATGTCAGCAGAAAATGCATTGATTTGGTAGGAACTTTATCAATTTGAGAATAAAAAAACTGCCATTGTTTTTGGCTATCCTTTCCACTGATAATATGAACTGGGAGATAGAGAGCCCATAAAAATCAAGCCATTATAATTGTATGAATATATTTTTTTAGGTTCTCAGAGCTTATGCTGGGAACTGAGCTGATACTGCAGCCTGTGATGGATGTCTGGAAAACAAAATGTAGGAAATAGATTTGCTTTGAGTATGTGAAGTTAAACTTGTTGCTCCTTCTCTCAGTGAGGGAATTCTGTACCCAGTAGATTGACATGCTTTTAAGTAATCAGAGTTCCAATGTTTTCTGCTATACAGTGTAATACCACATAAAGCAAGAGGAAAAAAAAGGAAGTTGGCCTACGGTGAAATTGTTCTGGTGTTTTCTTCTACAACAAAATGGTAAATTGTTTGCTTTCTGGAAAATATCTGACCTTGGTAATTCATATTCAATTTATGTAAACAATTACAAAAGCATCTGAGCCAAATAGAAAAGGCTATTTCTTGAAAACCTGCAGGAAATTCACATGGGAATTTCCCACATGCTGCGGCAATCTTAAAAATACCTTCTTGTAACCCCACAATATTAATGATTAACTCCAGAACCGTGAGTTTTTCCAGACTTCCAGTGAACTCGGTGATTTGTGTGTTCAGCTGCATGTATCAGGAGAGGTGGTAAAAAAGAGTCATTTACCACTTTTAGTAGCTTGCATTCAACAAACAATCTGTCACATTTTCCCCTTGAAATTCAGGGATTTTTGCAGATTGCTGGGCTGACAAATATCACAGGACGGGAAATGTTTTGTGGCTAAGCTCTGTGCTGAGATGCTTTTGTAAGAATGAGCTGGAACCAGCTTTGCTCTTCACAACTTACCCAAAGACAGAGCTGCTTTGCTCATGACACTCCACCCACACAGCAGGAACCTTCAGAGGATGTGCTCAACATCTCAGAGACCTTGTTTATTTACCTCTGACACTCAGTGTTAGTGTGAGCTTTGTGAATTGTTCTCCTTACACTTGCTGAGGAAGGGAGAAGTAGTGGAGGGCCCTTGGGGAGGTGATTTCCCAGAGCAAGCAGGGGTTCTGTGAGAGGAGATTCTCATCACACAAAGTCTGTTCAGCCTGTGGCACTGAGCAGCAGTGGAAGTGCAAGTGCAAAGTGCATGAATCCTTCCAAAGATTCCAGTACCTTAAGGAGGATTTTAAAAAGGAGGAGAGAGTATTTATACAGGCAGCAGCTGCACAAGGGGCAAGAGTTTTAAAATGAAATAGGGCAGATTTATATCAGACTCCAGGAAGAAATTCTGTACTTAGAGTTTAGCCATTATTCATTTTGAGAAACTGGAGCATGACTGTCACAAGTGCCAAGCCAATTCTCATCTTTACTGGGCCACAATAAAACTAGTTTTGGAATTCCCCATGCACAAACACATGTCCATTTTCAGGGTGTTCTTGATATCAATATCTATACATTATTGAGCTGTACTGATAATTTAATCTTTTATCACTTACCTATCTATCAATCATCTCTTTATTGAGGGCTCCTCTGGATGCTTCTTGGGTCAATATTTGCCCTTTTCTTTTTCTCCTGAAGAGGCAGTCCCAGGACATTAATGACACAGACACAATTCATAATTAGAACTTTGCTGCAGTGGATGTTGGGAATTCACCTGCCTGCAGTCAGAAACAATAAATACCTTTACAATCTGGACTGGTGAACCAGGCAGCTGGAAGCAGATGGTAATAAAAAAAGAAATCAGGAACTAAGTTGTGAGAAATGACCTGGAAATCAGGCTTGAGCACACCTGAAAGATTCAAACCTCAGAAACTCATGTAGGAAGAATAGGCACCAAATCTTTAAAATCAGAATGTTTCAAAACCCCCTTATTTCAGCAAATGGGAATTCATTTTTTAACTACGAGTGTCCTGGATTTGGTGGCTGTTCCCAAGATAGATGTTGGCTATCATTTTTAGAGGGATTGGATTAAGGTTCAGCCTGTGCTAGGACATCTTGCCTCTGAGGGCAGGAAGCAGATAACCAGCTTGTCAGTACAGTACATCTTTCTGTATCTGCTTGATTTATGAAGGATGTGGATCTGCCACAGCTTTTGTCTTCAGATCTTGGCACTTGAGTTTACTCATGCTTTCATCCTCAGAGAGCCTAATTTTCCTCCCAGATATGATTTATTTCACTCTTTTCTTTTTTTTCCCCTTAAAAAAGTGCAAAAAAAATCCCAACAAAACCCAAACAAGCTTAGAAGTATCCGATTACTGGCACCAAACTCATGAACTTTTGCCCCATTCAGGGTTTTCCATTTCCCATTATGTTCCCTTTGACTGGAGCCACATGCTGTCCCCATTCCTGAGCTGGCCATTTCCTGCTGGAATGACTGGGAAAGAAATAATAGCTGCATGTCTCTCTGCAACCTCTATGAATATTATGTTAGTGTTACTAGCATTTGTGAATAAACCCCCTGAATTTTAAAAAGTAAGACTTGGAAACTCTTGTTTACATCTGGCACTCACTGTACCATGGAACTCTGGCTTATCGTTATGAAATTGTCAAAGCTTCACCTTTCTGTCAGCTGATATGAAAAGTCCATGTCATATGGAGCCTGGCCTTTAGCAACTGGATTTTGTCCTGCACCCTGCTACAGATCCATCTCCATATGTTTAATTTCAGTTGGGATAATTACAGATATAAATTGAAGTGTCTGTCCTCTTTTAAAGATGACTCCTTGCTCCCTCCAACATTTTCATAGCTGTTAGGCACTGTAGAAAATATTTCTTTGGCTCGTTTAAGAATTTTTATGGTATAACTGCCTAACCTATAGGAAAGCCTCTAGGAAATCTAAACACTTAATTTTACCCTATTTGTCCCAAGAGGTTCTTTCTGTTACATTTGTCTGTTCTGTCCCTTTTTACTTGCTTCCCTCTAAATTGCAGGCTGTTGTGCTGCCTTAAATCTCTCTGCCTTTGGGAGCCTTTTTAGACTGCTGAACATTGTAATTAACCACTTTGGACTTTCCAGGTTTCACTGCATGTATGCTCTGCTGAAATTCAAGCCCAGTATGGCAAAGAGAGTTCCAGATGAAGGCATACTGGTAACGAACATAATGGCATTATTCATCCAACAATGTTCCCTGTTAATGACTCCTTTTTTTACCATTGCTGTGCAGCACTCCAACACACCTTTTTCCTATGGATCTTGGCAAACAACAGGCAACAGGCTCAAGTCCCTTGGGCTTTTAAGGTCGAGCATCCGTTTTATAAAACCATACCAGTTACATAATTGTGAATCTCCTAAGGACTCAGGGATCCCTAATTCACCTTTTCAGTTTGTGAGCTGCTCCTGTTATTCTTGGGAGGGACTCTTGGCAAGCAGCTGGGGTGGCCTTGGCCTTCCTCCTGCTGGCAGTGGGTGGAGGTGAGTCCAGCTTCGCCCTGTGCCACTGAGCTGGACCTGAGGTTTGCACAGTGCTGAGGAGATCCCAGGGTCTGGCACCTTTGTGCACCCCAGACCTGTGCTTTTTTGGGGGATGGGGCCTGTGGAGGGTATGCTGCACACTTGGGTAGGGAGATGGCTTCAGGGGGAGATGCTCTGCTGCCATGGCTAAACTGGCCTTTGTCAACACAGCAAGAAATCATGGGCTGAGACTGGGTGTGTCACAGCACCATCTGAAAAAATATGCTGTAATATGTGTAATATACACAGGGACTGTAGCAGGATTAGGCAAAGGTGTTGCAAACTTGTGATAAAGTACATGCTGTACTCTGGGAAGGAATCTAGCAATTCTTGCTGAAGGACTCCTGAAATGATCCACCCAGCCAATGGTTGTGCTAAAAACAGGCAGATAAGACACTGGTATGTCCCACGAGGTGGCTGGAATATGCATTTGAAAAAAGAGAGTGGTGCTGTGCCTGTACATGAAACACAGGCTTGCTAGGAGTTATTGAAGTGCTCTGTGTTTGCCTCTTTGTGGTTTGGTCAAGGTCATGAATCACTGAATAACTTGGGTTGGACAGCTCAGCCAAAGGCAGCCACAGAGATTTCAATTCTGACAACATTAGCTAAGGAGAAAACCTGAAATGATGCTGGCATTAGTCACAGAGAAATCTCTGGTGACGTGCAGCAAGGACATATGAAATTACAGGGGGTAGGGAGTAATCAGCATGGATATGAGAAACTGATCTTCTAGGATAGGGAAACCACCAGATGTAAACCCAAAACTTTGATGAGCAGTACACATCCAGACCTGTATTAAAATTCTCCTCCATCCATTTGTGTGCTGAAAGATGTCTTTTCCCTTGAACGAGTCTGGAGGAGCCATGCAATGCCTAAAAGTTCATGATCCATAGCTGTCAGAAGAGGCTCTGACTTTTAAATAAGCCAGCTGGTGATCAGATGCTGTGACTTGCTATTTATTTTGCAAATCATACTTGCGGACATGTTTCCTTAGCAAAGTCACTGATTGTGACAAATGTGTGTAACAAGTGCAGTCTTCTATTGATTCTCACATTCTATTTTCCGCTTTTGGTGGAAACAGATGGAATTCAATTTTCTCACAATTACTATTAGCCAAGAATAACATCACTTAAATCAGTGCGGGGGAGGTGGAAAGTTGCAGCTACAAAAACACACAGCCTGAAAAGCTGGATATTGAAATGTAACTTGCAAATAACCATAACTGATGTTTTATCCAGGGCCCAATTCAGAAACACAATTAAGCATTTTCTGGGCCCAAAGCTTTATGTCCTACTGGTATGATACATCTGCTAAAAAATGGATCATCCAGATTGTTCTTGCAGGTTAGTCTCATGGCATGACTGGTGCTTAAAGTGTAAAATCTCAAGACATTCTCTGCTAAAAATAAATGTAGGATAAGGTTGGCTGTAGCTAATCCTAACCTAGGGATATGCAATCCTACAAAATGATTGCTTACCGTGCAAAACATTAAAGGCAATTCTTAAGAAATTAAAATAATAGTCTGTCATTAGAAAAGAAGTCAGTCATTAGGCACATAATAAATCATCTCCAAATATTCAGGCTGTTTCAGCTCAAAGTGCTGTGAATTTAGAAAAGGTGCATTGCACAGCTAATGCATGAGTACAATAAAAAAATCCTACATTTTGTGAATTGGTAACGGGTGAATTGAGTGTTTAAGGTTAAGAAATACCATAATTAAAGATTATTTTTTGAATCATAGCTTTATGATGATTTTTTTGCATCATGCTGAACTCTTAACCGATGTGATCACAGATACTTTAGTCATATTATTAAGTATTGCTTCTGGCTTTGTTTAGTAACTAATATGGAATGATTAGTTTCCTCCTGGACTTCCTTCAGTCCTTCTCATTGTTAGAGAATCTTAGCAATTCCCCCAAACTACTGCATTTCTGTTCATAAAAGCCTTATAAAGAGGCATTAACAGACCTATCATACAGGTCCAGAGTGGAGCCAGACACCTCTGTGCCAAAAAGGCACCAGGATAAGATGATTATGACATTCTACTTAAGAGCCTTTAGTATTTCATAGTTCTTCATGTGCTCATAGCAAAGATATGTGGAAATCATAGAGCTGGTTTCTGTAGTAAGGCATCTGAAAAAACGACCTGCCAGTGCTCATCCAGGGAAGACTCACCCTGTAAAGCTGTGAAACCTGTGGCCACAACCCATTTCTGAGGGCAGCTTACAATATCTAGCCCTGGAAGCTTGAGTAACTCCAGCTCTGTGCCTACATACTGAAGTGGAGTTACACTTCCACAGTTTTTTGGAAGTTGTACTTTTACACCTTAACAGGTTCACTGGAACTCTGTAAGTTGAAGTGGCTGTTTTGGCCAAATTTAGGCAAGCATTCATAAAATGAGCAAATTGCCTCATTACCTCTGAAATGATGCCCCAGAAACATTGAGGTGAGATGGAATATTTCATTTTGCTTTTTCACATAGCCAAACTGATTTAATTTTTCTTTAGGAAACATATTTTTCTTTAGGAGCTTTTAATGAAAGTTTTTCACCAGAGATGTCAAAAAAAGAAAAAAATCCCCCAAAACCCAACCATTTTTTTTAAATTATTGAATCTATATATCTGCAAATTTTTAAATGCTAATCAAACTACCTCTGTAGGAGAAGCCACATCTTGCTCATAGTCCAAATGTGGAAAAAATGTGAATCTATACTCCTTTGTGCAGCGCTTCCCATTTCTAGAGGTAAATGCTGCACAGACATTTACAGGCAGTGCGAGTGATTCCTCTTCGAAATTGGGCAAGGAAAGCATGAGTGGGGTGGATGCTCAAAACCCACAGGTACCTCCAGGATGGTGTTCCATGGGGCAGGAAGGCAGGGTGGTGTGGCAGACCCTGGATCTCCATCCGTGCTGGGCAGGGGCTGCCTTTGGGGGGGACACAGAGCACTCGCCCACGGCCAGCTTTGCTGCGCTGGGGAGGATGATCAGGCTCTCCACACCTGATCCACCCTGGCCATTCCATCCTCCAGGACAGGACTGGCTGCATCTCCAGCTGGCACAGGCTGATTTCCTTTGTGTGGTTGCTTGCACAGCACGAGGTGGCTGCAGAGGGGATGGGGTGCTGTGGTCAGTGTGTGTGGGGTGACACTTCAGCCCTCCTGCACCCTCTTGGCCCCAGCGGTGTTTGTGGTGACAACTTTCCACTCCTGCAATGACAGAGATGTGTTGAAAGGCTGTAGCTTAAACTGAGATTGTATCTTTGCTCTCCCCACTGTTTTCTGTCATTTGAATGTTTCCTAAGAAATTACTTTGCAGACTTAATTTTCTGCATCTGATACATATTTAAATAACTTTCCAGTGCCCTTGTTTAATTCACAGTTCTAAATATTCACTGAAGCTAAATTATGAAACACATTGGTGTCTGGATAGTTCCATACTTTTTTTCTTTTTTTTTTTTAATTTCTTTTTTTTTTTTTTTTTTTCACTTGTAGCTTCCAGTTCTAACCTCCTTCTTGGAAGAAGCAAAGAAAGGACAAAAGAATTTGAACAGTTCTTCCCGGGATGGTATTTCTAGGCAAAGAGGTAACAGGTTAGGCTCTATGTACACAAAGCCTGCAAGGATGGAGATGTTAAAATAATCACAAACCTTACAAATGAGAGAGAAGCATAACTCTTTTACTGCTTTTGGCATTGGTTAAATCTACAGAGGAAATTGAAGATTTTTATGATTCTATTAAAATTACTGTTCAACACATTCAAAAGGATGATGGAAAAACATAAAGGGCAGTGTCTCATACATTAATGTTAACCTGACAATATCATTTATATTGAAATTTGACTTGACTTTCAAGCACCATTTGAAAGGTTATTGCATGTGAAAGTGAATTAAACCACATGGATGAAGTTTGCCCTTTTGTAATTTAAAATAAGAACTGTATTTTTCTTTCTGTAAGTTCATTCTCAAAAAAGAAAAAAATCCAGGATTTTTCCTTGTCCTACCTCCCACCAGCACAAGTTTGTTAGGGGTGGAGAAAAACAAAAGCAGGTGAAAAAGGTATTCCCTAAGGGCAGGCTCTGATGCCAGAACTGGCTTCTACCAAAGTACACATTAACAAGGCAGTTTCACCTTTACACCAGAGTGCCTGAAATTAGATATTCCTCCACTCTCTAGCTCTTAAGTCTTGGGTTTCCATCTCTGTTTTTATTAGTTTTGGGCTGATGAAATCCTTTCCCATGCCGTCCCAACATTTACCTCTTAGGCTGCTCTAGTTATTTGAAGTACAATGCCTTGTTTAACTAAGCTGGCCTGCTACCTACATATGAGCTGGATCAAATAACCCTGCTTCAGTCACCTCCTTAATTTTTCCAGGAATTCTGTTGAAAACTAACATCCATCTCCCCAAGGGGTGTGTAGTGCACAGTCTCTGCAGGCCTGTGGAATTTTGGTAAATAGCTTGGAAATGCTAGGATTTACATGGAAACACTCTTAACCAAGTGGGACCCCAGGGAAAAAAAAAAATAAAATAAAATCCCAGTTATCCTCATCCTCAGATGACCCCGGCAAATGCAACTTTTTAATGAGGCAAGAGAGTTCAACAGAAGCCATCAGGCTTTTCTGAGAATTTCACCACTGCACTCCTGCCAACCCTACCACTCTGGGCATGGATGTAGCAGATTTGCAGGCAGCTGGAAAGCACAGACAAATGGTCACTGTCCTGCAGCCCGGAGCCAGCCGCTCCTCTGCCCAGCAGCCGGGCACGCCAGCCACCTCAAACTGTGAATATTGGCGTGTTCCTGCCTGCTGACACCAACAGGGAGGCAGGAACGTGTCAAGCAAACAGGATCTCTGACTCCAACACAATGCAAAGATGGGACGCAGGAAAATACCAGGATTTATGGTCTCTACAACCTGAATGTTTAATGGAACAGGGAGGAGCTGTCAGGAGTTGTCATTATGAAGAATGATTTTTATTAGACTGGGAATGGATTTTCCTAGTTGAGGTGTTCAGCACAAGTGGAGGGAAGATTTGGAAGTGGGAAAGAATTCTCTGACGTTTATTTTTGTGGTTTTACCTATGTAAACTATTTTTCAAGGAACAGGCTCTGTTTTGGGACGAAAAAGAGAGGCAGGGAACATAGCCAGGAAAAGGTTTTAAGAATTAGGTAAAGATCTTCTTTTGCCCCTAAATAATTCAAATTTTCCCCCATAATTCAAATATTTGGATTTGTGAGATACATTTGCATATTGGGATATATATTCGTGGAGATATATTTGTGTAATTCTATTGGGACACAAATTTATGTCCCTGTCCATGGCAGCAAGGGTGGAACCAGATGATCTTTGAGGTCCCTTCCAACCCAAGCAGTTCTATGATTCCAAATGTGAAAAGAAAGTAGAGACAGATCAAATGCATTAAATTGTCCACTTCTGAGATCAAATAATCATGGTGCCATTGCATATTTTTTTTAATTTCAAGTGAATATAGATTCATCTATATCTCTGTTCATCTAAAATTTTTGCACAGTCCTGTCTCCACTCCCACCAAAGTCATGCTTCCTGTGATTCCAAAAGTAAACAAGTTCAGAGGACATGAATGGCAACAAACAATGTAAACAGGAATTCTCATGCTAAATGTATCCATGTTCTGCTATACTTAGAAGTGGAAGTCAAGCCAGTTTTTGGTGAAGCAGATCTCCTGCAAGGAAGAAGGAAGCAGAAAAATAATCGACATATGGGTCGGTCGGTCTGCAGAGGAAATCCGAGGTGCAGTTTCACAATGCATTAAGTCCACAACAATACTGCTTCAAAAGTTCCCTTTCTGCCTGACCTTGACCTTTTGGGAAGGGTTGGAAAGAGGAAAGGGTGTGAGAAAAGGGTGTTTTAAAACCAGATAGCCCAGTAAACTGATTTGGCCTTATAAAAATGTGTGCTCATACAATTGGAAAGGTGATACAGAGAGAAAACAAGTCTGGGCATGGAAAGATCTCCACAATAGATCCATGGGGGCAGAGTTTGTTGCCAGAGCCATACAAGTGTGAAAGTAAATACCAAGAGTAAAACAGGGAGATAGCTATTGGCATGTTCTTTAATTTCAGATATCGTGTGAGAGGGACAGTGGGTAGAGCCAGGGTTTCTGGTCAGCCTCATTTCTGAAGAGATGGACTGATTGTTTCATGATGAAACAGCTCTGGTGTCATCTCTGCTTGTTCCTTTCCTGGTGATGCTGCTGTGCAAGGGACATCTACCATGCTCATGTGTTCATGAGTTGGGGCTTGCAAAAAGAAGGATTAGGTGGCAGCAATTACCATGTAGTTGTTCAAGTTCTACTCATTACTGCTTTGGTTAAATCACACTTTATTAATGCAAATTTTTATTGCCCTTGGTTGGGTGCTATTTGTCTTGAATTTTTTTGTTGGATGTACTGCATAGAGGCTGGTGTTGACAGCTGCCCCCGGCATCTCTCGATGACTCTGTGCAGGTGAGAAAAATAACATTCAGCAACACTGACATCTTGTGGCTGATGAGAAATGGCTCAGACACGCCAGACCAGCCAAAACCACCTCTTCTTCGTGCCTTCATCATCCCCTTCAATACGGTGAAGCTCAAAGGGATGAATATCACAAGTCTGGAAATCGCGAGGTTAAAAGGCAAAAAATGTATAAAGGTGCTGATTTATTAGTTGGCTGAGCTGTGTGTGTGGATAATCCGGCTGCATGCTAATCCTTTGGGCTAATCTTCTCCATGTGAGTGATTCCCTCCAGAGGACAGGGATAGAGCCTGGTGTGGTTGACGTGACAAACGGAGCTGTCGCTCCCTGCAGATGATCCTCTTTGTGTTCACCTCCTCCACTGGGAAGCTGGGAGAGAGAATACCTCTGGAAAAGGCCCCAGGAGGAATCTTTCTCATTACCTATTGTTGCTGCAAGAAAGGAGCAGCAAAGCCAGGCTCTGAATTCCTGCTTCTCAGCCAGAGGAGATTTTTTGGGAAAAGGGGTGGTAGGGAAGCCTGTTTGTATGGAAAGACATGTAGGAGCAAATCCTGGTTGGCTGGAAGTTACAAATGCTTCTGCATGCTTAGAATAATAATGTCCCCAGGTGCCACATCCATGTGCCTTTTGGACACTTCCAGACCTCTCTTAGGACACTGAGACTTAAAGATATCCAGTGTAAAATGGCCTTACCCTTGACATGTGGGCAGAAGGAGAATATCCAGTTTGGACTCCTATGGATGGTGGAATGGTCAGATCTCTTTTTTTGGTCTAAAGAGAGAGGTGTTTGTGACTCTGCAGCACGTGATGGTCAGCCTTGGACTTTTCAGTTGTAGCAGCTTCTTGGAATACTTCATTGTTTGCTTGTGTTCCCATTGCTAATGAACATCTGTATCCAATTTATCATCGGAAGCCAATGACAAAATTAATACTGAACACTAAATTAAGTGTTGTGCAATGATCTTTTGCAAGTGTCTAGAGAACTTTAATGCTTCCTTGAGGATGGTAGGTCTGGGATTGCAAGGAGTAATGACCGTATGTTCTGCTTACAGCCTGTGTTCCTTGAAATTAAAGCAGTTGTCTGA
The DNA here is from genome assembly GCF_001522545.3 of Parus major. Classification (NCBI taxonomy): domain Eukaryota; kingdom Metazoa; phylum Chordata; class Aves; order Passeriformes; family Paridae; genus Parus; species Parus major. The sequence goes on from NC_031771.1 coordinate 62,536,824, forward strand.
TTTGGGGCCCAAATTGCATAAAATCCTTTATGAAATCTGGGGGAAGAACTGTAAAATGTCACACATAGCTGGTGGTTGGGATTAATTTGATTAGGAAAATATTAGAAGTCCAAGACTGAAACTGACTCAAGCTGGGGATCATATTTGCTAATTATCTTGGGAAGTGGAAAATAACATCCGTTTCCTAAGGACTCTGAAATGACTTTATTTCCCTTCCACCTCATCCTTGCTCTTGTTTAGTATTGCTTTGATTAACTTTACCTGTGAAAAGGAGCAACAGAAATGAATGGTTTTGTGACTTGAAGTGCTTGGCTGCACTACATTTTGTGCCTTGGCAGCTTTCAAGTCAGTGTATTAAGCAACCTTAAACCACTGTCACACACAAATGCTGTAGTTTAGTATACAGTATAAATATTCCAATTGAAAATGGTTGATACCATGTATTGGTGAAAAATACCCTTTTACCTGCTCTGTTGACTCCAGTTAATGATATAAAAGATTGTTCATTTGGTAGGAATAATCTGGAGAGAAATCTATTATTCAATATAATTTAAAAGTGTGTGGAGCTTGCAAGAATCATTCATTCATACTGATGTTTTCCTCTAAAAACATCTTGTATTGTTGAACTATATTAAAATCTATCACACTGAATCACAGATGTTTGTTTCAAAGAATAAAAAGTGCTCAATTCAGCAGAAACTTCAGCAGTATGCTTAGTTAGCACATTTCAAAATTCCAGCCAACTTGGTGTGAATTTTGTTTCTGTAGCCTTTCAAAGTATTATTGTGACTTTGAGAGAGCAAAAAAATCTCTGCTTCCCTCATTTCTTGAGCACAATTTTCATACACAATTTTCAGTATATCTTCCTTTTCATAGATCACTGGTAAAAATGAAAAATACACCAGCCTGTAGCACTTGTTCTTATGTAAAGCAGCATCTCCACTTCTTATTTTATGTATAAAAATAACTTTTTGTCCCTAATCCAGCACAGGTTTTGCTTTTTTTTCAGCGCATACTGTAAGAAGAGCTTATAAAACTGCTAGGCCTTTTTGTGAACAGCAAAGGAAAGAATTTTATGTTTATGACCTCAACTTTGACGTTAGCATTTGAAAAAAGGGCATCAAATTGTAAATTATGAGTGAATGGAAGGCTTGCCATGAATTTGAATGGAGGCATTGTTTCCAGAGCTGTAAGCAGGGAAAACTGGGATTGCTGTTGAAAATTGCAGTATGCCCTTATTTGTTCTTAAATAATTAAACTGTTCTCACTTGAAGCTTGGTGAAACAGCTGAAGGTACAAATATGGGACACTTTTGGTAAGGTGTGGGTATTTGTAAACTATTTTTCTTATCATCAGGTAAAGTGGAGGGGTCTCTGAGGTTTTCACAGATATTCAGGCATCAGCTCAACTATGTGTTGGTCTACAAGACAACAACATTTCTGCATTGCCCAACAGCACATCCTTCACCCCTTGTTGGTGTAACATTGGTGACAGGGTTGGACTTGTGTTAGCTTCAACCTCTCTTTGTTTATATCAGTCTACAACTGTCTTTTCCCCTCTCACACTGTATTTTTTATAACATATGGTCTTTCAGCTGTAGGGCTAGAAAGCCAGATGTCCTCGGCTCTTTTGGTCAATACAATCAGTTATGCTGCCAATCATGAGCCCTTTAAACCCTGCTACATGAAATTACAGTGAGTTTGCGTTCATATCCTTAGTCTAAACCTATTTACCAGACTCATAATGATGCTCTAAAACAATATCTGTGCCTCACCCAGTCATACACAAACTGCTGTATTTCAGTTGTTAAGTAATGGACAAGCAATGAAGCAGCTGTTGGAACATCGTGCTGGATTTGTCTCTCTCAAGCTGAATGACAGAATTTGCCAGGTCATTTAATCAATTTCATACTGACTTAAACTAGATAAAATCAATCATCTTAGCTCATGGATTTGGTAGCTGGAAAGATTGTGTCATCTTCATTGCAATGCCATACTTGAAATAGTTTTTAGGTTATAAAGAAAAAGATCCTTTCCAGAGTTCACAACATAGCAACCCAAACCCTGCTAAGATACTGAGTGTAAGACAACTAAAATGGTTATTCTGAAATGATCAATTTGTAAACTAAGAGGCTTTGTGGAGTGGTCAATCAAAACATGACTCTGAATGGCCAGTTTTACTCAAAAGCATGATAAAATAATCTAATTGATAGGGATTAGATTATAATCTTGTTAAATAGGGGGAAAAAAATCCATGCAATGTTTAGAGCTGATCATTTTTTGTGTCAGTTTTTTAATAAACCATCTGGTTTCTGTATTTTGCTGGCAACCCTTGAACTGAGAAATTAAAACCAAAAAAAAAAAAAGAGGGAAGTTGCATTAGGGAAGTTTCATTCTCTATCTACAATGTAACCCAAACTTGATCTAGATTATATTTACAAGAAGACATTAAAGCATTTATAGTGCTGTGAAAGGAGAGTTGCAGACTTTGATTTGCACGGGGGATCATGAAGGTGTGAGAGAGAAGGAAGAAAAGTGACCTGCCTAATCAGTGTGACTTTGAGAGCCACCACCTGTAGCTTTTCATGGTTTTCTTTTGGATGCAGTGAATTTTGCCCAATTTAAAGAGCAGCCATTCAGAACCAATGTGCCCTCACTGAGGATAAAAACATGATGCTGATCAAAAGGGGTCAAGACATCAAGGAGGAATATCTAATATTCAAGCATAAGAGTGCACTCTTAGTTGCCCAGCCTCCTTGCCTATGGTTGGCAGAAGTCACATTTGGATGCTTTGGCTGTTTTTATGGTGGGAATTTGTGGGAATGTGTGTGCCCCAGGGTGACCTCGGCAACAGCCCATGCAGGCAGGCATGAGTTTCCAAGCCAAGTATCAGGGCTTGGTGTGCTTTCCATATTTAATTTGATACTTATCCTCAATGTGGACTTTATGAAGTCTGCACTGCCTCCTGCATGCTTCATAAAGTCCACATCAGGGCCACGCTCCAGAACAAGGGAGTGCACTTTATAAAGTGCAAATTGGCTGTGCAAACTTTATTAAGTATACAAACCTGCTATTAATGCCTAATCACTCCCCAACAAATTCATCATGCTACTCGAAAGCATTGTTTTTCATCGTGTTCAGCAGCTTAAAATAATTTTTGCTTTCCAATTTCAGTCTTTTTATGCTTCATGAGCCAAATAAAACTAGGAAAATGTCAATGAGGTGAGAATACCTCTGTTGTTTGACTCCCTTGGTGCCAGTACGCAAACACATGGCTTGGTTTACCTCAAACCGTGCAGAGGATTCCCATAATGGTATTGGGAATAAATATACATAGAACTTGAGGCACATAGATTTTGATAAGCTGAATCAGGGGCTGGGTTTTTTTTTCAAAACATGCAATTCTGTAGTAAGGAGGATAATGCCTGCTTAAATATTTACATCTGGCACTGGAGTCCCAAGAGAATTATAAATATGAGAGAATTATGTATATGTATAACAAATTAAATCTTCTACTCTTAGCACCTTGAAGACTCATTTTTGTTGTCCATTGTTCAGATCTTTCCTACAGACATTTCACAGATGTACAGTTGTTTGTTTGTAGCCATGTAGAGAAGAACTGCCTTAGTCTAGAAAGAGAGCCATTCAGTGAAAAGAGTTTAACTTAAATGTGAGCTTTCTCCATCTCAGACAAGTCTTCTGACCCATCTGGCTGTGGAGTAAAAGTGAGAAAAGACACAATTCTTCCAGGCTAATCTCGTGCTAAGCCCAGTATGGCAGCAGATACATCTGGAGAGTGCAGCCACATGTGGCCTTGAAGCCAAGTTAAAAGGTTGGATCCTTCTCATTTTTCATTGTTGCAAGCTCTGTGCTGAGTTTCTTGGCATTTTCCAGACTTAGGAAACTCTTAAGTGTCCACAGTAACAAATATTCAGATAAATTTGTAAGTCCTAGGAAGAACTGTGAGTATTGCAAATCTCAGCATAGATCCATTTGAAGCTACATACAGCTAATGCCTTTTTGTAATACATTTTTGTTTAAAATTTTATTATTTGTAAGACTGGATGGCACACAGTGGCACTTTGTGATTAGTTAATTTTTGGTGTTTGAGTATCTTCAATTCTCCATAGTTTTGGGTTTCTATTCCACAGGATCATTTAATTTGCTCTGGCTATCTGGAGGTGTTTCTTCCAAGCTGGCAACCAGCATCTAAGGCCATTCCTTGCTGTCTGCTGCTTGCCCCTTCTCCCAATAACCCTTAATTTTTCTGTTTCCTCTGTCTTACTGCTGAAGGCTTGGTGCATTCTGTGGGTGTGGTAGCCACACAGACACAGCATCATTCTTGGTGTGCAGCTCTGGTAGCTGTACTCAATTCTGAGGCCCTGGTTACAAATATATTTGAAGATACCTTGAGAACATTATCTCTTACCTGGATGGTCAAGGGGCTGGAGAACATGAAATATGAGCAGAAACAGAGATGGCAAAGGGAGATCGTGCTGCAACCAAAATGAGAGTATGGAGAGGACAAACATGGAGTCCTGTGGCCATGGACTTGAGCTGAAAGAGAAGAAATTATGGTAATTCTGATAAGATAAAAGGAGAAGAGTTTTTACCATGAGGTGGATTACTCAGGAGCACAGACCTAGAGAGGTTTGCAAACACCAGCTTTGGATATTGACAAAACTCAAAAAGTCCCTGTATAGGCTAATCTAGCTGGACCTGCTCTGAACTCTTTTTTGGGCTAGATATCCTTTTAACCCATATAGTTTCCTGTGATTAGAGGGGAAATATAAGTATAGTATATGGAACAAAAATTCAGTATTTACCAAGTACAGAATTACACTGAATACTATACAGAGAAAAGTGTTTTGTAGACTGAAGGGTTTATGCTTCTAATAAAACAAAGCTTTGTGTGTATGTGTGTGTTTCTGTGCAGGGACTGGGGGTGCACATAGATGAAGTGATTTGCTGATATTCTACTGAAATTCAGTGATGGAAGAAGAAAGTTTTATCTCAGTCTTGTTCTTTCCACTGTGAGGGTTCAGACCATGGTGAGCAGGAAGCACTGTAAGGTTGCACAGGATGGAAGGATTGCCAGAGCTGGATGAATGTTTGGGTTCTTTCACTTAGAAAAGATATTTTTGGCTATGACATTTTGCAGGAGTTAAGGAAAAAGTCCCACTTGCAGTAGTGTGATATCCAGATAGACACCCTATCACTGTTACTGGAACCATTTCTTATGAAGATGCAAATAAATTCTTTCTATTTCTGTCATTTCCTCTGATCACTCCAGGCCAGTTCTGGGCAGTGGGCTACCAGTCATTTTTCTGTGAAATCCCTAAATATCCCTATGTGTAAGAAGTTCCAGTGTTACAGGATGTGCAAATAAGTTTGTTTGCAAAAGTTATTTGAAAAAAAGTATCTTTCTCTATATTCTGTCTCAATGGACCACAAATTAAAATCTAGTAAGAATATTGAATAACTAATTTCCAAGGAGATTCACAGTGCCTTGCAAAAGAAGACAAATAAAAAATGACCCCTTTACATATATGATGCATTCTGATTCCTCCACCCTCCCTTTAATAATTAGAAACACGGTTTCACTGATACACTTTACAAAACCATTCTGGGGATTCATGAATTTAAAAGAAAAAAAAATAAACTAGATGTGAATAATTCATAGTTAAATAGCTTTGGGCCAAGATATTGCTTCAGTATTTCCAAGTATGCAGGTTTTATTATTCTCTTAAAGTATGAATAAAAACAAGGTTGTTTTATCACACTTGGGCTAATCAATGATATGCCTGAAGCACAGTTGGCAGCAAATGATCCGTTTTAGTTTAAAACATTATTTAAATCAATGTGTATTGTAAGGGAGTCATAAAAATCTTCAAATTAAAAGGTTTTGAGCCATAAAAATAAGTAATATTTTTAAGGGTTTTTTAAGGCAGTAATGTTTCCAAGTAAATAGGAGATGGGCCAAGCAGTTCCCTCTGAATTACCCTTCATCAGGTTTTCACACCCTATTAAGGTAACCTTCATGAAATATCTTTATATTACACTTCATGATGTAATTTGAATGCATTAGAATTAATTTGCCAATAAACTGCAGGGAAAATATGGAATATGCTGCCCCCAAAAACTTATGAACTCTCTCTGTTTAGCTTGTTGGGCCACATACACAAGGAGGATTTCCAGTGTGAAGTTTGCAGGTAAAAAGCGACCCCTTGCAACTACAGTGCATTGTTCAGGAGTGAGCTCTTAGCCAGGGGAGGTAGAGCTGTGGGTCTGGATTCTGGATTCAGGGGTTTTGGTTTGCTTCCTGAGTGCAGTACACTGGGATACCAGTGAGTCAGTGATTGCTTTGTAGACAGCTTCTTAAAAAATATTCCTTTACCACCCAAGGCAGGTTCCTCCATGTTTTTTTTTTAAGCTAGCCAACATTTAATGAAGTGTGCTGCAGTATCAGCCCACCACTCAGTCCTTTTCCCATCTAAAGCACAGGTTACCTGTTGTAGAAGATCCAACATGACCCTTGCCAGGACCCTATGGATGAATTTTAGGCTATGTGAACTCACTTAATGGAATCAGATGTCTTGGAGATGTGAGAAAAGATTCACAAGGCAGTGCCCTTTAGGACAGGGATTTTTGCATTGTCCAGTTTTTTGTATAAATATTTAAGGTTGCTTTTAATACCTGCCACTCTGGTGCTGGGGATCTAAGATGGCAGACAGAGAATCACCTGAGAAGGCAGAGGAGAGAGGTTTTGAAGTTCCCTCATTCTTTATTTCCAGCTCTCATTCCCATTTTCTGGCAGCTTCTCTGTCTGCAGCTCTAGAGAAACCCTCATAGCAGGTTCTGGTTCAAAGGCAATGCATATTCCATATGTGTCATGTCAGACATGCCATACTGAGGTTTGGAGTCCATCCACCAAAGGCAAGACTTCCAGAGTTTATTCCCACTGCCTTTGGTTATAGGCAATGAGAGTGAATGGAAATACTGACAACAGAATGCATTTCATAGTGGAAAAAACGGTATGTGCTATCTCACAGTCTTCATAACTATTATTTTCTTTCAAAAAATTATGTAAAATATATGAGCTAAGTACATAGAGAGCTGAGTTCTTCTAATCCTCAGCATTTTATGCAAACTAACTGCCAAAAAACCCCCCAGCTCAGCAAGAAATCTTTCTCACTAAGTAGGACCAGAACTGGTTATGTCCAAACATCAGGAGGCAAAATTCCATTTTGTAGGATTTCCATTTGTTAGTAGAAAGAAAACAAAGAGATCCTCAGAACCAGGACTATTCTCACAAGATTTCTGACTTATTTACAGACCCAAGAGTTCTGCATCACCAGAATGGAGCTTGAAGTCTGTCTTCTTCCTACAGTACATTTTCTACTGTTCTCTTACAGCACACCCAATTCCCATAGGATAGATCTTGCAGTATCCTGTTTGTAAATGGAGATGGTGAAGACATGGCAAAGCTTCTTGGCCTTTTTTCCTTTCTCTGGGCTTGAGAGCCATCTCCAATAGCCTCAAAGCCTAAATTTAGCCAGGGTCAAAGCATTCAGGGCTGAGCTCACCAAACCACAGCAAGCTGACCTGTCTTACTGCTCTCTGAGGGTGCTGTAATTTCCCAGCTTTACAGGAAACCTGGGGTTTACAGCTTGCCCAAGGTCCCCCAAGAGCTGATGGTAGAATAGGCAGCAGAAACTCAAAGGAAAAATTATGCTGCCCTAGGCAGAACAAAGGGCTGGAAATTGAGAACAGGTAAAATTTGAATGATGAGATGTGTGATGCTTGGATTCACCCACTCTACTCTTCCCGAGGATGGAATTTTGCCATTGTCCGTCATTTTGCCAATAGGTTTGAGAAGCTGGAAGCCAAATTTTACTGAATTTGTGCAGCTTTTTTTCCTCCTGCTGAAGGCAAAAAGAGAAGGCAGGACATGTATGCAGTGTTTGGAGATGTGAGATCCTGAATTTTGGTCAGGCCAGTGGGGTATGCCAAGGGAGCAGCTGCTGTGAGGATCTCCTGGCCAGTCTCACCTTGGTTCTTCTTCAGGTTCCTTCTCCTATCCCCAGCTCTAGCCAAGAACTTTCTTTTTTACAGCTACAGTCCCCTAATCTAGAGGATGCTCTGGAGCTTGAGAAGGTCTGGATTGTTTTGGATGATATTTTGCTTAAAAATAAATAAATCTGAGCAGAGGAGAGAGCTGATTCTCTTATCCATTTTCTTGTTCCTCTGGCAGAAAAATCTTGGCACTATCTTGAAGGAACATATTATGTTTCCAGTGAAAGGAAATAATTCCAGTCATTCTCGAGTAATCCCTCTTATCCACTACTGCATTAATACTACAGGTCCTTAAAAAGAAACCCATCTAACTTTTTTGGCTAAAATGGAGTCACTGAATAAGGAGACAGGAAATTAGAGATTTATTTTTTTTTATTTTGGATTGAAGAAGCTCTCTCCTCACACTCACTGCCAGAAATCCTGAGAAAAATTTCAAACTAATAAATAACATTATTCTTATTGAAAATTTTACAGAAATAATTGGCAGTAAAAAAAGACCAGTCATAGATTCTTTAGAATATAAGGTTTAAAATGGAAAGTCTGACACATTCTTCAGCTATAATAACACAAATGGGATCACTATAATTTTCAGTTCTGATTACACGTTACAAAATCACTGCCAAATACCCATATATTCACAAGCCTGCAGAAAACAATCTGCAAAAAGAAATATGGAGAACTACTGAAGAAAAGTACAGGCAGCTGTAAATGTAGGAAATATAATGATAAATCCAAACCTAAAATCAAGATACTGTTGATAACTAGTCAGAGGAATTTCACTCATACCCTATCAAATTGAATTTAATCACTGACAATTTCCATTATCTAAGAATACAGTGATTTATTTGCAGACATTCTAAGACAAAAAGCTTTTCTAAGATGGGATTAATTTTGAGAAGATAAGTACTGAGCAGGAAAGAAATTATAGGGGTGTTATACCCAAAGTGCGTAATATAAACCATGGAAATTCAGACTCAAGGTTATATCAAGGAGAAGAAACCAAGTTCTAAAATTCATTAGTTTCAGTCACATGAAAGTTAATAATTTTCTCATTGGAAAAGAGGTATTTTGTTGACAGTGCAGTTCAGAATACTGGGATTAAACAAAGATAAAGAGAAGATAAGGTGAGCTGGTTTAGCATGAATGCAGAACAGCTGCTAATGATAATATCTATCTATCTATCACTTCATGATGAAATGATTGATTGTGAGACTGCAAAATAGGAGTAATAAATGGGCCTTTTCCCATGAGATTTCTTATTCATTTATAACTGCTTATAGCTGGAGTTTGCAAGAGTTTTGCTGAGAGAGAAAAATGAAAACATGGGCCTGCTAAAAGGTGGAGCCCTCACTTCTTTGTGGTCAGAAATGCACAGTAAACTGCTAATGCAGATTTCTGTAAATTGAGATAAATAGTCTCGCAAATACAATAAGACACATAACAAAATATAAAGAGAGAAAAACTTTCCAGTGTGAATGGGAAGAAATTAATGGTTTAAAATGCATTAATTACATTCTTTTGAGAAAAACTCCCTCTGGATTGCAATTGTCCTTTAGTACTTGAATTTTTCCTCAAGACTGACACATTTTCACTTCATATTTTTCTTCTGTCAGCCTGTAATTTCATTTCAGTCTGTATTGGCTTAGCAATGATCACCCCCCTTAAAAGAAGAATATGCAGGAATATGGGCATAAGAATGTGACTTAGTGTTTAGGACATTGTAATTATGTTGCTTAACCATTGCCCTCCTAATTAGAGTAATTATTAGAAAATACAGACTCCAAAATTAGGGTGAGGACCATATGAGTTATGGTCATCCATTTCTCCCTTTGTGATTGCTGTGGTGAGATTTGAATTAAAATTATTAATGTCTCTGTGGGGTGATTTTCTATATGTAGGTCATGCACAGGGTCTGTTTTTCACTAATATGAATTCCTCTTCCTGAACCTTCCTCCAGCCTAAAAGCTCATTTCCAAAATTTCCATTTCTCCTTCCTGCATGACTGACTGTGACTGCTTATGTGAATGCTGTTTGTAGAATCACCAAACACTGAAATTCTTAAGCAAAGTACGTGTTTTAATAGCTGCAATTATTGCAGAACTGTAAACTTTGGTGGGGCTCTTCAGCTGGAAGTTTTTGAATTTTCCAAAGAGTCAGATTGAATGAAGTTGTGTCTGATGGGTAAAAAGATCTCACTGTTTTACAGGGTAAAAGAGAAGTACCAAGGAAAAAATCCTCATGATTCTGAATTTGGGCACTTGAAAGGTTATGTTGGCATCTAACGAAGCCTCCTTTCTTGTTGCTTTTTGGAAGCGGAATTGGGCTTGTGGCTCCAGCACACTTCATTAAAAAGGTCCTCAGATTTTCACTGGAAGGTGAGGATCCTGCCAGATGCTAGCATAAAGGCTTCTCATTTATTTTACTTAAAGTGGGTGTTGCTGTTTAATATCAGATCTTCAAATGGTCTTGCAGTAAATTGCCCAAAGTCATTCAATGCCTGTGGGAAAGTCCTGAGGTGTTTTTGATTCACTTCTCCCCTCTGCAGCACAATGAGCCCAGCAGATCACTGCTGTTTGGGAGACAGAAGGTTATGTACAGGGAAACTTCCTCCTTAACAACCCCACCATAAAATGAAATTTGCACTCAGACCTGGAGAACGACCCTTTTGGTTTTTCCTGGCTGCTTTTGAGGCTGCAAGCATTTCCATACAAGTGATGCAATTCCAGAAACACCTTCGAGTTTGATTGGCATAGACCCCTTAATGCCCACTTTTCAAATGCATATAAAAGTACTTGAGAAGCACAGAAGCACTCTCCATATTCTTTTTAAAAGGGATTATTTGGGAAACCTTCTGTTTTAACTTTTTATCTTGCACATTTTTCAGAAAGAGGTGGTGATGCAAGTTCTAGTTCTGTATCCTTGACCAGTCTGAAACAAAGCATGCTTTGCTCTCTCTACTGTGTTGTGTAACCTATGGAATAGGCTTGTTTCCTGAATATTGTCATAAAATATGTCCCTCCAGCCCTCTTCTAGTGAGGATAATACACAGGCCCTCTCCTCTTCCTTTTGGGAAGCAGAGAAGGAAAAGAAATATTTCAAAGTCAAGAATGGGGGATTTTGTGAGGGGCAGGTGATGCTCCAGAGCCAGGTGCAATGAAGAAAGAAGGTGGAAGAAGGTGGAGGAGGCTCCTCTGCATGGCAGGATATTCATTTGAGCTGATATTGTGGCTAGAGGGGGCATCTGGCCAGCGTGCTGTGGGGTTTTTTAATGGCTAGTCCATGAATCTGGACTTGGGAGTTATCTTAAGGTCAGCCCTAAACACAGATAAGATCTTATCATCCCTGCATTTATGATTTCATGAAGGTGTAATCAGCTGAACAAGGGCAGCATCTTCCATGGAACAGAGTTTAAAGTTTCTGGGTATTAGATTTGGGACATTAAAGCAGAGAGATTAAATACTGGCTACACTACTTTCATCTCTTGGCCTGAAAGGAAAAAATCTGCTGCTCTCAGAGGCCCACAAATTGGCATATCAGCTGGGGCACCATGTTCCTTGGTCTGGCAACAAAAATAGCCATGGGAGGCAAGAAATACCAGCCTTTAGATCTGGGCAATGTGTGAGCAGCCAGTGCTAAACCAGTCTGGAGGGAGGGGTGTGAAAAGGTGTGAAAAGCTTCCAGACAAATCTCAAATAAACCAGACCTCTGTGATTGATCTCTCCTGTGTTGTCTCTACTGGGGACTCAGAAGCAAGTGAGAGATAGGGAGGAATAATCACATGATTTTTAAATTACTGTGACATTTTAAAAACTGTTGTAATTATCTTAAGTTTCTATGAGTTCTAGAATGATTAAGTCTACCATCAGATTATCATCTTAAAAGCAGAGTGTAGTAGAGGGTTGTGCTTGGAGTGAGTGGGTTTTGTGTTCAGACTCATCCCATTGAGTGCAGAAGGGATCATCTCCAGCATGTTTATTAACAGATTTTCAAAAAAAAAAAAGAAGAAAAAAAAAAGAAGAAAAAAATGTGTGAATTCTGAATAAAAAGATAAAAAAGAGGGAGAAGCATATTCTTTTCATCTCTGAAAAGGAGGAGGGAGATGGTTTAGAGTAGAGTTTCTGGGACAGAAGAGGCAGGCTCAGCTTACCAAGTTAGTTTTGGAGGACAACCCTGAACAGTAACACTCAGGAAATGAATTTTTGCTGCTTTTGGTCTCAGCTTGCAGAGTTGGATGCTGGGGGAAATCCTAAATGACAGCTAGGGGAGGAGACTGGCTTCCTTGCTCTCCCTGGGTCCTGTTTCCAACTCAATCATTGTGCATTTCTCTGTTGCTTCACTGAGATGAAATTTACTCATCTTTAAGCTGCTTGATGGTAAGACTTCTTAGAAATTAATCTCAGAAGTACAAGGCACTTTTTTTTTTCTCTTATGGTAGTAATGAAAGCCAGTAAAATAATTTATAAGAATAAAACCTTCAGGTGTTTTAGCTCCTGCTGACATCTCCCACCTCACTGCAAGGATCAGTTTGGGGCTGATTTCAGGCACCACAATATGATGGTGTATCTTTCCAACTTTACAAATATAAGAACAAAATTTTATGTGCTGTGTTACAGCCAGTACCTCCTTAGCAAAGTGCATGTGGTGAGGAGAGGTCCTCAAAAACTGGGTAACTTCGAGCAATCATAGTTTATACCAGCAGAGCTCCAGCAACAGCTGCTGCTGCCATTTTTCTTTCTTTACCCACCAAATTCCTGCTAAAATAAAACTTGTACTTGGCTAACCTGAGCTCTCTGGAGTCCAGCTACTCTCCAAAGCTGTTATGAGAGTTGCCCAGTTCACTCTATGACATAGCCTTTATTTAGCTCCTGCCAAAATTAACTGTGTTTAATTTTCTGTAAATCACAGTACTGCCTCTGAGTTTTTGGGGACTGCATTTCTTTACACCTCTTCTGAATTCTAGGTCTGCACTGTGGTTCTCTACCAAGAAAAAGGAGACAGATGTTAGATGAAACTGTTCTGGAGGGAAAAAATTTGAAAATATGATGGATATCAAAATATGAGGGAGCATTTAGGAGAGCAATTGGGCAACAGAAGTCAAAAATGAGACAATTCTAAAAAAAATGCCTCTTCTGTTTTCAGTTACAAGAAAACAAAACTGGTAAACTTCTTTTGAACTTTTTTTGTTTTTATACTTAGAGGTGCTATGTTTAGGGGAGGAAGGAAGAAGTGATTTTATGTAGCCTCCAGCAAAATGCCAAGTTTTTCATACAATGTTTTCCTATTCATTCTTATTTGCATTTTTTTAAATATATTTTAGTTTTTGGGTTGCTCATACATATGATTTAGAAGGAAATATTCTAATATTCTTCAACAAATCTCAGCTGTTTCTGTAGTTTCTAGCATGTTAAAAAGAAAGGTCTTCTGTCTTGTATATTTACATAAAGCCTGAATTCCAGATTTGGAAGATGTAATAAAAATATGCTTTTCTGGGATTAGTTCTTAGGGAAAGAGAATTCCCCATGACCAAAAATACCCTGGTAATAAGCATATGCTCTCTGCTGGCACCACTGTGACCTTAAATTATGAGCTTGCCCCCATTTGTAGCCAGTTTCCTCTCTTTAAATGCACAGTTAAGTCATTTGTAAATATCATAACTAAATCTGGAAGTGTAATTTAGCGACTCTATTTGAGGATTAAGAGGAAGAATAACATTACTTAGAGCCATATGCAATCTTTTCTGCTTTGTTTAATTTAGTTTACTCTATGCAAGCCTTATCTTATAGACATTCTTCACTCCAGCTCACTTGACATGTTTGTGATGTTGTTGATAATGCTATCAAAAAAATAACTTAATGTTTCTTTCTTTACCAAAAAAATTAAGTTTATACTGTGAAGTGCACTGACAAAACTTTAGTGATGTGGAATCATTGTTCCTAGGAAGGGCAGAAAGGAAAAAGTTTGTTTGATTTATCCTGTTTGTTTCCAAAGTAGAGGAGATTTAAAACTGAATAAAGAAGGTATTGGACTTTAGACTCGACCATACTGGCTGGCTTTATTAAACACTCGGAGCAAAACTCTAGTTTCCTTCACCAAGGATGCCAAAGAATTTAAATTCTCTGTTGAATACAGTCTGCATTGTAGTCTTCAATTCATTGAGGTTTTATTCACCTTTTTTCTCAGTGGGACTAACTCCCAGATTCTGTGAGGGTCTGGTGTCTGATTATTGTACCAGAATAACAGCTGCTGAGTAATTTGTACATCTTATTGTTAATTACAATTTCACAAGTTTAATTCTTGCTGAACGCACCTTGTGATCCCTTATGGTAGTTGAAGTCACATTTTATTTCCTTCAGACAGTATGGATGATGAAATAATTTTAAAGTTATGAGCAGCTGCTTTTGAAGTTATTCTGACTCCTGTTTGAATCAAAATGTCTTAATATTTAACCTTACTTTTTTTTTTTTTCATGAAAGCTTACCATTTCCATATGGACATACTGTGCTGTCAACAAGCATAATTCTTATATATTTGGAAGGAACATGGGGCAGATCCTTGCCTGGTGTAAACACTCATAATTCTGTTGATTTTATGGCCCTATTCAGCCTGGAGGGGAATTTTGCAGAGACCACCTTCACTCATTGCTTGGTGTGAAGTGGAGACAGGCACATGAAAGGAACTGCCTGAAAGATTACTCTGAACTGGGCAGAGCAAGGACATCTCCTAAAATAGTGGAGTCTCATGCCTTCGACAGCAGATTTGGAAAATCTGGGTGAGGTAAAAGAGAGACTGAAAATCAGGCGCTGGAGCTCAGCAGAGCTGACACAAAGCTGTTCCCAGCATTCCTTACCTCCCAAACTGCTCCTTCAGTGGTCTAATCCTATGCCCAAAACCAAATACCCGCACACCAATAAATCCTCTGGCTCTGCAGGGGCTAAGGAACAGAAATAGCTGTGTCTCAGTTACCACAAGGACAGATCCTCAGCCAGCAGAGGCCCCCAACACAGAAGACAAATTGAATGCAGAGAGACAGAAATGAACAAGAGAGGACATTGATTCATTGTGGGGGGAAAGATCAGCCATCAAACAACAGCTGTAAGAAAAATGACTGGGGAGCAAATATGCCACATGCACTCACACACATGGATACATGGGACCAATCAGAGTAGAACATAAAATACACATAACAAATAATTTACTAGAAAGTTTCAATCCAACATAAAGTCCAGTTATCAGATGATCATTTCCCACAGTAACATCAGAGATCCATTGCTCTAAAATCTTTGATTTTCTGTATTATTTCCTGTGTTTATTCCTTTTAGATCTTCATCTATTCCACACTAAAACCAGCAGGAAGTTCCACACTTGAACCTGCAGTTCAGCCTAAGATTTTTAAGAATCTTTACTATTATTGACAAAGGAATAAACACAATGTAGAAAAAAGCCTTGCAACTTGTTTTTTGAGTCAGGAGAACTGTAATCAGGATTGTTATAATCTTGCCATGTCTAGAAAACAGTTTGAGAGTCACTGGCCACTGTGCAATCAGCACTGGTAGTTACACAAAACATGTGGAAAATTGCAGTGGAACTGGAAACAAGGCTGCTCTGTAACTAAATTATCAGGGTGAAGTATCTGGTGTTCAATATAAAAATTAGTTTGAATTAAATTTAACATTGACAATGTAAATTAATTGTTTCACTGGCCACAGGACTGACAAGCACATTGTCAGCAGTTCTAGTGCTGGAAGTGGCATATGGGGAGCATTTGTCGACATATAATTAGAACTCCATCCAACCCTCATTGAAATAAACTTCCCATTGATTTTAATAAGAAATACATTAAACTCTGGACACCACGGTTCATCATAATGTGGTATCTCATCTTTTAAAATTTGGCACTGGATCAAATTCTCCAATTTGGCTCTCGAGTTTGCTACATGGAATGACCTTACCCGTATTATGTGGTATGACAGCTACAAAACAGCTGCTACCAGCTCTGAGGAATGTGAATTTTATGAGCTGGGAAAACAGTTTTTCATGATAGATTGTTACACTAAAGTAGTTACAAGTTCAGGAAACATGGCAAAATAAATAATAAACATTAATAAATAATAATAAATAGATAAATAATAAATTGCCCCCAAAAAGAGCATTGTAATTCTTTGTTTTCCTACCTGAGCAAGAAAGCAACAGTTTCAGTGGCTGAATAGATACTCTGTGGGAACTTTTGAAAGCTACTCATAATGACATAAAAATTCAAAGAGAAGACTTTGAAGATTATTATGTTCCTCATCCACAGGGTAATTGATATCTCTGAAATCATCAGATAAATCAATTATTCTAATCAATATGGAGATACCTCTTTCATAATATCTTTTAGCCCAAGTTTAGAAAATGGCTTGTTTTCAATAAAACTACCCACTGTGCAATCCACATCTCTGAATGCAACAACTGAATTTGGGAGCTCTTTGCAGATTTTCTGTAGGATTGGCCACTCTTTCAACCTCACTGCCTAAGCCACTTCTTGTCATATTTGATGCATGGAAATGAGTATCTGCATTAAAAAATGCCTTTTTTTTCATCTTTTATTTATTTATTTTTCCTCAGGCCACCTACTACTGCATCCTTCAGAAAGTCATGGTGTTTCTGAAGCACTTAAACATCTGCTGTGTGACTGACACTGGCTGCCTACATAATTTTATTAATGCCATTGAATATTTTGGCACATTTCCTCTCAGACCATTAAATGGCAATCACAGCAGCCACAAGGCTGATCAACAGGAAAGGGTTGCAGTGCAGATGTCTGCAGCTGAGCCAGTTGCAAGGGCTGTTTTAGAGCCAGTGGGGAGAAATGGGCATTTGTAGGTTGTGATTCAGCTCTACCTACAGAAGACATCTAAAAACTCAGGTGAACTCAGACTTAAAACTGTTCAGTGACATGAAAGGAGGTGAAGGTGACAGGCTTTGATAGAATGGTTCACAATGTAGATAGACACAGTCAAGTGAGATGAGTCTTGTCCTGCTGGAACAATTTTGACCTGGCAGCACTTGGGATCTCCCTGTGATGAAAACCAAGTGTAGCATGAGATTATTATATAAAATATTGTATTTCATATTTCTCATACAAGGAGAAGACTTAAATAACTTTCTTGCATCATGATCTGCTCTAGGTTTGAGTCACCAGTAAAATCTCCCTTACTGTGAAAAAAGTGCATTTCTGAGTTCCTAAAAAAAGTGCATTATTAAGTCATTGTTTGTAAAAATTATCCCTGTAAATAAGGGTAACCCTAGCAATTGCTGCTGTTCCTTTAAATAACTCATTTACCAAACCACCAAATAATTTAAATCATTTACGTGTTTTAGGGACTGAGTAATTCACACAGAATTAGTAGTTTAATCTTATCTTAAGTGTGGGCTGGCTGGTGATGAATGTATTTTTACTTTATAGTCACACTGCAGAATAAAATGCATGTAAGGTGAATTCATTGCTGCTGGCCTGAAGTACCAAAAGGGTCTGAAGAAGTGAATTTAGAGCTGGTTTGGTTGTTTCATTAGTTTTATAATATTCTTTAACTATTCCTTTAGTTATAGTGAAATTGGAGGAACCCTGGGAAGAATTGGGTACCCAGGTGTGCTCAGACAGGAAAGGTGTCTCAAATATGGACTTTTCATGGAGTGGTTTCAAATGTTGAATGATGGCATTTGAAAATAATGAAAAAAAACCCCAAACAACAAAACCCCAGAAGACAAATATTCTTGAGCCATGGAATTTGATTGGAAGAAAAGCCTTTTTGCTAACAATCAGGTGTTAGCCAGGCTCTTGTGAATGCCCAGGATGAACAGATTTGTGATTACTGGGGATCATCAGCAAGAATTAAGGTAAAATTCTGTATTTAAGTGAAAAGTGGCTGCTCACATTCGAGCATGCTGGGATGAAGTGTTTCTTACTCATATATACCTCTTGATGGGTTGGCCTCTGCCCGATTTGAGTAGACTTTAAGAATAAATTGCCAGCTGTGCTCAGACTGGCTTCCTATTTGAAGTTCAAACCATACATAGTTCACAGATTTATAGGTGGAAGATGAATCTGAACTTGAGAATGGGCTACAGCCACACTTGGCTGTCATTGCCACTGCAAGTGTGCTTCACAATGTGGTTGATGCCACAATTCACAAGGGTTTTCCAGGGCTTGTCTTTTTGTTGTGGGATTTGGACTTTCCCTCTGGACATTGCACTGCCACCTGATGAGGAATGGTAGCAGCTAAATGAGCTTTGCAGGGGTTAATGGTATTTTTAATCGACCTGCCTCCTGTCTAGGTGCCTGAGAAGAAAAATCTACAGGAAATCAAGTGGAATTGAAAGGGTAATCCCAGAGAAGGGAATAGAAAGATCTAATTAATAGATTGTAAAACTAAAAACACTACTGTGACCATCTGATCCTGTGTAACAGAGGTCATAGGTCTTTCCTGACTTAATTTATATTTGAACTTTATTTTTCTTTTTAAAAGCCATCCAATGCTGATATATTAGTCACTAGTGATGAAAAATCCTGCAGACACCTTTAAGCTGTGGCAGTGATTAATTTTCAATGTTAAAAAAAAAGAAGAGGCATAGCTTTATTTTTGGTCTAAATTAGTCTGATTTCACCTTTCATGAATTTCAATTGTGAGTTGTTACAGAACACATTGAGTCAATTTTCATTCTTTTGCTCCTCTTCCAGCAAAAGATATGGTTCTGTTTTCCTTGGAACGTTATTTTAAGGTCATTGAGAAAGAAAATGAGAGAGAGAAAAAAGAAAAGAAAGAAAGAAACCGATGGTCAGTGCTAGTATGAGACTTGGGATTTCTTGCTCTGACACTCTCCACTTCACCCATCTGACAGGAATTCAGAGCCATGTTTAGGAACAGTGTTGAGCATTCACAATCCAGCCAGAATGCAGGGAAGTCTTAAAAGCACCTCTGCATACAGATCCTTGTATTTCTCATGGATCCATGCACTTCTGAAGACCCAATACCAATGTTGCAGTACTGAACAGTTCTTTCTCCCTTCCTTCCCCCCTGCAACATTTAATCTCTATGCCTCAGTTGCCCAAAGAATATAGAAATAGAGAAAAATGCTGTAAAGTTAAACACTACAGGACTGGGGGATGTCCTCATGCAGGAGGCAAAGGGACCATATGACCCCATAAAATAGAAGCAAATGTGGTTGGTTCACTTCCATATCACACCTAGAATCGCAGAATCACATAATAAGCTGAGTTGGGAGGGACCCAGGAGGATGATCCAGTCCAGCTCCTGTCCCTGCACAGCACCATCCCCCAGAGTCACCCCCTGTGCCCGAGAGCATTGTCCAAACACTCCCTGAGCTCTGTCAGGCTGGGGCTGTGACCCCTGCCCTGGGGAGCCTGTTCAGTGCCCAGCCACCCTCTGGGGACAGAACCTTTTCCTGATATCCAACCTAAACCTCCCTGGCACAGCTTCAGGCCATTCCCTGCCTCCTGTCACTGTCCCCAGAGAGAAGAGATCAGTGTCTGTCCCTCCTCTTCCCCTCTCGAGGAATTTGTAACTGCACTGAGGTCTCCCCTCAGTCCCCTCCAGGCTGAACAGACCAAGTGCCCTCAGCCTCTCCTCACACGGCTTCTCCTCAAGGCCCTTCACCATCTTTGTTGCTCTCCTTTGGACACTCTCTAATAGTTCAATGTTTTTCTTTTATTGTGGCACCCAAAGCTGCCCCCAGCACTGGAGGTGAGGCCGCCCCAGCCCAGAGCAGAGCGGGACAATCCCTGCCTTGCCCGGCTGTGATGCTGTGCCTGATGTCCCCAGGACAGGGATGTCCCTCCTGGCTGGGAATCTGAACTCCACAGCTCTTTCTGAGCTGCTGTAACCCTCAGCTCAGCCATCCACTTGCTCTCTGCAAACCCCAAGGAAAGAACACTACCACTGCCTGCTGACCCTCATGGTGGATTTGGGATCAGCTCTGTGCCAGTAGGAAGGCACTCCTGTATCCCAGCAGGCACTGGGTGCTTCTTTCCCCTGGCATGCTCCCCTGGCATTCCTCCTGCTGAGGAAGACTTCTTGCAGCTTATCATCAGGGCAAGCCACGTTTCTTGTCTGGCTGGTGCATATTTGAACTTCAGTTCTCACTCTTAGGACCTGCAACCACAGTTCTCTTCCAGAAGAAATCCCAAATCTAAAAGAAGCACAACAGATGTGGTCATATTCCAGTGAATGAACTCAGGTGTGACTAGATTGTTCCAGTCAGGTTTGCTAATTTTTTTCATTCTCTTTGCTCTTTTCCCCTCTTTCTCTTTTTTCCCCCCTCTCTTTCATTCTTCTGAGTAGAATAACCTTGCTCTTGGATTTGAATAAGTATTTTTAATTCTCTTCAATTAAGTTCCATTTCTTCTAGTGAGAAATAAGGGCTGTAATATTCAATAGAGATTTTGTGATTCTGAGAAATACTTCTTTGACTAATCTGACACTATTATTTCCAAGTTAAATACCAGAAACTAATCTGAAATGAAGACATTTGTATGAATACTAGATGGTAGATATTTCCAGAAATAAGTTTGATACAAAATATTATTTAGAACAAAATGACCTTAGTGTGGATCTGGTGAAAATTCAGCATGAGTAAGGGTTAGAAAGTAAAGTAATTTCTTTTTCTTTCTCTTCATTTTTCAGTCTGAAGGGAATAATGTTTTTATAGGTTTTAACTTAGCTGTTTCATTTATCTGAATTGTGCTACCATGACAAAAATAAGAAAAGTAAGGAAAGGATGTTTCCTTTTTTTTTGGCCAGTGCTTTTTGTGAACCACATTTGACCACGTAGCAGAACAAACTATTGATTTTTTGACTGCTCAGATTTATCAGAAACAGTGCATCTATTCTGTTTCTCATCCTATATTTTAAACCCAAATTAAGTTTGGAGTTAGTTTTGGAGAAACTTTGTGGGCCCAACTATCATTTCCTTACACACTCAGAGACACCTGAAATCCTTCTTAATTTTCTTAGTCCCTCTTGATTACTCAGGAAAAGGTCTTGTTTTTCTTTAATGGGAGCCTTGCCTGGGAATCAGTTTTAGGATGAAGGTCTGTCTTTTTACTCAGCTCTCAGCTGGAGTCCAGTTGACTAATACTGCAAGACAGTATTAATACTTTGCTGTCAGAGCCTGTCAATCCAGAGAAAGCAAGTCTGACTCACTGGAAAATATCCCCATGAGAAAGAGCCTTTCACAACCTCCTATCCGAAGGCACGGAAAGATAAATGCTGGGGTTCAGATTTTCCCTCCAGAGACTGTTCTTCAGGAAAAGTCAAAACAGACACATGCTCGAAGTAGGCTCAATAGATTTTACAAGATATGACATAAACGACAAAGAATTTCTAGCAGTGGCTCTCTGCAGACAGATTTATGGAAGATTGAGGGTTTGAGGATTAAACTCTCTGTTGGCTGGTGTGAGACAACCTGATTATTCTGTCCAGCTGGAAAAGAGACGAGTAGCAGGGTCCATCTCAAGAAAATGAATCTATTTAAATGATGCAAGGCTGTCTTCAGCTGGAAGTGTCAGGGTGACACTGAACATAAACACTCATGGATTGTGGCTTGCATTGATAGGAGAGAACAAGAGGTGTGAGGAAAATGGTACCAGGTGTTAAATTCATCACCTCAGAAATGGAACAAAGTGAGAAAAAAATAAATTGAAGGGATGACTATAGTAGGGAGTGAGCCTTCAGCAAGATTTATCCAATATGCAAAATTAAAATTAATGCTACATTTCATTCAATTCAATATTTTTTATATAAAGGTACATTGGGATACACTGCTGGATTTTATTTTTCATTTTCACTGGAAGTCATGCAGCCAAACAGATCTCTGCTGGCACCTAGAATATTCACGTGGAGAGGAAGGAGGATGGAAGGAAAGGATGGGAAAAATTATGTGAGTAAAAATAAAAGGAGAAAAATCCAATATAATGGCATTTTAAAAAGATGCAGCTGAAATTTAAACTTAGCTTCAGATGACTTGCCCTTTTTTAAAAAATTATTTAAAGAAAACCATCCTGAAAAACAAGAATTAATTCTTTGTACAAATTTCTTAAAGTATCACCTGACAGAATGTCTAAAGTATAATTAATTCATGAATACAGAACCAGAAGATGCTAAGGAGAAACACATTTTCTAAAAAGAAATGCTGAAGGTCATGTCCTGAATATGTTTGTACATCTGTTTCTTTCTAGCACAACTGCAGGCAGAACTGACTTAAATCAATATCAGGATGTTAATATTGGTAATTCTTGTCTAATTTTTGCTTCTGTGAGTAGTCCTGATGGCTTCACTGTGGCTGTCCACACTTGTGGACAGAGGTGAATCTGTTGTCCTGCTCCAAACCATGCAGGTGTGGACTCTTCTCCCTGATGTTCCCTCTCCTGCAGATTCCCCAGTTGGGACTGCTCCTCTAAGGATCATCCTGGAGGCCACTCTCGGGGAGTATCATCAATGTGATGCAGTCTGGACGCCCCTTTTCTCTGGTTTATTCCCAGGGTGGCAGCAGTAAAGGTGACGTGCATGGCCCTGCTGTCCCTGTCCCAGCCTGTCCCTCTCTGTCCCAGGTGTGTTTCCATTTGGCAGCTGTCTTTACCCCCTAAGAGATGGAAGAGTTGCAGATTGATGGAAGTGTTGAATTGCCTTTGGATAAGCTTAAAAACTCTTACAGTAATAATGTCTGTTATTGTTTTGGGGGGCTTAGGTACCCCTAAACACCACTGTACCCCCAGGAGTGACCATACTTCTACGGCTGAGAGGCAGCCTAAATCCCAGAGTTTTCTCTCACTGCTGCTGGGATTGGAGTGTCCTAATGATGTGTAAAAGGCAGCTGTCCCCAGGTCAACTTTCTCTGTAGCAACAGGGGAAATATAATGTGCAGGATTTCCTCCATGTACTTATCTGTGGGGAATGATGTGGAACAAAAATAAATGAGTAATTCTTCTTTGGAAAATGATTTGCTGACCGTAATTAAAATGTTTTGCTGTTACCTACTGCTTTTCATCAACAAACCCCATTATGATGAAAAAACATTGGTATTTTTGTCATCATTTTATAATTCAGATATCAAGGTCTGGGTGTCATATGGGCAGGAGTCTTTGATTTTTTTAGCTGGAGTTTAGGACTGCAGTGCTTCAGAGAATTGTGTCCAGCAATATGTAACTAAGGCCAAAGGCAAGACACAAGCTGTTTTAGGTTCATAATAAAAATTTCCAGATTTTCAGCTCTTTGCTCATTCCACTCAACCATGCTAGCTCTCTGAAGTGCTAGTGGTGCGGAAGGAAGAAGATGCTTTATGATCTTTGATGACTATAATGTAGCATATAAAGCTCTAGGGTGCTTTCAAACTCACAGTGATCTTGTGGGGTGGAAAATTAATCATGCTGCAGCTAGTAGGAGAATATATTGTTTTTACATCAGCTGCTTGGGTCTAACCAGAAGATGTATAAAGTGCTTCCCACTGCTGGATGGAGACAAAAGACAGTGTAATCAACACAAGCAGGAAAATAAGCTGAATAAGCTTCCCTGGACTCCTTATTACTAATATAATTCTTTTACAATCATTTTTGGCTCTAGAAATAAGAACCATTTGCAAAAAAAGCAATTTCTTTTTAATGCCACAGTCAGATTGTTGCAAATGTTGGATCTCAAATCCTGATCTACTGAAACTTAGCTGCCAATCTTTCCTTACTACAGGATATTGGTATATTATATATAAATGTATAGACAGCTAAACTTTTGGAAAGTGCAAGGAAATTCTTCCCTGCAGTCAACATGTATCAGTAGATGCAGCTAAAATAAAATACAGGCAGTGGTTTGAGGTTTCTTGAGACTCCTGATATTCCTAATGAAAAAAACCTTAGTCAGCGTCCTTTCTACCCTCCACTTCCTTCTTGCAGACTGGTTTTGTCTTCCTACACCAGAGATCTTTCCAAAGACCTCATTCATACAGCAAATTTTGCAGGATTTTATTGTCCTGGATTCACCATGTGTAGGTTAAATCACAAATGCTGCAGGTTCATACTTGCAGGGTTTATTTTCCAGCTGAAAACTTGCCCTTACCTATATGAGGTTTCTGACATGGTGGTTATCTCCTTGTAAGTTCTTTCCACTCCCTGTTCCAGGCTGCAGCAGCTCACAAGCACTGGGATTTCATATGCTCTGTGCAAGTTTGAGCTTTGCATTTTCCACCTTGGTGTCACTGCATCACTGAAGGGATGAAAAAATGGAAATCCTGTAGTTGTGACAGCTAAAACAGCTCTTTGGTTTTGCAGTGCAGCCACTCCTCATTCACATTGCACATCTGCCACCTTCTTGTAACCTGTGAGTCAAACCCAGGTCAAAACCTAATACTGAACTTGGAGGGGAAAATCATTTTCTTTGAGTAGCATCCTTCAAATGCTGTTTCTTAAGACAAGAAAGAAACCAGCTGCAAAACAATTGATATTTACCTGTTCTTTAAATTTCAGCAATGAAAGAATCTTTTTACCCTAATTCAAATCAGGGCTCTATAGCATCAATTATCTTCTAATTGCAGTCTGTCAGTCTGAAGAAGTGACTGCACATCATCATCTCTCTCCATGATCTGGCATCAGATCACTTCTACTGCAGGCTCCTACTAAGTGGGAAAATTGGAAGTTCAACAAGAATAACTTAAGAATAGAAAGAAATAAATGATCATGAAATGAAAGGAGTACTGAAAACAAACTCAGAAATCCCTGATGTTCATCATTAGGCTTCTCAGCTTTTCCTGTGCAAAGCTGCAGCGTTTGCTAAAGTGTGCTGAGAAGCTGTGTGCAAGAGAAAAGTCAAGTATAACTGTGGGGGTTGGCACCTTCTCAAAGATTCCCATGAAATATTTTGTCTTGCAAGTCAGCTGTTTCCTGACAAAAACTGGGCACAAGCCTTGCTAGCCCACTGCTCTACCACAAATTTAATTTGGAAGGTCATAAGACAGCTCAGTAAGGTAAAAAAACCCTGAATCATAGTAGTAATAATATTTTATGAGAATTTTTTATTATTCTCAGAATGGTTTGAGTCTGAAGGGACCCTGAAGATCATCTTGGACACCTTCCACTGGACCAGACTGCTCCAAGCCCTACCTAACCTGACCTTGAGCACTTCCAGGGATGAGGCAGCTTCTCTGTGCTGCCTATTCCAGTGCCTCACCACCCTCACTCTCAAGCATTTCTTTCTTATAGCAAATCTAAACTTAATTTCTTTCAGCATAAATTCATTACCCCTTGTCCTGTCATTATGGAGGTCTTGAAATTGCTACTTCAGGGCTTATTTCTACCATATGTCAGGTTCTGTGTGCTTTTCAGAAGTGGAAAATGGTCTTTGGAGTTGAGTAAAATGCTGTAGCTCATTGCCATCACTGAGTTTTCAGAAGTAAGCACTGTGTCAGTGCAGAGCCTTATCCATGGCCTTATGGTTACCTGTGTTTATTCCCATTATTAAGTATGAGTCAAATGAAAGTCTCTACCCCAGTGCCAGCTTATTCGGGAAACCTCTTTCCTTGTGGACTCCTGGTATTCAAACCCAGATGGAGCAGAAATGCCCTCACTCAGCCCTTCCTCTGGCACTGAAACCTGGTGGCTTTGGTAGGTTGGTGTGACCTGAGCTCTTGCTGGGGTAAGTTTTCAGCTGTGTGTGGTTCCTGAGCAGTTTCCAGTTCTGCCTAGGAAGTGGTGCCCCCATTCTCTGGTGTTCCACAGGAAAGTAGATGTCCTTGCACAGTCCTTAGTGAGGGCGGAGGGAGCTCCTAATGAGAGTGAAGTCCTGGGAGGATTTGGGGTGTGAAGACAACATTCAGTGCCATTAGTGCAGTGCATAAACAAGTGCAGAGGATGGAAGCCTCCTGTGGCTCCAGTGGTGACTTCTGTTGCTCTCCCAACAAGTGTTTAAAAATCAGGTTCTGTGGATAGAGAAGTGAGAGTGAAGCTCATGGGGGAATAAAAAAGCTTTCCTTACCAAATGTGGATCGGTGTCTGGAGTCACGCAGGATTAAATCCTGTTCCAGATGCAAATCAGTGTTTTCATGCTGCCATTATTATTCAAACTTCCAGAAGCACAAGGAGCATAGAAGAGATACTGAGCAACCTGGGGATGGATGCCCAAATATTAGGTGCTGCTTTGGGAAATATTTGTATTGCTTGAAATGTACCTCATCAGTATCACCCCGATCTTCTCTCTAGCCACCATTTTCACCTGTTTTCCCTGCAGGTATGCACTGAGAAATACCAGCAGTGATGCTGGAATGTGAGGCAGAGAGAAACTGGAGCAGCAGCGTGTGCTGCTGTTCTCCTGGTCCCATCCCTGTGGCATCTTGTGTCTCTTCCCTTTGCTCCATACAGATGCATACAGTTGAATTGTCCTGGAGATAGGATTGTGGCTCAATGGAGTTTGCCACTAAGGGCTCTGTAGAACAGAAAGGAAGACTTTGAGACATTGCAGACCATCTTTTTTAATTCCTGCTGTCTCCTGGCAGTGAAGCAAAGTAGAATGCCAGTAAATAACAAGATTCTGTAGCAATTTCTATTTCAGTGACACAGAACTTTTCCTTCAAAGTTGCTTAATATGCCATTTTCTTTCTCCTGCTTTTGCTGTGACAGTATATTGAATTTCCGTTTCCTCTCCACTTTCAATTACTGCAAGATGAGCCTTTTTTCAAAGGCCTTGTGGGAGTCAGGCACCCATCTTTCAGCAATTTTCCATCTGAGCTGGCACCAAATTCACTTAGACAACTCTTGAAATCTCACCCTTAGAGTCTGATGGTTAACTAAAGAGTCCTTATTGGAAACTATGATTATTGCAAAGGTTACTGGCAATAAACATTACTTTGTTATGCCTGTGACGTGTGTGCAGTTGATTCATTACAATAATGACACTCTTCACCTAGGCAGCACTTTTCATCTGAACTGAAGGCTCAGAGTCAATATTTCCATTTTGCTGGTGTTTCATATAAATCTCTGCATTTGTCATTGACAAATGAAAGAGCTTCAGAAATGTTTTCCCCATCATTTGTCTCCTGGAACATAAAACAAACAAAGAAACCTAATGTTGTATCACAAAGAGTAGGAAAAAAACTGGGTTTTTTTGGCTCGGAGATCTTAGTAATGGCAGATATGATGAAATAGCTGGGGGACACGCTGGGCCCCAGCTCACTGTGGGGGAAGGCAGGCAGTGCATGGACCGGGATGCCCTTTGTGGGTCCTGGGGCATTGTGTGTGGGCCTTAATAGCATCGCCTGCCCCTCGCCTTTGCAGTGCTCTGGTATGGAGATAATGGGGTTTTGCTCCTGTGCTCTCCAGCATTCACTCAAAATCAGCATGGAACAGTGAATCATTGTGACATGATGTTCCTTTTTCAAGCACTGCAAGAGAGAGATTTTCCAGATAGAGGTCCGTTTGTTTTCTTTTATGTGTGATGGGAACCACACTTGGTATTTGCACAGTTTTAACGTTTCCCTGCAACCGCAGCTATTCAGGCTTTTATTACATGTGAATCAAACGTGTCTGACACACTCCTTTGTCAGCCAGAATGCAGGTAAAAGAAGAAGTAAGTGCAGGAGAAGTTCTTTGGGTAAAGATTGTGTGAAGTACTTCTCATGCTACCTCTGCTAACTTTTTCCTTTGCACAGCAAAAAATACCAGATTTTCATTATGGCTTACTCTGTAAGCAAAATTAAAAATTAGTAAGATTAACATAAGAGCCTAAAAGCTCTCTCTCTTTTTGTTTTTTATTGTTTTTTTAGGCATCAAACAATCAATTCCTAAGGACAACACATCATTTAATCTGTTTGTTGGTGTATCTAAAGCTGCTAGAACTGCATGTGCTGGAAAGTGCACAGACTCACAACCCAGAGACAAAACCCAACTCCAGGAGGGAAGCAGAGCACTATGTTTCATCATTAGAAGCTGTATAGAAAAAAGGATTGCAAACTCTGGAATTAATATGAAAAATCATTCCCAACATTTCTGGCAGATTTGGTCTGCTTCCCCTTCTGTCTCTGACTTTTAATGTAGAAAAGGAAAAGTGATGTCACAGAAGTAAAAGCTACAAGAAAACCACAAAGTAAAGTAAAAAATATACATAATTAGAAGCATGCTGAATGGCTGTTCTGTGGTTTCTGTAATGTGGACCCCATAGGAGGATGCAGAGTTTGAGACTCTGAATGATGCTAAAACTTTGGAGATCTTTTTCCTTAACTCCAGTGATGTGTCCTCAGGGCAAAAGATATTCTTCCCAAGGATGGTTTCAAAACATTTAATGGATTTTTTCCATGAGATGAGCTACAAAAAATACCCTTCAATAAAATGAGCAAAGAGTTCATGATGGGATGCTCTTACTGAAAAGAGCCTCCAGCAACAACAACAAAAACTGGCTGTAGAGTCAGTGATGAATAAAAGCTCTTCAAAGGCCTAGAAGAAGAAAATCATTCAAAGACTAATGGGTCATATGAACCTTAGCTGCTTGCCATGAACTTGCATTACATGTCTGAGGTTTTAAAAAACTACTTCTGCTGTTGCATTGATTTCATAGTTGTAGATCTCTTCTTCCAGCTATGCTCTACAGAAATTAGATTTGTACCTATCTGTGACATTGCCACACTTACTTCAAGGAAGAAAAGTTGTAAATTCTACACATTTTCCTCATTTTAGTCACAGTTTTTAGAACAAAAGAAAAGCACTACAGGAAGACTTGGGTGCTCTCTTGCAAGGTATCATAAGTGGAGAGGGGACATGGTTTAACGATGGCCTTGGCATTACTGGGTTAGCAGATGGACTTGGTGATCTTAGAGGTCTTTTCCATTGATTTCCAATTTATTCTATGATTCTGTGCATAAATGCAATATAAATACATAAATAACATGGATGTGGATGGAAATTGGCCTTGATCCTTGCTTTGAGACCACCCTTACACCTACCATCTTGCAGCTAAAAGGGCAGGTGTGACAAAATATAGAAAAATATATTTCTGCTTTAGAATAAATTGAGGATGAAGCAACCCAGAGAGTTTAGTTGCCCTCCCTGATTCTGACTATTTTCCTTTGAGATACAATGATAATCAAGCCATGTTTGGAAGACAAAAAGGGAAAAGGAATATTTAATCTCTAATAATTGGTGAAAATAATGGACTTTGAATGAAAGTTTTGCTGTGAGGGAGAATCATTTTGGGATGGCTGTCCTCTGTGAGATGACTTGTTGGGCCACTGCAGCTTGTTCTGACAATGATTTTACTCAATGAGGTTGGATCAGCAAATGGTTATTTCTGTGGTGCTTCTGTAGGGAGAACCCCATTGTATTTAATACTCTCCTAACAATGTTTTGCCCTATTGGATAGCAGTGTTTCTGAAAAAATCCAAAGAGATTATTTTAAAAGCAAATATAATTTTGCCTGAATGGAAAGGAAAGTATCTAATGTCCTGGCTTATTCCTTTTTGTCTGCCTGGGCATCAAAGGGCAGAAAATGTACTTTCTGGCCATATGTTACACATGTAGATTTCTGATATTAGTGGTGCCTATGACAGGGAAAGGAGTTCATCTGGCTCCATGAAGGCTATTAGAGGTACTGTTGTGCAGACCTATTTTACCTGGAAAGCACATTAGTACATGGGTGGAGAGAGCTGGAACTTTTGGAATCAAATACACAAACAACTGATTTTTATTCGGAACTCATTCTTCTCTTGCACATTGGAATATTTTAAGTTTTCTTAGCACATTGCCTAATTTTTCCAGCATATACTCAAACAACCTGCATGAAATGGAAGCTGTCTTTGCATTCCTTTGCTTCTGTCACAACCACTGGCTTTGTGCACATTGGGTGAGAGTTTTGGTTGTGGTTGCTTAGATGCATATTGCTCCATTTTTGTTTGTCCTGGTTAGTTTTACATCTTCTGGTATCTTTCTCTGCTCATCTGAAAAAGATCTTTCCAGCTGAAAACAAGTACTGTTGTGCAACTTCTTGAGAGTTGATCTGTGGTAGTTTGGAGGGGACAGGGAGCAGTTTCACAACATTGACTACAAACAAACATGCACATCTTTTAGCTTTCTGACCCCTTTATTGGAAAAAATTAATCTCATCAGAAAAAATGCACAGTATCTTTTCAAAATGAAACAAATGTTCCTGAGCCTGTTGTTTGGTCTGTTTTTTGTTTTTGGAAATGGGTGTTTCACAGAGAGTTACAGAACTGAAATATCTTATGTGATGTCTGATGCTTTCAGAAGACTTGGGAGTCGAGGAGAACATGTGTGTCTGCTTTGCATAGCAGACAGATCACAAAATGTTGTATTTATAGTTAGAGAAGCAAATAAAACTTCACCAATGGCTCATCTGTATCTTGGTTATGGATTTGCAATAACCTCCAAGACAATGAATGGTTCTGACTTCCTGCAATGACATTGAACTCTTTTCAATCCACTCCATCCTGCAACAAATTTTATGAGCGCAGGAAGTCAACAGTGGCTCTTCTTGAGCTTTTTATCATTAAGTACATGTTTTCTAGAGGGATTCAGGGGTGCAGTAAGATTGAACTCTTGTGACATTTTCCTTGACTTGTGCCACCTTTTGCTCAGTATTTGATAATCCTCAGTTTTTATCAGCTTCAAGAACTTCCTGTGGCATTCTCATAAATAAACCACAGCTCAGTGGTAACCAGCAGATGTGGAAACACTTTACAGTCCTTAAGTACTCTTTCCTTTACATTTCTTTAAGATTTTGACTGGTAGCCTTTTGTATACAGAGAAAGCTCCAGATACTATAATCAACATTCTGTGAATGTGGGTTTCTGAAACAGCTGTTTATGTGGATAAAGTGTTTGATAAGTTACCAGGGACAGTTTATGGGTGGTGTTTGTGCTTGCTACACGTTGTGCTAAGTGCTGTTCAAACAGCCCTTGACTTCCAGCCAACAGATGGGGAAGTCATTAGCCATCAGATTTGAAGAACAGTTGCTTTTTGTGTTTACGAAGCCCTGTACATGATCTGTTTGTTGACAAATTGTAAACTGAATGGGAAATGTCTGATGTCTCCTCAACGTGAATTGAGTAAAACATTGCAGGAGTCAGCCTGGGGTTAATTTAAAATGTTGCAGGTCTTGTCCAGCACAGGGCTGAGGGCTGCAGCAGCTGGCTGAGAGGGGAGCAGATATGTGGTGAGAGAACAGGAGCCATCTGGAACAACAGCACAGGCCACTTTGTGACTAGGACACAAAGTACATCCTCTAAAAGCACATTTCCAAAGTCAATAATCTTAATATGTGTAAGAATAGCACCCCAGGTACATAAATCTTACTGATCTCTAATTTATGCATCTGTAACACGTAATTTGTGCTTTGCTCAGACTTGGCAGAGTTGTTGGGATAATAATTTGTCAAAAGTAAACCATTGTGGGCAATCTCTAGAAAGTGTTCTGATGTGTTATTGACATCAAGTTTGGCATTGCCCTCTCTTTTTTTTTCCTTCTTCATTGCCTAGATTCCTCAGCACATAAACACATCATCAAATTAATCCTAGTATTAAGGGAGTACATTAGGAATGGTATTGGCTCATTATATTTAATTTATGGCTAAAGAGTCACCAATAGTTTGCAACATTTCCCTGTGCTGTAATAATGCATTCCACTTTCTGAACTACTGTCCAGAGGAAGAAGCTTGTTATTGCAGAGCCAGAGTTGTGTCAATGTTTGTGGTGGGTGGATTTGGTAGTGGTAAATTAGTTCAGGTAAGAATTACTTAATCAGCTGCCATAAGTTATTTGCATATTTTACATATTGAATTATTTTTACATTAAAAAAAATGCCATGAGAGGGGAGGATTTTTAATATATTTAAATAGGTCAGGAACAGTAATTTCCAATGTGACTCAAACAACTTATTGTTCCACTGTAATATCCATTGTTATACCCACAGATGTGACTGTCTCAAGACTTTTCCCCTGCCAGGATCTCCAGATCAGGTAATTACATGTGAAATACATAACAGAATGGTTGGTTGAGGCAGGTACAGTTGGGAGACTCAAGTTTTAGATACCTTATGAAGAGTCATTTCAACGTTAAAGAGGTCATACATGGCGCAGCCTGGCTTTGAATCACCACCAAATAACAGAAGTGGAATTTCAGCCTACTCAGCACAGTGACTACACAAACTACCAGGCAGAAAACAGCCTGGAATTTCTAAGTGGTTTTAGAAATTTTTTTTGCAGATATTTCTGTACCTTCCTAGAAAAATGTATTATGAATGCATTGCTGTAAACATGGATTTACCTTCCTCAAATAAGCTAGAAAAGACCATTCTTCTGCTTTTCATGGGTGTTACTGTTTATTAAAAGGAAAGTAAGTCACAGAAAAAGCTCTTCCTTTTTCCCTTGATAGTTATTTAGGAGCAGGACCCTGAAAAATCTTGGGAAATGTCACCAAGCATTACATTCTGAGTACAGTCATATCAAAAGAAGTAGGTGGGAATGATAGTCAAATAAAATCCAGAAAGAATACAATATTACAGAGGCAGAGATGTATGCATAAAATAATTTTCCATTAATTAAAAATATATTTTCTAAATGTGATTGTCAGAAAGTTTGATCCTGGTATTTCACTGCTGAGGTTAATGAGTATTTTTTTACTTGATAGATGATCAAAACCTCAGTCAGAAATAATCTGTCTTTTCTTTCTTTCTTTCTCCATAAATACAACATACACACACTTACCTACCTACATGAAACAGGTTAAGAACACAGATATTTAATCTTTGCCTTGGACCCCTAGTGAAATGACAAAACTTTGGATATCTGTTTTTCCAATGACAAGCACAAACCCAGATATGCACACCCCATTCTCCATTCAGTCATGAGCCATTATTTACCTCTGAAAAGTGAGTGCAAAATGCTACCAGCAAGAGAAACAAATTTCTAATTTCTTCACATTGGCATGACATTACAAAGCATAAGGATGTGGAAAAGCAGGCTCTCTGTGTGGAGAGAATCAGGTCTCTAGATGCTGTTCCCTCATGTGTCAAGTTTTTCTTACTGTATTTCTCAGGTAATCAAATTTGCTTATAAGAAACCTTGTTCCTTTTTCCTCCTGTCCCCTTTTTATAGTGATTGTGCCCTGAAATCCCACGCTGAACAGAGAGGTATCAGGACTGGTAGACCTTCCTTAGAAGTGAGTGAAAAATACAGATGTTTGATATCTGTGTGAGTTGAATTTCTGGTGTCATGCTCATGGCAACCCCTTAACACAGAGCAAAGGACTTTCTCTGACTAGTTTGGATCTATATCTTCAGCACCTCTTCCTTGATGTACCCTGTGACCACAGGCTGACACATCACATCCAATTCTGTGAAAATTAACATTGGAGGACCAACTCAGGCAAAATTTTTAAGTCAAAAGTGTTTATTTATTTAATGAATGTTACATATTTCCAAACTAAACTTCTCACTTCATGAGTATTTCTATCCAAAACTTTGGAGTTAACATTACTTTTCTTATACAGCTTAAACAAATACATCTTAAAATTATGAGAAGTTTTGGATCTATTACTAACTATACACAATCTGCCAACTTTTTTTTTTTCCTTCTTTCTTTTTAAAATAATTTTAAAATTATTAACTTTGGGGCAAGGCTGACCATATTTCCTTCCTCATCCATTTCCTCCTAATCTTCCTGGTTCAAACAGAAGACCTTTCTGCTAATTCTTGTGTTGTTACATAAAGGAATTAGGCCATTTTTTGTAGGCATAAAAAGTATAGGAAATTACCCAGATCTTAGTCCCAAATAGTGTTGAGTGTTTCAGCCATTATCCAGCAAAGCACTTAAGTACATATTTAACTTTCAGCACCTCAGGAGGCTCATTCATATCAATGGGTTTATGCAAGAATTTGGGGGTTTTAGGGCAAGAATTCTCAGCACCCTGCTGAAGGAGGAGATCAGGATGTGAGAAACTAAGGCAGACTAAGAGCAAAGACCTGCTTATCTCCTGATCCTAGAGGTATTCTGATATTTTATGAGGAAAAGTGTAAGAGCCATGAAGTATAAGCTTAAATAATTTGCTTTGTTTGATTAGGAGTTGTGCAAGGGCTAACGAGGATTATTACTGCTCCTAGGAGACACTGCTACACATAAAAAATGGCAACAAAGAGAAGCCTGTATTTGAATGGTATTGACTTGGAAATACAAAAGGAAAAACTGCAGCTCCACTGAGCAGGGTGGGGTAAAGAATTGAAATGAATAAAAAAAAAGTCAACTTTTCTTGACATAATATTCAACTATATTTTCCCAAGGAAAAATAAAATGTAATTTATACTGACTTTTGAACAAATTGAAACCATATACAGAAAATTGACTTAAGTTTTTATGGAAAGAACAGAACACATTTAACAAGCACTACCTAGAGCCAGCAGCCTTTCACTATATAACTTGCAGGGTGTTTTAGTTATACTGAGGTCAGAATGTCTGTTTCCAGCTTTAATCAGCTAATTTAAGATCGTATTCCATCTGAAAAAAAAAGCTAATAAGTCTTTTGTTCTTAGATGGCTTGTTATTTTCCAAATATGAAATAGAAATAAACCACAACATATCCCTAGATTTTTAAGAAGCCATGTTATATTTATGAAAACATCCTTGAGTACATGAAAAGCAAAAATATAAACCCACTTATTTGCGTGTTTGAATTTTAGTGTTTTGCAAATTCCTTATTCTTAACCACTGTATTTAAGCCAGATTTTATGTTGTGTTTTGTTGGTTTGAATTACAAAGAGATGGTTAGAAAAGAAGACAGCAGTCCCTTAAAACCATGTGTGGCCAGAGAGGGCTCCTCATTGTAGGACCTGAGCTATATTCTGTCAGTTGTTAGTGGATATCTTTATTGTGTATTTTCAAATATTGGCTCATTGATAGCAAAAATGAGGGAGCTAGATGTAGGTGACTTCTGTGGTTTTTTCCATGCTATTTCTACAAGTTGCTGTACTTGTCACTGGTTCATTATAAGGAAAATGAATTAAATGAAAGAAAACTGGATGGATTCTTTGTTTATATGGTAAATGCAATGTGAATTCATAATGGTAAATACATTTTACTTGAAGCAGGCAGGATGAAATGCAGAAGCAGGGTTTGACATTGGGACTGAAACTGGAACCTGACAATGATCCCTTCCTGTTTTGCACTAGGATGAAGAATCACTCTTATTTTTTGCTTTTGCTATTCCAGTGCATCTTGATTTGTTTGTTCATTCTTGAGCAATAGGGCATCTTCAGCCAGAAGAATGGAGGATGTAACCTGTTCATTAGTGGTGATGTCCTCCAAAGAAGCTGAAGAATTGTTTGAAATGTTCTCAGACAGAGGGAAGAATTTGAGCCAGTCTCTTCCATACCCAGGTCGAGGAGAAGGGTCAGATTTGTCCTGGGGGCTGCAGTGTGAGGTGAGGGAGGAGTCATGGTGGGGTTATTTGGACAAAAAGAGAAGAGAATAATTCTGTTTGTCCCTTTAAAGGACACGTGGTGGTACCTATGCTCAGGAGTATCCCTGAACCCAGGGGGTGCTTTTCTACAGGTTTGAAAAAGAGGAAAGATTTAGGACATGTTCTTAGGCATTCCTTTTTTTGCCCAGTTCTAGATGGTTCCCATTTCAGAAACTTCACTCTTTTGAATCTCATTTTGAGATGTTAAATACTTCCCTGGCATCACTTTGGGACTCCAGACACCTAATGCAGGGTTGTGAATGTGGCTTTGCCAAAGAATTTTGATCTACGATGTTTCATTTCTGTAACTCATTAATCATTTTGTGGCTCTAGCTCAAATACACTACTTTTTTCCTTTATGCATGGTGGTTCTCTGAGCTGAACATTAGTTAAGAGTGGCAGCATAGTCAGGATACCCCCTAAGAGATAAGTTCAATCAAAGTAGCATTTGAGAGTAGTGAAGAAGTCCAAGAGTATTTTATATATTGTAATAAAGGTATGTGTTTGCTCAGGTTAGTCCCAAGGTATCCAGAAGGATGGCATAACTTCCAGTTGCTTTCTGCAGATCTGAATTTTCATCAAATGTCTGAGACTATGCTGAAGACCCTACATTTTTTATTACCCACTTAGGTATGGAGAGGGTATAGCAGCCCTTGCACGTTTAGAGCAACAGTACCTGAAACACACCTATAAATGTGTTCCCACATTCCAAAAATAATGATTTTGCTGTAACCCAAGGGAGACTGGCCTCACAGCAGCCCCACAGCCATCACTACATGTGTTTACATCCCAAAACTATTCAGAATAATTTCCATCCTGTGAGGTGGCAAACACTCAGCTGGATGTCAATCAAATGCAGGGAGACAATGCAGCTTGGGGAAGCTGGACTTGAGACAGCAAAACTGCCCAGAACACCCAAATATGTAACTTGAGCATCCAATTACATTAGCAAATTATAATGGCAAGAGCTTGAGATGGTGGAAAATAAAATACAGACCAAATTTTCTATCTTTAAAAATGACACTCTCCTACTTCATATTAGGTTTTCCCACCTTTTCCTTCTTTCCTTCTCCTCTTACTTCTCCAAGAAATAAAACCTTTAAAGGGTGATTGAAGTTAAGCCTTATCTCTCTTATCTTTTGTGCTATTGAATGGCTGTACTGTTGAGCCTCATCTCCACAAGTAAAATCCTCTGCTGACACAGAGAGCATTTATTTTCATTTTTCTTCCGTCTGAAACAATTTTCTTCTGTGGGTTTATTCCCCACCTTTGGAACATGACCTAAGGTCCATCACACTTGAAATAAATAAAGCCTGCTTCAACATAAACTGTAAATTCTGTCTTGGAATAAAAGGAAAAAAACAAAACAAAACAACAAAACACAACAGTAACAACAACAAAAAAACCCCCAAAAAATAAAAAACAAAAAAACCCCACACAGACAAAAAAAAAAAGAAATTTTTCATCCTGCAAACAAGAAAATGGCAGTATTGCCAGCTTTTATTATGTTACTGTGACTAGTATGATTCTCATTGTCCATGCTCCTAAAAGGAAGGAGATAAACTTGTGTTAAAAGAGATTTATTTATAGTCTTCCTGTTTGCTCAAAAAGTCTCAAAATTTGACCTCAATATGCCCTAAAGACTTTAGCCCAGGAAATGAAGTGTCCTCGTGTATATATATTTTTAGATTTCATGGTTTTCAGCTTCACAGCAGGACTTTTGGGGTTTTGCTCACAGTGTTTGAGTGCTTGAGGTTAGCAACACTACAATGACTAATAAAATCATGGGTTTTTCTAATCAGCAAAATATAAGATTACATTCAAACTAGAAATCCAAGTGTAAAGGATAGAGAACAGATGTATTTCACATACTTGTTTTTTTTCCTTTTCACAAACCATTTCTTAAAATACTTCACAGAATTAAAAACACAGAAGAAAGTCTCACCCCAACCCCTTTTTACTGACAACCCAGGGAAATAGAAATTAAAAAGACAAGA
Source organism: Parus major (assembly GCF_001522545.3). NCBI lineage: Eukaryota > Metazoa > Chordata > Aves > Passeriformes > Paridae > Parus > Parus major. The sequence continues at coordinate 62,574,382 of NC_031771.1, forward strand.
TATGTGATGATCTCTGAGGTTAGAAATTTGATCAGGGATCATTGAGACATAAAAATAAAGAGCCTATGGATGCAATGAAGTTATGTGAAATAACATGTTAGAAGATGTTCACATTCACAGTGTCTAGACTCTATAAACAGGGAAAGACCACAGAACTGAGGTCAGAGAAGGTGACAGCTACATCTGTGAGGAAAGCTGCAGGCAGTCAAGGCAGCTGGTTTGACAAAAAGGAGAATAAAAAAAATGGGATTGGCAATTGTTAGAAGATCATGGGATGCCTCCTTGTGACTAGGGTGATGCAGTCAGTGTTGCTTTTTAGGCAAAATGAGTCCAAAAACCATTTTGCTCTTGTGAGTGAACAAATGAGCTGATACTGCTACAGCCCAGGGATCCTGTTAGTGTCACAGAGTTGTACTCTGCAGGACATCTCTGGACATTTGGACATGTTACACAATCCAAAATATGAGAGACAATTCACAAGCTCCAGTCTTGCTGAGGCAGGGGGAGGTGACCTTCCTGCCCACAGGAGCTATGTCCAGGCAGAGGAGCTGTGTTCCCAGGTAAAAGAACCATGGGAGGGGGTCAGCAGGCTGCACAGCATCAGGGACAACCAGGAAGGAGTTGATCAGACCTTCTCAGAGGTTCTGCAAAGAGAATAACCTGAACCCCCAGCAGGGACAGGCAGAACCTGTGTTCATCAGGTGGGAACTGGAGATTCCCATGATGCTGAAGGCTCTAAGCTGATGTCTTTTGGCATCAGGTGGATCAATCATGTGCAAATCTGAATATATTCAGTGCTATAACTTCAGGTGAGGGAGCAGGAGAGGTCTTTCCAACAAAGCAGCCAAGGATAGAGCAAGGAGGAGGCAGCAAGTGAGAGCAGTAGGCAAATCCTGCTTTAGGGAGGGGGATGGAGGTCCCATCTGATGACCAGACCTGCTGCCTAGGGATGTTTGCTTTATTGCTGTGAGTTCAGGTCAGGGACATTGCAGAGAGGCTGCCTAGGCTTGAATGGCCCTTGGATTATTATTTCCTGCTGGTCCTCCAAAGGGGCAGCAATGATACTGCCAGGGGAGATCCTGACTGCTTCAAACACGACTGACTAATCATCTGGAAAGCAGATTTGCAAAAAAGACCTTGGTAAGAGCTGCATTAGGAAGATCATTGCCAGCAGGTTGAGAAAGGTGATCCTTCCTCTCTGCTCAGCACTGGTGAGACACATCTGGAGTCCAGAGTCCAGCACCATGCTCCCCAGTAAAGGGACACATGGACATACTGGAGTGAGTTCTGCAAAGGTGATGAAAAGTTCATGGGGACTGGGACATCAGACACTCAAGAAGAGGCTGAGTGAGCTGGATTTGTTCAGCTGGAAGAAGAGGAGGCTTACTGGGGATCATTTCAGTGTGTATAAATACCTGATTGTATGATGTAAAGAGAGTGAAACCAGAGTCTTTTCAGTTTTCAGTGCTGCACACAGAAAGGAAGCAAGGCCATGGGAACAAATGGAAATATGGGAAATACCACATAATTCAAATAATGGTCAGGGTTTTTTAGATTGTGAGAGCAGTTGAACACTGGAAAAAATTATCCAGAGAGGTTGTGGAGTCTCCATTCTGGAGAAATTCAAGACCAAATTGGACATGGCCCCAAACAATCTGTTTAAGATGACCCTGTTTGAGCAGGTTGAACTAGAGGATCTCCAAAGGCCCCATTCTCATCTCTTTTCTGTGCATTCCAGTACTGTAAAATGACATCAATGACAGCAGCCAAAGATTTGTTACTTTCTTAGAGTTCAAGACCAGAAAATTGAGCATAATTTATAATCAGCTAATGGAAGTTCTTCAGGATCTGCAGGCACAAATAAGATTTTTCTGGGGAAGATTCTTAATTTTTCAATTGGAGAAGATAATTAAAGGACTTTTTCAGTACACCAATACCTGACCACCCTGCTGAAAGAAACGAATGGGAAAATTGATATTGATAGAGAGGAAAGGGAGGGAAAAAGGCTTCAGAGACTCACGGGGTTGTGGAGAATAAGGATTCTGCTTTGTTTTTAATGTTTTCTCTAAATCAGAATTCAGGCCAGATGTGTACAAAGTGGACAGGATCAGAGCCTCAGAGTGATCCATGGTTTTGTATCACCAGTGTGGAGGGGCCCTGGCTGCCACTGCAAAGCATCTGCTTTCCTCCCATTCTGTGAAATCTGCACTCTTTCAAGAAAGCCTTAAAAATCCTTCATTTAGTTGTGCTATTTTCTCACCACAGCCATTGTAACAGGACAAAGTGATTAGAGGAATATTGAATAGTCCTGATCCCCAGTTCTATGGTACTAGCTATGTCTCACCACAAATGTATTTTTATTTTTCTCACAATAGGCTACAGTTTGTCTGAAAATATTTTAGCACCAGATTTTCTCTTGGGTTTCTCATGAATGAGCTGAAGTATATGAACAACAGTGTGTTTTTTGTGGCAAACATATTTTGTCAATTTTCAGCTGACATGTTGTCTCTTTCCTTTGCAGAGCGCTGTCTCATGAAATCTGAAAAGCTGTTGCCAATACTGACAGATGCCATAAGAAAGAATCAGTGGATGGACAAGTCATATGGATATGGTGGCTATAGGGAAAAGAATTGTAAAGGTCTTAGCAGTCTATTTAATTCAGTTAGTGGGGTTGAGCTGAGAAAAAAAAAATGCTCCAATTGAGTAACCTCATAGCGTATATAGAGCATGTTTCAAAATACTGATACTAGAAACAGACCTGTGCTTGATGAGCTCCAGATGATACCACTGATGTTAATACAGAGAAAAAACCCAGCATCCTCCCTCCTCCCTCTCCTTCTCCTGCCAGAAGTAATCCAGAGATTCTTGCACTGTTAAAGCTATTATGACATATTTTGGAACTAGCCAACAAAAAAATTATTCGTCTTCTCTTTCCTATGATGTTTACAAATGTATTTTGCAGTAGCTCTAAGTACAAGGCAGCTAGAAAACTTTCAGCAATTTATATAAATAAATACTGTAGCAAAAATCTTTGAAGTAGGATATCACAAGTGAACACATCTGCTTTACAGAACTGAAAGCACAAAGGTTGGAGAATTTTCCCTCTGTTCTACTGAACAATTTTTTTGAAAAAGTGCTTTGTTTTAATGTTTTACTCATCAACTTTTTGCATTGTTTTGTATTTTAATGCTTCATAGCAAAAGGAATGTGTAGATAAACAAATGTCTAATTTTTCTTGGTAGCAGAAGTATCTTGGTTCTTATTTATTGAGTGTGCATAAATGTTACCTTTGATACCAAGGGTTTCATTCACTTTTGACTAAATAAAGCCTTTAGCAGATAATACTTAAAAAAAGATCTTTAGTTCTTTAGTTTCAGTAATGAGAAAAGCTTTTGAAGGTATTGTGGATTAAAAATTTCAATATAATACCCAAGGATTTGACCTTGCTTTATAAAGAGTCTCTCTTGATCAAAAGGATGGAGGACATGAATTAAGAAGTCTTTTCCATCTTAAAATACTAGGATTCTGCCATTCATTCTATTCATAGCACAGCCTAAAACCCTTTTCATTATTATCCAGTCAGTAATGCTGAAAAAACAGATCCTTAAGCCTAATGATCTTGCTCAAATATTTTTTTTAGCTGAGGAAAGGATGAAATAGACAAAATCAAAGAAAATTCAGACTTCAGTGAAGATTCTCCCCACAGGGAAAATAAAACAACCATTTTATAATAACTTTTCCTCCTTTTTTTTCATACAAATGTCTCTTTTCTTCAGACAACATATAAGTGCCAAACTGTTATAGGGTCTTCTACATCAGTGGCTGTGAGGGGGCCAGGAACTGTTACTCACAGGAAGATTTCTCTTCCAAATTGACAGTGGTCATGACCAAATATTGATGTTTCTGCACAGAGAAGTGAGTGAACTTCCTTTATCTCCAAAATGTTGTGTTGAATTGGAACTGTGGTGTGGTAACCTGGCTTTAGAGAATGCCACACTTGGAGAAATGAAAATTTACTATGGGCCAGATCAAAAAGACAAGCTTTACCAAGAGATAAAGTTTTAAAACATTTTAAATTTGCTTAATATAAAAAAATAGAACAGAGTTAAAAATGTAACTGCAAGGAGATTAGAAGCAATTTTAAGCCACTAATGGTAATAATATGTTTGGATATTTCAGCATCTCATCTAGGTTGTGAAATCAGCTGCCTTTTGCAATTAGTGTTAAATTTGACATGTGTTGGTGACTCCTGGTGTTACATTTTCCTTATCAGAATCACTTATGGTAACTGCTCTGGGCCCTTCTCTAGTCCAAAATGTAATGTCTGCAAACTGGAACGATTCAAGCAATTGCTCTTTTTGCAATTCTTGTGTTTGGTTGTTAGAAATCACATAATATTTCATTTCCTTGCCTTTTCCTCCCCTTCCTCAAGTTTTTCACAGGAAATATTTCTACTCTGTTTTCTGATTAGATTATATCTTCAGCTTTAAGCTGCCTTTGTTGTGACAACAGCTTATTTAAAACACTGTGGTCTAATGTTGCAAAATATGTATCAGGAGAAATATGAAAGTTATACATTTTTAAAGATATGTAAAGTGAATTTTGGACTATATTGTATTTAAACACAATTGACCCAAGAATAAAGCTACCTTGATTACATCAAGTTCTTTTTTCTGAGATTGTAAGATTAAGGGACCCTAGAAACTGTTAAATTCCTATTATCTTTTTATACCTATCTAAACTTATAGGCTCTTACCAAGCATATTAATAAGAGGGCTTTTTTATTTTCTGAACTATTAAGTATTAATAACAAATATTTATCAATAAAAATCTAATTTATATGTTTTTCATGATAGTACTGTACATCTTTTTAGCTTGTGTTACTTCCTATTATGTCATTATACTAACCCTCAAGGTCTCTGTATTTCCTACTTTTATAACCTCTTATTTTAGATGGAAAATTGCAGTCAAGAAAATTGTATCAAGAACTTTTCCTAATTCCCACTAATACCACTATTCTATAAAAAGAGAGGTCAAGCTTAAATAATAAAAGATGTTGCCTCTTTGGAATATAAAAAAGATATTTTTATTCCAGTTGGGAAGATGAGAAAAGTTATAATGATATAGTATGTTTTGTTGTCCTGTGACACATACCATCCAATATTTGTGCATGAATTCTAGCAATATCTACAGCTAATATTTAGATACTTTGAAATAATTTAGTTAGAACAAGAATAAGACTGAAACTGCCCCAGATCTCTGTTCATTGTTTTTCCTATCCTCAGGATAATCTCCAGCTCAGCTTCAGCCTTCTTGATCTGTTGCAGCCAAAACTGAAAACTGTGGGTGTTACTCTGTTTCTATAAGATTAGGGTACAGAGGAATAAACTACTGATATATTCATGAAGAACCAATGTGGCATGAGACACTTATGACAGATGTAATTTTGATGCAGAAATCAGTGGGATTTAGTGTTCTTCTATTATGCATAAAACTTGTTTTTTACCGTTGACTCAACTGTTCCTGAATTTTTGTAGTCTCCAACTTTCTTTTATTTTGAATTTGAAATGACAGTGCAATGCCCTGAAAAAGGGGTAGTGGTAAATTGGAAACTCAAGTTGTTTTGGAAATTCAGAAATTTAATTCAGAAAGCTCTAAGTCCAAGAAGGATATATTCTCTTTGTTTTATTTAAAAGTTAAGAAACTTGCACTAAGTATGTCAGGCACTTGTCCAATTTTCTGCTCCAATAAACACTTATTTATATAATGTGGAAGAGCTGCAGTTAGGAGAAATAAGAATCCCACTTCAAACAATCGTGGTCTTGGTGGAAGAAAGTCCACTTCAAATAGGTCCCTGACTGAAATCATGTAAGGTTTGACTGGATGCACCACAGGTGAAGTGATTCATTTGACAACAACTTTTCTATTATCAATCTCATTCTCTACCTCAGAGATGGACTCCAATAAAAAGTTGACTGGTTAAACTTATACATTACCAACAAAGTACATTTTTCAAAAAATCTACAATTCATTGTAAAAAAACCCAAAGCAATGACAAAAGTATTTCTGATGAACTGTTTGGATTGAATGGAGGTGTGAAAGGAATTGAGTAAACATCCAGAAGATTGGGTGAGCTGTAAACCTCTTCAAAGAGTGACAGAGGATCACAGAATCATGGAATGGTTAAAGTTAGAAAGGACCTTCAAAGATCCAGTCCAGCCCTCTGCCATGGCAGTGACACCTTAAACCAGACCAGGTTGCTCAAAGCCCCTTCCAGTCTCACCTTCTGCCTTATACCCACGGTAAATCTGCCCTCTGTCAATATAAAACCATTGACCCTCATCCTGTCACAACAGATCCTGGTAAAAAGGTTTTCTCCTTTTTTCTTATAAGCCTCTTTTTATTTTAAAAGGTCAGTCTGGAGTTTTCTCCAGACTGAGCAGCTCCAGCTCTCAGCTTGTCTTCACAGGAAACCTGTTCCTGCCCTCTGTCCATTTTCATGGCCTTCCTCTTCAACCCCTTTAACAGATTCTTGTATTTCTTAAACTGGGGATTCCAGAAACGGAGACAATATTCCATGTGGGGTCTCATGAGAGCAGAACAGAGGAGGATCACCTCTCTCCTGTGACCTGCTGGGCTAACTTTTTTTTTTAGAAGCCCTGGATATGAGAAGTTTTCATGTATGAGGTGATGGTATGCACAAATTTTATGAGGTTTTAGTGCTTCCACTTACAATAGGAACAGGAAAAACAAATCTCTAAGACCAATATATTGTAGGAACAAGAAAAATAAGGAAGGACCTGTGCAAAAGTGGTCCTGATTGTGTTTGTTGTAGCTTACAGCTGAGTTGATAGTTTGGATGTAAATAATCTCACTCATCTGTAGCTACCTACATGCCAGGCTAATTTTTACAAGTGTTTTACTATGTTCATGCTACTCACTAGTAAGTAATTAGCTAGTAAGTGAATGAAGCACTGTGACAATCTAGCTCACTCTAGCTCAATCTGTGACAGTGCTCAATCTAGCAACAGCATCAGCAAACAGAAAAAATGTAAATAGAAACAAATCAGAACTGGAAACAAAGGTATGAGGTATCATGGAAAGTCTCAGATGCTAAGGAATTACGAAGTTCTAGCTGAAATCATACTTCTATAAGCATGAAATCAATAAGAAAGTAGGACTGGGGTCTGCCTGGTGCAAAGTCAATGAGGGATGAAGACAGGAAAATGCTGGAAAATACAAAAAAGGGTAAGTCAGAAATGTGCCATGAATTGGAAGCACACCAAAAATGCCAGAAAACACATTTATATAGGACTTTAATTTCAGTTATCCATGTCCATATACATCTGTACTGCAGCTAAAGGCATTTTCCAAAGCTGTTCTCAGCCTAGGCTCCTTGGCCACATGAGTGAATTTTGAAATTTGCCCCCAGAGTGGAAGCAGCACAGGGGAATCTGCAGGCCCACACGTCTAATACCCTGCTGGTACAGTATCAGGTAATTCCTATCTCTGCCAGGAATTAGCTGTAAAGTCCTTCAGCTTTACTGGATGTGGATCCAAGACAGTGCCATTTAACAATATGTTCCTAACAAGAGTATAAAGGAATACTGGCCTCACACCCACAGCTGAGGAACAACAACAACAACAACAAAAGATTTCCCATTGTTAAGAAGTCCAAAATACACAGTAACATCAAATATATGAAAAATACTTAGCTAGGGGTAGGACTGTACACAAGAGGTGGCATTCCAGACAACACAACATTAAACATTAAAAACAAGCCCAAATAAAAGGACCAAAACAAGGAATTAATACAAAATTAAAATTAATACCAAAAATATTGCATAGATAATAAATTCAAAATACTCAGGTTCAAACCATGAGAATCAAGAAGGAAAGCAGGTGACCTGAAATACAGGCATGTTTGTCATGGTGCACATCATGTGGAAAACAATATGCATAAAAAACCCTGCCTATTTTTAGGCAATAAATCACAATGTGTCGTAAAGAGAATAATTTTATCTTCTAAAGTTATGCTATCTCAAGAGGGAAGTAGCAACAACCAACAAGGCTACAAAGATTTCTAGTAATGGGAAAGAGAACTTCAACATAACTTTAGAAGATGAGGAGATACTGTGGATGAAATTTTGCAGAAAAATGCCCATGATTCTATTACTATGATTGCAGCTATGCTGTTAGACCAATAACTAAATTCAATTTAGTTGGTTTGGGGAGCCAGGCATAATTTAATGTCAACAGCAACATTAGACTGGAGAAGTGAGGCCAAGTGTTGCTCATCTACAATTAACTCAGGAGCCAGAGGACAAATGCAGACTCCTGGTGAGAAGCCCATGAACCAACAGAGAAGGAAACCAAGGAAATGGCACTCTCAGATGCAAGATGAAGCTGGAAATATTCCCCCACAGTCTGCAAACCTACAAGAACACAGAATGTCTTCAGTGTTGTAGCTAAGAAAGATAGATGTAGCTGCCTACAATAGAGACATCATTTCAACCCTTGAGATTTTCAGCACAGCTGTCTAGAACTGGTGAGAAATCCTCCAACAAAATAGTCAAGTACTCAACCCCCAAATTTTTTAAGAAAAAAAGAAACCAGAATCATGACTGAAATGTCAAATGCAAAATGATTACATCAAAGGTGTGACTTTCAATGGCAAATTAGAAAAAAACACTCATCTAAAACTAGGAGGCCAAAGCTATTGCTAATAGATACTTAATATACTCAGAAAAAGCACCTGGAATAGCTGTATAATTTGAGTTACAGTACTATCTCAGAGTCATTAGAAAATGGCTGTATAAAGCACAGCCAAAGCGTGTCTGAATGATTCTGGAACACACTTTTGAAACTTCTGTGCTGTGAGGTAAGATTGAAAGTTACTCAGAAAAATTCCCTTCTAGTGGAAATTCAGCATAGGGCAAAATTTCCAGGACATGGAGAATGTAATGAATCCTGAGATAATGCTATCAACACTCTGTAATGTCTTTGCAAGGCTGAAAACCACAGCAGAGTAGTGGCAACCAGACCAAGAAGTCTTGGATACCATTTGCCTTGTTCAGGAGTAATGTAAAAGTTAATATCTATTAAGAACTACTATGATCCCACCAGACACCGAAGATGTGAATAATTTTGAGACTCCTACTAATTCCTTCACTGACATGAAACCCTTTGAGGATCATCAGGTTGGTAGGATTGTGATGGCAAAGCACATGAAGTGTCAATGTGGTTCACACCATCCACATTCCAATAACCTGTAGTCCCAACAGTTTATTAAAAACATGTGACAAAGGAAATACAAAAAGCAGTATTTAAAAGTCAAGAAAAGAAACCATAAGGAGCCTGGATACATATCAAGAAGTCTTAGTCTGCAGGAGGCAGCTGGAAGACAACCTTCATTTTACTGGATAAATAGCTGAAGTTGTAACCCTGTTGCAAATAAAACTTTTATTTAGTTTTTCAATCATTAGACTTTATGTGATATTTATCAGCCCATTGCCTATAAATCAGGCCTTTTTTTTTTTTCCCTACTCCCTTTTGTAGAAATAATTATCTATTTTTATTCTAGCAGGAGAAACAGCTGATGGGGCCAGGGAGATTTGTTTGTTGTTTGGTTTTTTTGTAAGCCATATTTTCAAAGACTTGAGAAATTTTCCAGAACCTGCTCCAGGATATTCTATTGATATTTCCAATTCCTCAGAGGTTGTAAGAAGAGATTAACTGTTGGACAATATCCATGTGAGAGACCATGAACATTGGAAGTTGTCAGCTTTGCAGCAGAATAATCCATGGAAATGTCATCTGAAAAGCTGAGATAATGTCTGAAATTTGCCAATGGGCAAGAATAGTGTATCTGGGGATGTAAAAAAGATAGGCTTGAGCTTGATTATAAGAATTCAAGAAAGATGGAATTGAATCTGAATAGAGAGACTTGTGGCTCTTTGGATTAAGTCTCACAGGAGACAAGCACTTGCTGACCTTCAGTTCCTCAATGTTCTTCTGCCCAGACTTCTAGTGTGCTTGAGTGTTTGTTTCTTGACCTTCAACCCTAGCAAAGCAAAGAGGTTTAGAAATACTTGAATTGGATCAGTTGTTATGATGATCTATTCATGAATACTTTTTTGGCTAGGTTAGTGTAAATTTGGATGCTACTCATGAGCTGTTAGTATTGCAAGGTACAGAGGAAAAATCACTGATTCTATGAGAGGAGCAAATGGCAATGAACTGTTCTTCTCTGCAGGATGAAGATTTTAATGAGCTGCACATCAGATATCTTACAAGTCAAGAACTGCAAGAGCATATTAAGAAAAACATTATGTAGAATTTCAGTTCCTTGTAATCAATTAGAGATAATTGTGGTTAGAAGACAATTCACACATGTAGTATATTAGCTGTGCTTTCTTTGGTGTTGGGCTCTGAGTCTCTAAAAACATGTCAGTGTAGCTCTGCATCCAGTCAAATATAGGCCAAACAGCCAAACAGGAATTTGAAGTAATGTGGCATCAAGATATGCAGTCTTGCTAATCTGTAGCTTTCTTGGACTAAGTCTGGGATGGGATGCAGAACACCAAGTTAGGACTTCTCAGAGTGGTGAGGCATAGGGTAGATAATTTTTTATGACTCTATATGTCCTAACTTAATGGTTGCTATTACTTTGTGATTGTGTATCATCAATTCCAGTATGCTTTGTGGTTTTTAATAACTCAGCTTTATATCTGAAGAGCTGCTACCTAACCAGTTCCTCTACCTCTTGCATTTGCACAGATGCCATATTTTTCTATGGAATACTTTGCTCATATCCTTGTTACTTTTTGCAAGCAGAGATTTCCTCTATTTCCAGTGCCAACATTTCTCTTTTCCAGCTCTGTCTATGTGTTGAGTCAATTTTTGGCTCGTCTGAAAAGCAGTACCTTCAGAAGTACTGAGCACTCAGTCACTCTTAAATGGTTATGTGCAGAATAATATACCTTGCAGCTCAAGATATTCAGAGGTTTTGGGTGCTTTGTTCTTTTGACATGAATTTACACAGTCTGTACTATTTTTCTCTTTTGTATTGATGTTTCTGAAACAGAATCTAAAGCAGAATGAGCAATGAATTTTTTCACTCTTTTTGCTTTTGTAATGATGCATCCAATTATGCTCAAAATGATTCATGAGGTTTCTAGTAGTGATGATTATTTATCCTGCACAGCCTCCTCAGGAGGCTGTAAGTTTGTGTTCAAGGGAACACAGGGTGCCCAAAAGTTTGAGTAAGATGGGTTAAATGCCATTTGCTCCAGTCAGTTACTTATGTTTCTAGGAAAATCTTTCATTACTTCTAAGCAGACTGGGGTCTGCACACAATTGCAGGAAGATCCCCCTGCTCCTCTTAGTCTTAGAAGCTACAACCTCCCAGTTTCCTGTGTCTCTTCCTACCTTCATTCCAAAGTATTCCCAGGCTCATGTGATCATTTTTCTTCACAGATTTAGAAATCTGCTTCTCCTTTCCGTGACCTCTTTTGGATCCAGCGTGTTTAGGTGGGATAAAACAAACATGTCATTACCCTTCCTGCTCACCACATCCTCTCTAATACTGTACACACAGCAAACTGTGGTCAAAGAACCCAATCAGCAGCATTTCTCACTCAGAGCCTGATGAAGTGCATGTCTTCAGCATTGCATTTAGGGGATTCAGAAACTGGTGGGTTATTTTTCATCCAAGCAATACATTTGTCTTAGAGAGAACTGGTAGCAAGGTGTCAGATGCTCCATGTGACTTAACTGATTCTGTAGGAAGAAATGTACTTTAAAGAAGTATTCTGCCCTGCAGAGTCTTGCCAGATTGTGTCTATGTTTTGTATGTTGTCAGTGCTGTCTGATGACAAAAATAATTCAGAAAATGTTTTGGTCACCAGAGATGGCATTTTCAAGTTTCTTAAATTATTCCCTTTTCTAAGTTCTTTGTTCCAGTTATAACTTGTCCAGCCAGCACAGTTCTCAAAGTACCAAATTGCATGCACAAAAGCAGCTAAGAAGTGTTTCAATTAATTTTATGACATTTGAACAACCCCCAGATTTTATAATGTTGTGATGCCAGGATCTTAGTGATATTCTTATTGTCTATGCAGAAGAGGAAGAACCATCATCGTTTCTTCTCTAGGAGCATTTAAGTGTTAATTATCTATCCACAAACCTTCTATTGAGGTGAGAAAAGTGTGACTGCAACACTTCTTCAGGGGAATGAGTTAAGACTTTCTAACTGTGTTGTCATTCCCATGAATTTCTTCCAAATATAATCATAAAATTTAATTTTTTAAATCGTATGTTGAATATTGAATATATAAATCCAAGTTTATTGCTGTTTATAACAGAAAGCTTTAATATAACCTCTCATAGTAATTTGTATGTGGTGCACACCAGGTGCTGACATTGAAGATAGGAAATATTTTGAGAGTGCATGTACTTTTCATGCTGGCTTTCTCAATTATCTTTGCTTTTCAGGGCTGATACAGGGCATTGCAAAATGCTTTAGAGTGATGCATATTACAGACAAACATCAATTGTCATAAAAATTTTGTGAGTTGATGTTTGAAGACTTTAGAAAAAGCTGGGGGGAAAATGTATTTTCAGGTCACTGGATGCCATCAATAGTGCTGAGAGTTATTCCAAGTGACTGGGACATTACTTACAAATCCCAGAGCAGATCTTATTCTATTTAATCAAGTTAATTAATGGACTATACCAATTTGAGTACATAGAGAATAAAAGGTTCTATTTGGAGAGATCTGTGCAGGTAAAGATACTTTCGGTGCCCAGCTCAAAATTTTGAGTTACACTCTTGTGTTTTAGACTTAAAGTTTGAACTCTTGTTAGGAAAAAGAACATCAAATATTTTCAAGGATAGAGAAAAGTTTTTATTCAAGTGACTTTCAGTGCTTAAAGTCTTCATTTTTCTAATAGAATTTTGCTTTTGCAGTTTTTCTTCTACTTAATTAATTTTTTTTTAATTATTCCACATTGTCAGGACCCTGAGGACACCAGTAGGAGTTAATGGTGCTCAGCAGTGTCTGGGACTTGTGACCTGGGACCTCACCCATGCCCCATCCAAGGGCTCAGGACTCCTCTCCCCATGGGGACCTTTCCCTGCTCCCAGTGCTCAGCCCAAAGGAGTGACTGGCCCTGTTGCACCCTGGCATCCAGCATCACATAACTAAAACCAGAAGAGAAAATGCTAATTTTGACTGTAGACCAAACAAATATTCACCTACTCATTACAGTTCTGGGCTGCTGTGAATCAGTACCTGCATCTGCAAAGGATTTCTAAGCTGAATGCTTTAAGATATAAACTATGGAATAGATTGATAGGAAAAATGTAGCTTTGAAATATCTTGGCCATTAGAAAGTAATACTTGAGCAAATAAATGCTTTACTGGTTTTACATTTAATTTTTTTCCATGAAACATTACCCTGATCATTTTTCTAAGAAATTTCTGAAATAAATCTTATTCTATCGCTGCTCTTTAAACCAATAAGCAAAAATGTCTCTGCTTTGACTTGGTGAAAAGGTTTCATTTTATAAAATATTTCTGAATATTTACACAGGCTTCATTTAATCTTCTGGAGCCATCATTTTTACTAGTAAGATACAGAAAAATGAATTTCTATTAAACTTATAAAAAATTGTTATTGCTTTCAGAAACAATCTGTGGTACAATTCTGTATTACCGTCACTGTTTAGAGTGTTGTTACTCTTTAGAGAAAAGAATAGAGTATTTTATTTATGGTGTCTTTCAAGCCTGGAATCAAATAAAGCCCTGATTTTCAATGCCCATGCAGGGGATGCTGACCACTCCACAATTAATAGTCCTGCAACACTGAATCTTCCAGGGAGGAGGGAATTTCCATTTATGTCCTTCAGAATCTGTCTGTACTTGGATTTGTTTCTAGATACCTTTACAAAGCAGGAATACATAGGATGCTATGAGTTTAGGGGAGGAATGTTTAATAGGTAAACCAATAGCTTTGGTTTTATGCCCATTCACAGCATCACTATTTTTTGCATTAAGGACTGGTATTAATCATTTCATTGTTCATCCTGAAGCCACTGTTTGATTTTAAGTCCACCTGTTAGTGTTCAGGAACACATAATCACAGAATGATTATATGAAGGTGCTTTACTGAAGAGCTCTGGGTGTCAGGGGTACACAGACCCAAATCTGACCTGACTTGGTTTCGAGTTGAACATGTTTTTATACTCTGTTGTTATATAACTTACATATTAATTATTAAACTTACATTGTTCTATTGTATACATTGATTTTACCCAAGCATGGATTTCTTGTGATCCCCCCAAACCCCTAACATAGTTTCTCATGATTCTTTAAACTATAATTATATCTAATCACATCTAACAATTGTATCATTTATCATATGCTGACTACACAGGTGCAGTTCCACATGAACTTAGCAAGCACAAGGCCTAACATTTCCCAGGGCCTACTTTTCCCAGGGCTTGCCAAGGCTAACTTTCTTTCTAACTCCCCAAATTTTCTGTAATTTTAAAATCTTTTACTATCACACCCTGTCCTGAGCAGACTCAGGAAGAGTGGGGATCCTGCCATGCAGCATGTATCCACACAGCCCCATAGACTTTCAGGGGTTGGATTCAGTACTGGGACAACCTTTCAACCCTCCCTGAAACCACACTGCCAAGGCTTTCATCACAAGCAACGTAATTAATCAACAACATATTGCCAGCTGCCAGAGGATTATAGTTGCCTTTTGGGAATTCTGCAAATTTTGAGATGCCACCAAAGTATTTTTGCACTTACGGAATCCAGCATTTCTCATCGGAGGATCTCAGTGTGACTTGAAGACACTAATTGAACACAGGTGTATAATGTGTCTGAACCAAACACAGCTAAATTTTTGACTTGGCTTAGTCCTGTTACAGAATGATATCAGGCTTGTTTCACATAATGTATTTTTCTTGAAATGTATTGAGCAGTATTGACAATATTTTTGGTATTTCTGGAAGTAATCTAATACACTTCATGTTGCTTATTTTTCTTTTTATACAGAACCACCTTCTAGGAAATGATCTCAAATTTGGAAAAGCGCAGTCTCCAAAAATATGGTTGAATACGCTTTATTGAAATGGAGTGAGTGATATTTGACAAAAACACAACATGTTCTTTGATATAGAGGGATTTTGTGCAGCTGGAAATGTTCAGTTTATTGCATGATTATTACTGCTTGAAACTCTTACTTATGTGTTACCAGACTGTTTCTACATGTATATATATGTGTGTGTGTATATATATATATGTGTGTGTGTGTGTGTGTGTGTGTGTGTGTGTGTGTATATATATATATATATATATGTATGTATGTATGTATGTATGTTTAATCTAAAAAGGTCTACATAAATTATCCAGTAGCTTGTAGCTAAGCTCAGCGAAGTTCAAATCTTTGAATTTATGCTGGAATTTACTGGTTTCCAGGTAAACATGAAACACCCAAATACATCAACATGCAGATACTCTAAGTCCTGTGTGTGCCATTGCAGGGCCAGATGAGCACCACAGTTTCCTGGTAGAGCAGAATGGTTTACATTGCAGCTCATGCCTTTATAAAATGGGTCACTGAAAGCTTGTATTTATTATTGCTGCAAGGAAGACATGTAACACAATCACAGTTTTAAAACTGTCAAGGTAGAATTGTTTTTGGAGAACTTCAGAAACCCAGAAGTCAGATATTTAAGTCTCAGCTGGTTTCTCTTAGTTCTCTTTGTAGTCAATAGGTAGAAGCAGAGCTGTGAGAGACTTGGTTTTATATATCCAATTTAAAATAAATTGAAATAAACTCTGCTTTTCTAAAAAATCAGAGTGGGAGGGAAGTTTTTGGTAATTAAATGAGAGTTTTGATCCTAACTGTAAAATTATTATACTAGGATATATGACTAGATTTCTGACCCTCTTGATTTTCAAACACTTTCAAAGATTAGTTCTTATCTCTATCTTATTAAAATAGTTTATGCATACCATAAAGAGACTGTTTTCTTAGTTCATCACATTCTGCAGTTTGAGGTTTGTTTGTTTTTCTTTGCTCATTTCTACTTAAAAAATAAAGATCATACTACATACAAAATTTTGCAAATGGTTTCTCTTACTGCAGTACCAAATGTCATTACCCATGTCTTGCACTTCAGTAGTTGCTTGGTTGTTTGACAAAAAGATAAAAACACATCCACTAATTTATAAAATGTACTGTATAAATTAGATAGAAGCTATGAGGGATATTAGACATTTATTCATGTCTTTGAAGCAGACTTGAGAAGACACAGATTTGGCAGGCATCAGAGTAATTCGAAAAGAGGAAATCACACAATGTTATCTTGTTCCTTCCCTTTTCTAGTTTCATTCAGTCCAGATGAGGCTCTTTTTACCAACTGAAGTCCTATTTTATGAAATTTTTGTTTTAAAATAAACTTACAGCCTTGTAGCATGGATTTGCCTTTCACTTTTTTCCATTTTGTGCTAATAATATTTATGTGTGATCTTCTAAATTGAGCAAAGCTTTAGTTTATTATACAGTCAGCTTGGAGAGCAGAATACTTTTATGTCAAATAGAGCACTTTCACATTAAGTTATAAAATTAGATATTGCACAGCAGCTCTTTTTTAGTAGCCTTGTTCTAAAATATCTCAATCAGAAATTGCCTTTGGATATGTGGGCATTTCTCAGGTATTTTTGGTTTGTGGTAAAAACACTTAACTGCACTCTTCTGTCCTGCACTTCTGTTTCCTCCTTGCCATAGTCATATATGGCAGACAATTCTTGATACAATAAATTTGCTTGGAGCAGCCTGGTCTAGTGGAAGGTGTCGTGCCCATGGCAGGGGGTTGGAACCCAGCTGGTCTTTAAGGTTCCTTCCAACCCAAACCATCCTGTGATTCCACAATGTGAACTTTTCACCCCAGCACCACCCCTAATAAATTATTCCAACATTTTGTCACAACTGAATAATTGTATGAGCTACAAGGTACTGCAGTTTTTAATATATTTAATAATTGTCAGTGTTCTCTCATTGCAACCAGATATGAGCACTACATATCCATATAAGAATTTATAAATATATGTAAATACATACACATATCTATTAATATGAATGTGTAAATGCAATACAAGCTTCATAACAGATTTAGCTGTGTTTTTTACATAACTTCATTTGTAACTATGTGTTTAATCACCATCTTTTGAGCAACCTCTAAGTATTAAGGAAAAAAATTTTGGAACTCAGATCAAAATTGCAGAAACTTTTCCTTTCTGGAATAAAAAATAATTTAGATATGGGGAAGGTATATGAAAAACCAAAAGATTTACTTCACCTAATGCCATTTTGACCATAAAAGCAGTGAATTTTCTCTGAGAGAGACTTATGCTTTTTATATTTTATGTCCCTTTAAAGTTCTTCACATTACCTTTAGCTTTGATTAACCTAAATTGTTATATCCCATGTGTGCTTTTTGCCTCCCTGTTGCTCGTTCATTTTCCCTGCAGATAGATAATGAACATAAAATTAATTCTAATACAGACTGAACACATTAACAGCCTTATTGGGCTTTTGTATTAAGATGAAAAAGCTTTAAAATATATTTTTAATGCAGAGAAAAATACAATAATGAATTTCAATATGCATAACTTACTTATTCAAAATATTTCTAAAAAATTATTTATAAAAGTCTTTACTGCTGTAATGTGAAGCCATAAGCTTCTACATTTTTAAACAGTTAAAAGTTAGTGCAAATGAGGAAATCCATGATTAACATTAACATATAAGAAAAGGTCCTTTTGTTTGTGCATGTGAATATCCTTTCTGTGTAGGAACACTGGGAGTTCTGAAAAGAGTGCAAATCTTAATTCTATTATTTTTGCTTTTCCTGTTTTTTCTTAATAATCTTGTATTCAAATGCTTATCTGTGTTCACTTATCCTAGTGAATACTCTAAGATTGTAAACTTTTCCTAAAGGTCCAATACCTTTCCCTCTACCCCATAAATTACAGCTCCATTGTAATGAGTTAGTGTTATAACAAAGACTCACTGGCAATGCATTGTGTTTTAATAGACAAATTACTCTAAATTAAGCTCTAACCATCTGCTCCATTCTCATTTATGGCTCTAAAATGAACGTATTTTAAAATTATATCATTTAAAAATAATGCAAATGATTGAAGTCTGCAGTAAGGCTTCGGCATATTTGTTCATTCAGTGTAGCATAGTTATGTTAATAGTGATGTTTCTTCCTTGCTCCAGGCATGTATGAAGGAGAAAGTGGTTAATGCTTGATACAATAAATTTGCAGTTATTATGACGCATTAAGTATGTCAAAAAAGATATTTTACTCCTAGAGAGTTACACTGAATGTGAATGTCTGTATTGGAGCATCCTGATGGGATACCTGGAGGCAAAGCTTTAGCTAATTCTACAACTTGTAGGGGGTTAAGGATATCAGAGACATTAAGTGCTGACAACTGTAGTTTTAATATGCTGGGGAAATGAAGCTGTTCTATATCACTTTCTGTATTTGTTAACTGTTATGCCACCACCAGGGATCTCACTAGGATTTATAGAGAAAGAACATGCTGATAGCTATTTAGAGGGAAAACAGCAATTTTTTTTCTCCAGTAGTAAATTGTGGTACAGACTGATAGAGCAGAAAGGAGGAAAAAAGAAAACACATGATATTCTCAAAGGATGTAGCTGGAAGTCCAAGTAAATCCCATGTCCTCTCATTGCCTCTCTGCTTTCTTTGTGTCCTCCATATTTTAAAATATATTGCATGAAATACTTACATTGAGCTCATAAATGAGATAACTTTATTATTATTTTTGGCTTCAAAATAAGCATCAGCAGTCTAAGAATATTTATCTCTGGCTTCAGCTGACTGTAGCACTTGCCTGGGAGAACACTTGTGGAAGGTGCTAAATATTACTCACCATGCAGAGACACCTTTTCTCCTGCCAGACTGGACAGACTTTTCATCTTATTAAAATTAAAACACAAAACAAGATCAGCTGAAATGAAGAAGAGAATCTGACCTGTGGATTGTAACCGTGTTCAGCTAAAAGATGGCACCAGTTTTAGCAGTTTGCAGTTTCAAAGGTAGAAATTTTGACTGGGCTAAAAAATTGAGCTGCCTGCAGAGGAGGAGAGTCCCCTGTGTGACAGGGCTTTTTCTTCCATATGTTTTTAAACAGGGTGAATTTCCTTTTGGAAGTGTTACTGTCTGTGGAGAGAGCCTGTTTTAGAGAGGCAGGCCAGATGCTTCCCTGCTACACAGCTAAAGTTAGACAAGAACACCGAAGTTACCATTCACTCATAGCACTCCAGCAATGCCTCCTTTTCAATCATTTAGGGAATGACATCAATGATTATAAAGGAACATCTGCTGATGGCTTTAGGAGGTATTAAGTTTGGAATGACTAATTTAGTCATATAATTAACAGAAATACGGTTTGTTTGGCAGAATAGGAAAAAAATGCTATAGAGATACTGATGATAATTGTGAGGGCCAGTAATAGAAATCAAAATGTATCACTTTAGTTTATTACATCTCTGAGTCTGTCATTCCAAAGTAAGTGCCTCTTAAAACCAGATGCTCCCCCTGCAATATTTGATGTGTGTTTATAATGGATGAACAAAGGAGGTAGTATATATTCTGTTACCACTAAGCACCAAGGTCAAATTTGGTAAGTAAGCAACGATTTCAGAGTTGTAATTATATACAGAACAATTCTGTTTAATTCCTGAAGAAATGTGTCTGCCTTAGGGAGATGTTCTAGAAGAGAGTATTTTAAAATTTGCTATCTTTTCCGATCTTTCAGAAAAGAAAAAATAAATTTTAGTGTATGCTTTCTTTTCTTAAATTTGTAAATATTAGGAGCATAATTCAGATCTTCCTGTTTGATTGAAGGTGTACTGGAAGGACAATGCATGGAACTTCTCTTCACACTGTAACATAATAAAACTAACAAAAATTTATCTTCTCTAGAATATTAGTCACTGGAATTACAAATTTCATTAATACAGGATAAAATGTGATTTTACTCTATCTAAATAAAACTTATTGACCTTTTGTTATTTAAGCTATTGAAATTTTTGTTTCCAGAATCTTCAGAATTTATTATTTTTCAGTGTTTCATTTATTATTTAACATATGATTTCATTCTATTCCATTTAAATTTATAAACTAAACTTGTAATGCTGAGTATTTTCCAACACACAGCTAAGAGCTGTGATTAAGGCTGTTTATCTCTGTTCATACTTTTCCATTCTCCACCCCATTGTTTGTAGTATTTTGTTTTGCCAGGCTTTTAAAATTTATTTTACTACATGTGTCCTAATCTGGCAAAAATGTTAAGAAATTAATCTTGCATTATGAAAAGCAATGCAGGAGTCTTCCCTTACTTCTCAAAACTTCCCTACAGATTTATTTATTTTTTTTTTGGCCAGTTACTTTCACCTTGAAAATCAACTTTTTGTTCAGTCTCAGAGAATTCCTGCTTTTGGCAGATTTCTGAGATTCTGGTACTGTCCCACTCATCCCAGGAGGAATGGATTCACCAGCAGGGCAAAGGTGAAGAGTTGGGAGTTCACAATAAATGAACATTCCTATATTATTCCATAATTCATACTGTGGATGTTCCTGCTGTCTAGATGGAGCCTTTTGGTGCACATGTGTAAATATTCAAAAGAATTACTTGTTTTTCCTCTGTGGGACCTGAATTTCTGCTCATACAGCTCTTTATCATGCAGCTTTTCCTGGTGAAAAGGAGAAAAGTGTGTTACAAGGGGGAAAAGAGAAAAATCAACATTTTCAAAACTACTAAAAAGTAGTTATTTTCTTTTCTAGAATTTGGTTCACTGATGTTGTTCTAACTATATAAGTTAATGTGTTAGGGGTTTCTTTGGTGTTTTTTGGAGGTTTCTTGGGATTTTTTTTAGTGATTTTTTTTTACTAGAAGAGGAACCAAGTTTAATTTTCCTCCTGTCTAAATTTTCCAGTTGTATTTAGGAGGTGATAAGTTTGGGGCCATAGTGGCTATTACTGTTCTTTCTGTGCCCTTTGAGAGTTCTAGCTATGAAATGAAGCCAAAGCTGCAGCTGCAGCAGCAAACATGCACTTTTTTAATGAGAAACATCTTGCTGTTTTTCCCTTCCCCACTGTAAAATTCTGCATAAGATAAAAAATTAAACATCATGTTACAATTAGGCCACAATCTATTAACACATAATTTGGTAGAGATAAAATTAAATACAGGAATAGCAGACAATTTAATAGATTTCATGTTAAAAATAGATGTTTTTAACATGAAATCTACCATGTACCATTGTATGTAGTACCATGCACTCAGAAGAAAAAAATTCTTCTTTTGTACTTTCAGTAATTTAGCTTCTTATTCTTCAAGTTTATATGAATATTTTCAATTGAGATCAATTTTATACACAAACATCATCCTGATATGAAATTTTGGTTCTATTTCATGCAGTACTTTTATGTAAACATAAAATGCTGAATCTAAGCATTTTTCAGTGTGTGATGTAAGCTTCATGTACTTTTAAAATTTTATTAATTCTAACATTTGTCCTTTGAAGGGATAATGATTTATTGTGTGTGGAAACTCCACAATACCCTATTTTGCTTTGACAGCTGTATTTATTCCAGTGAGTTAATTAATGGGAATCACAGTTGTTAAGAAGGGTTTCTGATGTGTCGACAAAACCCAAAGAAACAGCTAACAACTACACACTTTGTTTCAAGAAGGAAAAATGGCTTCTTTCCTTTCCTTGCCTGCTCTTCAGGTATAGAATATAAGGACTGTCCATTGGAAAGGAAAATTAATCTGGGCAAATCTTTCATTTTAAAATGCATTTTTGTAATAGTTGCATTTTAGGATTTGTCTGTAATATTTCTAAATTAAAGACAAAAACAAAACAGTTGAAGCTAAAATAATTCTATTATTTTCTTAGCTATCAGAACTACTTCCCACAGTGATTTAAGCAATGTGATTAAAGTGACTACTTTTTGTTTCATAGTCTGCTTTATACCACAATCTATGATCTGAGATGTAGGAATGTTTAATCTAGCAGTTAAAGTCATAACAAGATATTACTGAGGCTGAAAGCAGAAGTCAGAAACATATAAACTGCCAATTAAATGCAACTTTTGAAAACATAATGAATCCGACCTTATTTTTGAGCATCTTGGTAGATGGAGGGCAATTAATGACTGACATTTCTTCTCATGGAAAGTGACAAACTCATCATCATTTGGAATCTTGAAGTCAAAATTATGTGTCTTTGAAAAGAATGTTCCACAGCCCAGTAAAAAAATGAAGAATTATAATATTACTTTATGGTAAGAAAAAATAATAATTTCCCCACTATGAAATAGCAAGAAGGTTTTTGGTCTTTGTTATCTAAAGATTTGAAAATATGATTATAGTGGATTCTTCTGCTCTTAAGAGTCTGATAATCTTAAAAAAAAATGCTGTTGAAATTATATATAATGTGAGTACAAGGAGAAGATCGAGCATTTTGCAGTGAAGGATGACATTGGGGATGCAGTCTGGTTTAGCAATTAGTGCACGGATTCACAAGTCAGAAATTCTACATTCTATTCCCATACCTGACATTGATTAGCAAGTCACATTAGGACTTATTATCAAAAGTCAGATATGCAGCTGATCATCTAATTAAGATCATCATGCTATTAGCATAACTGCATTTGCAAATCGTGTATGCAGAGCTTTAGCCTTTGTTTAACCTTGATCTCTGATATGAAAGCAATCTATGATTCAACCCTCTCATTCCATAATTTGAGCAGCTGACAATTTTTGATGTATTTATCCTCATCAGATCCCGTCAAACTGGTTATTATTATTTATCCTTATTTTTAGAAAGTGGAAGTGCATCACAGAAATAGAAGGTTCTGAATTTTGAAGATACTTATGCATTTAAAGATGCAGATAACCAATTAATGAAATTTTCATAAGTCCCAAAGATGATCACATCTCTAAGCCCTGTATACATTTTAATGACATTTTAAGTGCCTAAATCGTATTTGAATTTGATTCTACATCTTGTGAGGGTCTATAAAATCAATGTCCAGTTAAAAACAGTGTACACATTTGCAAGTAGCACAGACCAATATAAGCAGATTAATAAAATGAAACAGTTAGGAAGGATCTGGCTGTTACACATATCAGGAGACTTTATTCTTGGCCTAGTTCTACTCATGTTTGCCAAAGATGACCTACTACTGATTTTCATTCCAAAATCCAGTTTGTGTGGTGATCCAAAACCAGTCAGTAAATACAAAAGAAAAGATTATTAAACAAGAATAATCAGGGAATTTGCTTCAAAAGATGATAACCAAGCTAAAATGTCAATGTAGGCTCACCCTGTGATTCTTAGAAACAAAACTATCTAAGAAGTGTAAAAGTAATGGAATTCACTCTGAAAAAATAGAGAATATTGATGTCCTTACTCAAAAATTTAGTATTAGTAAGCAGATTTGGTCATC
Source organism: Parus major (assembly GCF_001522545.3). Taxonomy (NCBI): domain Eukaryota; kingdom Metazoa; phylum Chordata; class Aves; order Passeriformes; family Paridae; genus Parus; species Parus major. The sequence continues at coordinate 62,597,963 of NC_031771.1, forward strand.
TGAAAAGTATGGTAGGATTGTTTTGGAGTAGCTCACTGAAAACCTGGATAGAAACTGTTAAAACAGGCCATGGAAGAGATATACTTGAATTATGGAAGGTTAGCCAGCTTAACAAAACAAGATACTTAGCACCTGTCCAGTCTGAAAATATTGCTGTATTCTGGGATTGTTTGAGTAAGCATTCTCCATTTCTTGGCCAAGTTTATGAGAGAAAGTAATAATTTTCCATCCACTGCACTGCTCTCACATTTTCATGGATTTTCCGTATTATGAGAAAATGGAAGAAGAAATGCCTCATTTCAATGCTATTATCAGTAAAACGAAATTAAATAAACTTTCATGCAATAAGGTGAAAATAGATTAAAATTTCAAAGAACAAATATGATTGAGAATTTCAGTCATTCTTTTGAATAAATTAATTTTGTCACTTTCCAGAGGAATATCATACGAGAGATGCTCTGTAAACTGATATTTCTAACTTAAATATTTTAATTTTTCCAAAATATGAAAGGTTATACCTATATATGCAAACACCCCCTATAGTAAACAGCTCTTTTGACAACTGCATATGAGCAGCATTTCCTAAGCTATGCAGATCTCCTTCCTTCTTGTGCTCTGGTAATGCTGACATACTTAAATAATAAACACACATGAGCATTACTAAGAGAGGTCAGCAAAAAGATGCTGGAAAAGAAGGAAGGTTCATTGTTACCATAATAGCCTTTTCATGCTCTGAAGTATTACATCAGAGTTAAAAATGCAGGATGTAAACAACAGCTATTGAAAACCCCCAAATGAACTGAATAGGGTCAGAGGTTAGTAACTCAATATAAAAATCTATAAGACAATAAAAATTACTTCTTTTTATCTGAATTTTATGTATTCATGTATGCATTTATTTTTCTTTATTTTCTAGGCTTCAGCTGTGAGGTAACTACAATAAGTTTCCAGGGTTTTCTTGGCATGTTCCCAAGTGAAAAGATGCCTTAATCGTCATCCTTTCCCTACCTTTATGTTTGAGTGAAAACTAGAGCCTTCAGGACTTGTACCAAATACTGTGGATGGTTCAAGAGAGTATTTTTTCACTCTAGAAAATGAAGCTTCTTCTAGAGGTTTTTCAGATGTTACTGCCAAAGGGTTTTGTGATATCCTAATATGTCCCATCACACTCTTCTAGTCTGATGGGTAAATTGAAGGAGGTAGGCTTATAGAAGCAAACCATTCCTCTTTTCTTTCAATGTTGTGTATGCAGATACCTTGGCTGTCTTTTTAGTATAACTGCTTATAGCATATTTTCATTGACATTGTTAGTATAGCTTGGTAGGTAATTCACAATGTCCAAACCTAAAATTCCACATTACCCTGTCTTAAAAAATACTTTGAAAAACATATATCTATAGTTTTCTTTTATAACTGGTGAGAATACTCACAGTTTAATTAGCTAATTCTATAACATTTCCTAGAAATTTTTCTCATGGGTTCTCTTGCCCTCCAGTTTCAAATCTGTGAGGGCTTTCAGACTTGGGGACAAGATTAATATATTTTTAATCACAGTTGTTTGATTTCTTGGCCACATTGCCTCTGCTGCTATGCAGAAAAGAGGATCTCTAGACATCTTGGAAGCAGAAGACCACTTAAAAAGAAAGAGTTTCTTAGTATGCTGATCTGTATACTTGTTGTCTTGCAAGCTACTAAAAATTTAAAATTTAAAAGAGAAAATATAATTTTTGTGTTCTTTTACCAGAGGCTTCTATTGTAATTTCTTTAGAGAAATCCTGCCTCCCTTTATTGAATACTAACAGGTGGGACATATTCTGTGTTTTCTAGTTTGATCTCTGAAGCCTCTGTCTTGGATTTTCCTTCAGAAATGGGAAGACTGGGAAGTAAAATGAACAAGTCTACAGATCCTGGAAACATCTACCTAGGGAGATTTAATTTTATTTTTTGATAAATGGTCCTTATCCCCTCAGAAATGTATGAAGTTTATGAACGGCTGTTAAAAAGCAAAGGTTGGAGTTGGAAATCTGTTTCATTAAAGGCTGATAGAAGCTGATAAATATCCTAAATGCTACCAATGGCTTCATAATGGCAGTAGCACAGTGGATTTTAGTGAAAAATCACACATGTGGCATATGGAAATTCCCTGTAGAAAAATACATTGATCTTTGACATTTTGGACATGAACGACTTGGTGTCTGCCAAGATATTTGCTACAATGGATAAAAAATACTAGGACTGAATGGATTTTAAAGGTCACTTCAGAAAGAATTTACAATGTATCTGAAGGAAACATGAGCAAGGAAAAAGCCTTTCCTCCAGAAGGGCTGTAAAGACATGATGTGTCTACTTTTCGTATTGAATGCATAGGATAACAAAAAACAGACAGAAAGCTGAAGCAGGGAGTAGGGTATGGACCAGCATCACACAGGCCACAGTGAATCCCAGCAGAGGCAAGGTCCCTCTCATATTAATCAAAGTTGAAGCTGATAAACTACAGAAAATGGGATTTGGAATTCTTCAGTTTTGTGCTGATTATCCTGATACAGTTTTTGAAATCTGACAGAGACCATGGAGGCTTCTGAGCTTACAAAAAAGATAAGGGATGGTTATGGGAGAGCCAAAAAGGGTTCAACTCCTGGTTCTCATTTATTTTCTCTCCCAACATCCAACAGATTTTCTGGCACATCCCAGAGACTGATCCTGCTTCAGGTGAGAACTTGAACTCGTACACATTCCTACAAAATGCTACATTTAGTAATAGTCACCTCTTTCACTGAGTTTTTCTGAAGTAGAAGCTTTCTGAAGTTATGCTTTGCTTTCCATGTGCACAGATTAGAATCTACCTTGTATTTCATTATTTTAGGAGGCAGTCAGATGTCATGACAACAGGTACCCTTGAGCTGGACAGACAGTTAATGCATAGCTGTGAGAGGTGACTAAAAGATCAGACAAGAGGTAGGCATATTTAAATTATTTTGTAAGATCTATCCATCTTATCTTTTCTGTACTGTTTGAATTACAAATTTTCATATCATCCTTATTCTGGACTATGATAGTGTAATCCACACTCTGAAAGATGAGGATGAGCAGAAGCCTGAGCTACTCTGGCTCATGTATTTGCATCCTGTCTCCCCAGAACCCAGGGTCTAGGGAGAGTTGATGAATCCAGGTCTCACCTCAGGTCTTACTCAAGGTAGGAAAATGAAAAGGGTGAACATCTGAGCCAGAAAACCAGGAAAGGCTTTGCAGTTTGGATGGAGGCACTAGAGACTGCCTCCAATTTTGACTGCTTTTTTGCCTGACAGATGACAAAAGTGAGGGTTTTTTTCTTGTCTTAGTCTCTATTTTGTGGTGGTTGGGGTTTTTTTCTTCTTGCCGTGTTTGAAAGGGTGTGACAGAACAGCAGAAGGGCTGCCTCTGTTTTTCCTGGCTGTGGCAGTTTGGGTCAGGTGGACTGTGGGGAGGAAAAGGAGGAGATTACAATGTCTGCATGCACATGGAAACACTCCTGACCAAGCACATGTCTTTTGTGTTGCAAAGGAGCAGATCCACAGCCAAGCCTCAGAGGTCAAGGAGAGGGTACATTCCTAGAGACCCAGAGGGAGACTTTGAAGGTTGCTGCAACCCAGGAAGCAGTGCAAGCTGCTGGGCTCCAGAGCATCTGGAAGGAGAGCTCGTTCTGAGAGGAAATAGAATACAAGGGGAAGATTTGTTTTCCAAACTTTTGTTTGTCTGCATCATCCGGAAGACCTGAATTTGGTGTAGTTTAATGGGATGTCTGTGCTGCAATGAAACATCAAAGTTAGAATTATTTTGTGGTTTGGGGGTGTTCATTCTGCAGAAAAAATTGGTCCTACCTCAAGGTTCAGATCTCCTCAGAGTCCCATCAAAACCCCATAAAGGCAAAAGTTTTATATAAGCTTTCTGGGACTGAGGGCATTTCTTCCTAACTCAGAAAAGACAAAAGAAATATTAGTAAATTATGGCTGGTGTAATTTATTTGTGCATTCCTGCTGGTAGAAGGAGACAAATAGCTATTATAATGAAATAGACACCATGGAAAAATAAGCTTGGTGTTTAATCTCTTAAGGCTGATCTAATTAGTGATGACAACTTGTCTTAGTTAGTACAAGAGATTTAAGAGCTGTGTGTAATACTGGTTTTGTTTTCCTCAATTTTTGACTTCTTTTCTATCTCTAGATGCTAAATTCAAACATTTCAGTTTTCCAAGAAAGCATTTACCATATAATACACATTGTCAACAACATATATTTTGTATTCTGTTTAAAATGTAATTTATCTATAAAACATATGGTTGAAAATTCCAAACTCAAAGATGTGTGGAGTCCCATACAGTTAACCAAGTCCTCTGCTGTCCTATATATCCTCAAGCTATCCTAGTGCAATCCAGGAAGATAAATGAATAAACTATATGACTAAACAATCAAAAAAAAAAAAAAATGGATCCCCCTGTAAACTGAGCATAAATAATTATGTTATTTTTAAACTGTCTTCTTTTCCTGTTTTGGTATAATAGTGTCTCTGAACATGACTTTACACCCAAATATCACATACTTTGTAAAATCATAACCTAAATCCTGTCTGCATCACCTTTATAGAGCAAATCTGCACCACACTTTGCTTTGTTAATATCTGTTGAGTTACATTGTCTAGTTGAGGTGCTAATGCATTGGGGTAAGAGATTAATGGTTGGAAATAAGTATAATTCTGAGTGCCTGATTTGCTGTATGTGATGGGACTTTGTTAATATTTTCAATAAAGAAAGTGTGTAAATAATTTTATACTGTGAAATGATGGGATTTTTGTGATAATAGTTTGAGATTTTGATATAACGTGCATATAACATGACATTACCTTCAGAAATCACTATGAATTTTGGGAGTAGATTTTACAAACTGTTGTTACGAGAAAAACATTATTTTAATTTATTTTGTTATTGTGGGGAAAAAACCAGGCACTGCTGTTGCCATTGTTAGCATTTGTAAAAATAGCACCTCATGCCAAGAATCAGGAAAGATCTATTTCCTGCAGAAGCAATGAAATGACTGCTTGTATTTATATCAGTTCTTATAACACTGGGATAATTATTAAAGGAAAAATATCTATATTTTTTCTGAGGATGATGAAATTCTTCAAAACATGAAAATAAGGGGATGTGACAGAAAAGACATATGTTAAACTGAGTATTGGTAACCATCAAAGTCTGGTTGAAAGAAATCCCAAAGAGCCTCTTCAGGACTTTGGGGAAAAAGCAGAGGATCCACACTTGTAAAAGAGTAAAAGCCTTTTATGTATATCATATTACAGTGTGCTATAAACATATCACACTTGATGAAATAAGGTGTTGTTGACAACTTTCTGACAATATTTAATTGTTGGAGTGGCCAACAGGGAATCTGCTGTCCCCTCAGTATTGGCAGATGATGTAGGGGGAGGACAACAGCCACAGATGCACCTTGGAGGTTCAGTCTGCCCAGGAGGAACACTCCCACATGGAATGTGGTGTGGCACTGGAACTGGTCACCCAGGGAAGTGCTGGAAATCTCCACCCTTGGTGCTCTTCATGAGCTGCAAAGCACTGACTCAGACAGACAAAGGTAGAGCTGGCCTTTCCCAGTTAGGTGACAGCCCTGCTTTGAGTAAGGCTGGTCAGGAGATCTCCAGAGGCCCCTACCGACAGCTGTTTCTACAATTCTAGAAAATAAATTGATCTATATTATTGAATATTTATTGAATGAAATTAAAATATTCACAAAACATTTAGGAATCAATTCACTCATTACAGAGTACTGGGCCTGTTATTTAGATGAGTAAATCAATGCTTTTAGATTTCTGGTTTTGATTATTCTGGCTTTTTCTATTCCAGCAATTATGGAGGCAGGACTGTCAAAACTGTTGTATAGGGCTGTTACTGCACATATAGAAAACTGAATGTGGGGACTAAGAAAGAAAGATTACTTATGATTAATGAGATGATTACTGAAGTCCTTCCCCAGTTCTGTGCTAATTTACCCTTAGTTTTAAGAGCAACTGTAACATTTTAATGTATTTTTTCACCTTTGTTCTAATCATACATTTTATTCATAATTATGAAATGTTGTCCAAACAACTCCTAGAACAGTTCCTCAGAATCCATAACTGATAATACATCAGTAAACTGCACTGTCACAGTGAAGGACAGGTTAGGACAAGAAGTGAAGAATAATATCTTTCTTTAATTGAATCTGCATAGGGAATTCAGGGTGGTTAATTAAAATACGGTCTGGGCAATGACTTTTATGTTGACAAAAGGAATTACAATATGAGCTTTACAACTTTTAAAAGAATAGGTCAGATTCAGATTATTTTCACATTGACATAATTGTAGAGTGTTTCTACTGATGTTAATTCATATTTATCCCAGTGCTTCAGAATTAAAAATCCATTCAAGCATATCTAGCAATACAGTGTGTCCTAAAATGGTGCTTGACATGGATACAGTTTTAGAAGCAAAAGGAGTAAATGAACAGCGAAGCTTCCTGAGATACAAATTGGCTTCAATTTATCCCTAATTTGTAGTTAAGACAGAATACAATGGAGAAAACTTAAATTTCTCATCATGTTGTAGAGCTCACTTTTTCACTGTAATAAATAAAATTCACACTCAGACACTTATAATTATTAATAATTCAGAGATTTGAAAGAGCAGTAAAAATTATAAGAAATCATGTAACCCATCATTTAACTAGATGATTTCTTCAGTTTTGAAGCAGCAAACTTTTTTTTTTTTAATATAATTTCCTTTTGTTTAATGTTGGCAAAAATATTGATTTAGAAAATATTTGTTCTTAAAGTTTGTATTTCCCTGAGTTTTGTTGAGAACCAAGGGGAGAATAGAACATTTTATTTCATTCAGTATTTCTGGGGAAGAGCAAGTTTTTGGTTGTAGACAAGTTATATTGGCCTGTGGTCAGAAACAATCATGTCTTACATTTAATAGTCTTGCTTCTTCTGCTCTATAATACTTCCAAAATTTTTGTGCTCTTGGGTATGTATGCTCCACGAGCTATATTTTTTCTGTTGTCGGAGTTGGTAACTCTTTTGAAAGTTTCTTTCTGTGCGTTGGGGCATATGTGTAGCCAAATAAAAACCACAAGTATCTCTATATGCAACACAATGTATCTACAATAACCTCCCAGCTCAAAGTGTTTAAATGAGGATGGCAGCATAATGGCAGGAGTATTGTTAATTAGGATCATCTATTTGATACATTTATAAAAGATAATAAAAACAGCCTGGTTACTTATTTTGAGGAAGACACAAAAGACTTGAAGTCTTTTTTATGACTGTGTTTTGGCATATATTTAATCCTCTATAGTCATATTTGTGTTTCAGCAGGAGACCATCCACGAGCACCTCTGTGGAAGCTGCTGTCACAGAACAATGTGCATATGAAGGGGTTTTCCCCAGAACCCAAAAGAAACATAACTGTGTTTTATCACCCTGTTTCTGAATGCAAATATATGAGCTCTCAGTCAGTTAATTCACTCCATATTCTCCATGCTCATTTAAGTTTAGTATATTGAGTTTTGGAGAGACATCAGTTCTTTCTAACTCAGGGAATTCTGCATTGAATTCCATTGTATGGCATAGATGTATTCCTATCATTGGCCCTACACCCTCCTCCTTTACAAACCTTAGTTTTACAATTATATTCCCTCTATTAGTAAAGATAAATCTCAGATGTGGAGAGAACCTTTGAAATTATTAGACAGGTGAGAATTTCTTGCCATTACCTGAAGCGCTGAAGTAATATCAGAAACAAATTCTCTCCATAATATAAGATCATGGGATAGTTCAAGTTATAAGAGACTTCAGGAGGTGTATAACCCAATCTCCTGCTCAAAGCTGGGTCAGCTTTGAGATTCAACCAGGCTGTTCATTCAGGCTTTGTCCTTCCTCATCTTAAAGCCTCTGAGGAGGGAGACTGCCCTGCATCCTTGGGTCAACTGCTCCGCTGCTTGACCTCCTGATGTTATTTTTCCTTATATCCAGTTTGAACCTCTCTTGCTTCAATACATGCCCATTGTCCCTTGGCCTCCCAACATCCACCACTATGAAGCTTTCAGGCAGCAACTGACAAAACAAGGGGACACAAAACAAGGGGACACAGTCTTCAGCTGCACCAAGAGAAACTTAGGCTGGATGTCAGGAAGAAGTTTTTTATGGGAAGGGTTATAAAATAAAATTGTCTGCCTGGGGAGATGCTGGAATCACCATCCCTGGATGTTTTTAAAAAAAAGATTGGATGTGGTGTTCAGTGCCATGTTAGTTGAGGTGTTAGGGCATGGGTTGGACTCGATGATCTTAAAGGTCTCTTCCAACCCAGTGATTCTGTGATCTTGATGACCTCCTTAAAGCCTATTATCAGGCTGCCTTGATCACCTTCCCTCCTCCAGGCTGAACGAAACTTCCTGTGAGCTGACTCAGGTTTATCAATACCTGTCTTGTTTAGAGGTTAAGTGAGGTCAGAAAACTCAATAAAACATTCTAGATGAGGTCTAACGAATGCTGAATGCAACACTGCAAGTGCTTGCAGTCTCTACTATAAGATCTTCTTATGCCCTTGAATGATATAACCTATTATATATCACCTGTCACTAAACTGGAAATTCCTGGTTTTTCTTAGTGTGATTAGATCCTATTAATAAGCAAGCTAAGGAATGATGACAAAATTATACGTGTAAGCAGAAAGGTTTTGCTGATTTTCCTATACAATTTCCATGGCAGAAAGTAAATAATTACACCTTGGTCCCAAAAATGTGGTACCGCTCTGACAGTGGATACAACTCCTCATTTCAATGCAACTCTTATTCTGATTTGGCTCTTCACAAGTCTTGGGGTGGGAAAAAGATACTGTGCTGTGGTAGCAGTTAATGGAAATTTTACTGAACTAGAGCTATTGCAAACTGTGATGTATGGATGAGTTCCCAGAAGAGACCAATTCATTTTTTTCCAGTACCCCATTATTCATATGAATTAAAGATGGAAGCCTAATAACTCCACGGCTATCATTCAATAGATTTAAGATCTTTGAAAAAAATACAAGATAAATCAACAAAACTGACTGTGAAGCAGGACATAATATAAGCAAAGAGTGCTCTTGATGGTGGTTACTTTAGAAATATAATTTAGTGGCCTTCTATAGTATTGCCACAGAGATAAAGGACTGACATTTTTAAAAGGCAAAGAAAGCATCAAATTTGTCTGAGAAAGTCAACGCCTTGAAAAGTAGCTTTGTAGTGTTTAAATCTTTTTCCAGTGGAAATTCAGTGGCAAACAAGAAGTACAAATGTTAATGGCACAAGCTCATTTCACTTTAGAAATTAATTGAAAGGTATAATAGGATTTGACTTGCTGGAAGATGCAATCCATATTTTTCACAAAATGAGAATAAATTTTATTCTTTTAATTATGCTTCTGTAGTTTTGCCTTGTTCTCCACAGCCAGTTTTCAGTTCTCTTCTTTAAGCTTCACATAGATAGCTGCATTAAACCTTCTCTGTGATATAAGAGAAAACCATAGATTTTACTAACAAGCAAGACTTAGAAATAAGTGCAATTCTACTGCCAACAAACACATGTGAAAATAAAGAAGTCCAACAAAAAATTTCTTTACATTTCTTTACAATGGAACAAGAATCTAGAAGTGGCAAAATACCACACTGAAATGACCACAGGGATTTCTACACAGGCTGCCTACTCAGTGTTACTGAAGAATGACAGAATGAATTAATATGGTAATCAAAAAACTTCCCTTTTTTTGATTTACATTATTCAAACAAGTGTGTGTGTGTGTGTGTGTGTGTGCAGTTCTACAAAAATACCCTGTCTTCTACTCTAATGAAACTGTAGTGCAATACACATTAGATTCCCTTCAGAGAGATTTTCATTTCAGCTATAGGTTTTCCTGCAGATATCTGAAGTAAATTTAAAAGCAGGGATCTCTGCAATAATGAACACTCAGATCTGCAAGATTTGCCTTCAGCATTTCCTAAACATTTTGCTTGTTCCAGAGTTCCACTGGGTCATACAAGCTATACAGTCAGGGGAGCTAAAGCTGCTGGTGCAGGCATGCCACAGGTTAGCACAGTGCTCTGAAAGCTGACCCTCATCCACAGCTCAGAATATCTGATGAACAGGTCAAAGAAAGCTGCTTTTTTTTTCCTCAGATCTGTGATGTTCTTGTGGATAAAAAGGTAGCATGAATTCCTTCTTCCATATCCTGCTGCAAAGGCCTCTGGAAACACAAATAGGCAGTGGCAGTACTAGCTGGCAGGTGTGCAGTGGGCTGAATGATGAAGTCCATGATAAAGGAGCTCCTGGCTGTGCAACCCCTGTGAGTCTGCTTCATTCCTATCATAAGCATTAGCCATAGCATAGGAAAGAGGCTCCCAATTTGTGATTCAGCTGCTGAGATGGCAGAGAGAATTTAAATTATTTGTTTCCAGATGAGTTCATTGCTGCCAAGATAACTCCTCTTTACCTATAAAGGAGATTACAAGATTTCATGTTTTATGCTACAGATGGATTGGATAGATAACCTTAGAGGTCAGGGTATCAGGAAGCATTTGTGAGAGCCATGAATGACCAACTTTACATATTATGCTGAAGAACTTTTTTGTAACAGGAGGATATGGCTCTGACCTTACAGTGGAAGATAACTTCTTAAGTGATATATCATACCTTGAGAAATCAAATGTACTGCTGAAGGTGACTATTGAGAAAAAGTCATACACATTGGGTACTAGAGAGTATAAAAGAGAAACATAACCTCTGGTCATTGTCATGGGGGACCTCAGTTTGGTTACCTAAGGCTGGGCCACATATTAGGTGTTTCAGTACTAAGGAAGCATTTTAATACAAATGGCAGAAGAATGCAGAAGGTGACAGAAAAGGTTTTTGATACTGGTGAGTGCCATTGTGGTCAAGAAGGCTGGTATTTTTCCTTATCCTTTTCCTTATTTTGGCTTGAATTCTCAGTGAACCCTGTGAAAAGATAGAGATGCCTGGATCTGTTACTTAGATGGTTCCATGGGAGGTAGGATCAATGGAGAGCTTATCAATACAGTTAGTGGAGACCAGAGAACTGCTCATCAGTTATTAATTTGGTCATATATTGGTATGGATTAAAGGGTGAGCTGAACAGTTCTATAGATTCTATCAGCAAAAATAGCTAGACCTCCATTATATATAGTGGCAGTATACAAATTTAGTTTGTATGTTTGTAATCACTTTAGGTACCTTAATCTGCAAAGTAAATTTCTCTCCCAAAAGATTAATAAAGATTAAAGCTGCTTTCACTACTGCTGCACCATCCAATATCAAGAATACTTTACTCTCCTATGTAAACGCTTTCTTTTGTAAAAGCCCACAAACCAACACCAAAATTATTCCATCACAAAACCTTGTGCTGCTTGCCACTCTGATTCTGAGATTTTACAACTTAGAGCTCAGAGGGTTTTGACTGAATGCAAACCTTTGGCATTGCTGAGTGTCCATAATTATATGTGTCTCCATGGTAACCACGGGAGAGAAAGTATGGCTGTATAATCCTTCTTAAGTAATACAATGTTATATTTTTCTTGGTAGACAAAGAGATTCTAGCTAGTCAGAAGCATGTTAGGCAGCCAGAGAATATCAAAGTTGCACATATATTCCTTATCAGCAGAATGGAAATTGTTTTAGAAAAATTTAAATGTGTGTTGATACCTCAGGAATATAAATACAATATTTTTGGAGTTTCTGCTTTAAGTAAATCTGGGCAAACTAACTTCAGATTAATCATTTTGGTAAATTTTCCTTTCTCTTAAACTTACAGTTTAATAGAAAAGTCATAACTAATGATGGCAGTCTGGTTGCTGGCCAGAAAAAGGGCTAGATTATTCCCTGACTAACCAAAATGGAATTTACACAATTTTAATGTGCTATATTCCTGTGTGATAGGCTGAATTTGCTCATTTAAATGTTTTAGTGCAGTGTAAATAATTCCAGAACCATCATGAAATTGATGATACTGCTGTATTTTTAAGTAGTTTTTTTTTTCTTGTTTTCTCATTCCTTTAATTATTTTTGGTTAGAAAAAATACAGGCTATTTTAGACAATGTTATGACTGACATTTAAAAACCAAAAGTATCTGGACACCATTTTTGTTTTATACTTTTCAGCTTTCATCCTCTGAATCTTGGTAAAAACTGCAGGAACTGTAAAACTATTGTCATATTGACAAGAAACAGCAGAAGTTGCACACTTCTGCAAGCAAAATTTAACCCAAGGCACACTTTGGCACTGATGCTTAAATAAAACAAGCTTTGTATGACTAATCCCTCTAGCATTCAGGGTCTGTAGAGGTACATATGTGGATAGAAAATAGGTGTACCAGAAGAGGCACAAACTTGAAGAACAAAAGCTATTTTGCTGAACAAGAGAAAGGAAAAAGAAATACATTTATATCACAGGAAAATTTGTTTCTAAAGGGAAACTCTTTTGTTTCCAGTTTTCCATGAGTTCTCAGCAGCTTCCTAATGGGACATAAAAACTGAAGAAGGAATGCAAGCATAGATTTTGATCCCACAGCATTTTTTTTCTCCTACTGTTGGCCCACAGAAATTTGGCATCTGTGGTTCCCAGCCATGAAAGTAATCCATTGAGTGGAAATTTGCTTCTTTTCTGTTCTTTTTTTCCTTCCCATCTACGAGACATATTTGGTGTTTTGATGTCCTTCACAATGGCAGAGACTAATTATGCTTAGCATAGTTTCTATTTAAAGAAATAAAACAGTGAGTCTTCAAGCTAGGATTTTCTGACAACATTACTCTGCATGGTTTTTTCCTTTTTTTAATCTCTCTTCACTCAGCCTTAGGGGGCAGGGGGTAGGGAGACAAGATAATTAAATAAATTTACAGTATTTTGCCAAATGATTTCATTATGAATTTAATAAAGATAAGAATGAGGCTCTAGGTTCTGAAGAATTTAATCATGAGAAGTCTCTCATGGTAAAACCTTCATTGTAAACAGGGAAAGGTCCAGCGCCAAGTTATGCAGCCTGCATGTATTGTCCCATTCCTGGGTACATTCATAACACATAGTCATGGAACCAGAATAATCTAGTCTGGTGATGTGCCTTTTGCCAGTAATTTATCTTTGAAAGGAAAAGGCTATTTTGATAAATTAAATATTCCTGTGCCAGATCCAGAGCTAGTTGCGTTGCTCTCATTTTACATGCTGTCCTGGCAGTGCCACAGTAGGTTTCAGTATGTGAAGTTCACTGGCTCAGTAACTGTGATTACAGAAAACAAAACCTACAGAAGTTTAAGGCTATTTAATAATAAATATGCAAGCCTTAACTAGTTTTACAAATACAATTAGAAATATACTTTTAAATTTGTGGGACCTTTGTGCAGTTCTAGTGGGCTGCATGGGCTGGATGTCATTAAGTTAAAATCTCTAAGAAACCTGTGGATCTAGAATTCTGTGCGTAGGAGGGAGTGAGCTGGATGCAATTCAAGTATCATCCTTCAACAAACACTTAAAAAACTTGTATAAAAGTACCCATGAAGGCTTTTTGCTCTTCTTCTTCATGGAGTCTGGCTCCTGGAAGAGAAATCAATTATGGAGAACATACCATTAACATAGGATGGAGGAAGAGACCTTGGAAACAAAGGGCATGTCCACACCTACATGCCTTAACCTGCTACAGGATTCCCACATCTACACAGCTAGAGAAGAATCGTGGCTATAGGTGCTGTAGCAGTCAATGTTGAAACTTGCAATAGATTCCATTTTGTCAGCAGAATAATTGATGAAAATTCCATCCAGACATCCCAGTTTATTCACCTCCTGGCTTGGAGTTACCACGGGGTGGGAGGGATATTTCCAGTTAAAGTGCCACAAAGCTCAGACATGTTGTTTGGTGGACAACAGCGTGTCAGTAAAGCTGTGTGGTGTGTGCTTAACCTGTGATGCCCTGGGAACTGCATCTGGAAAATAACTGGGTTTATTTGGGTCTTTTCCCATATGCTGCACCATCATGTTAGAGATCTGGGGAAGTACTTAAGTGACATTCCTCACAATTTCTAAAGAAAACTCTATGAAATATTATTTTCATGGTTCACTGTAAAATTTGGAATTGCTGATTAGCTACAATAGAATTTATTAACCTTACAGGTTTGGCACAATGCCCTTTGTTTTCCTTTATTTGAAAGGTGGTGGGGAAAACAACTTAAAATAAAGATTAAACATTATTTTTTAATTGGGTCACTCTATAATGCTTCTTTTTTTCATCAGTTTAAATGTTTTTAGTGATGTAGCTATATGTACTATGCCATAGAGGATGTATGATTTAACTGTAATAATGAGATTTTTATTTGGGGTTTTTTACTCTGAAGACAGCTAAGAAAAATCTCTGAGCTTCCCAAAACCACTCTTTCCAAAGAAACCACAACGTTACAGAGCCCTTTCATCATCCAGCATACAGTACTGTATGCACAAAAATATACACTGTACTACTTTAAATTAATTCATATTTGCAGGAGACACAGTCTGTGTGAGTATGTGCAATTATGAAATGCAACTTTTTTTTTTCCTCTTGACATTTTTAGCTGCCTCACCCCTTTTATTTGAACACATACATATGGTGTGTGAGAGTGAGCAAGCTCTCTGTAAATGTTTGGAAGGAGCATCTGTCAGACAATAAAACTTACAAGAAAACATGTTTCTCATTTAAAGAGTATTCACTAGAACTATTTCAGTGTTGGAATCAGTTCATTTGTATAGCTTGGAGGCATTAATAAGAGCAGAGAACTGTAAAGGCACCAGAAAACTCAAACTGTTACTAAGAATCCAAGGTATTTTTAAAAAGCATTTTGTCTTCTCGGCATCTCAGTCTTCTGATAAGGAATCTGAACCAGCTGACAGACAGGAAACCTCTGCTAGTCTATCCAGAGGGATTGCAAACAAGAAGATGGCATGATTTTTGCAAACCTGGAAAGTCTAGAGATTGCAATAATTGTTGGACCAAAGGGACCCTCTTCAGGCATAAATAGCAAGACTCCTACTGTCTTCTCTTGCAGACCAACTCAGCTGCCAGCAAAAGCAGGTGCTCTCCCCCTACCAGTGCTCCAGAGGAATATTTAGTGAGTATTCATAGCTATTTTTGCAAACTAATATATTACTAGTGATTTACTTAAGTTTGTATCGTTTTCTCAAAGGACAAAGGCATTTAAAAATCAGTTTTTAAGGCTGTTAGTTTAAACAGTTGGTTTAACAGTCTGATGCAATTATCATGTTAGTTTAAAAACAAAATTTGCACAACCTATGACAGTAACTTTAAAAAAGTACTGATTTTTAAAAAAAGTGTAGTTTAAACAATCTCAATGAATTACAGTGTTTTTAATTCATATTATGACAGCAAAGTAATTTATATAAATATGAAATGTATTTGACTTTAAATGTTATGCTATAAAACAGCCTTTGTAGAACATAAATTTAAAATAAATCATTTCTTTTGGCAAAGTAACCTGCAATTTAATCTTTAGAAGAATAAATATACCACTAATGTTTTCCACAGAAACAGTTGCTACTCTAATTAAATCAAGATGTGACTCTAATCAGATTTCAAAAGAAAATCAGAAACAGATTTTTCTCTGAGGTAGTACTATGAACAAGAATAAGATATTTTTATTTTCATTTTCATTAGAAACACTTGTGCCAGGTAAAGTTACAGGTTTGTAGTATATAGCATGGAAATAACAAATCTGAAAGCATTATAGTAATGTTTTTCAGAAGCATAGCAAATTTTAGTGTTTCAGATATCTGCTTTCTCTTTGGTTATAACTTATGCCACATTACATTTTATTAGGTAACTGTTATAATTTTTGAGTTTTAAGTGACGAAAATGGTAACACTTTTTTTTCTTTCTTTTTGTGTGGAAGGGAATGGAAAACTTGATGTTTGTCTACTGCTCCTGTAAAGTTCTCTGGACAGTACTTGTAACAATGCTGGGTTATGCCAGCAGCCTGCCTGTGGGGGAGGATGCTCTTTGCACAGCAGAGGAACTTGCTAAGTACAGGATAATCTTCACAGGGAAATGGAGTCAAATTGCTTTCCCTAAGCAGTATCCACTCTATAGGCCCCCAGCACAGTGGTCATCCTTGCTAGGTAAGTGAAGTATGAACAGTTCCAAGAGCAGATAAACCTCTTGACCTCTGTGGTCTTTTTTTCATTTATAGTTATGTAAGATTAGCAATGAAAAGGGGGGAAAAAAAAGCACCAAACTTATTAAGAATGAAATGCAGATATTGAAGTATCCACAATGTCTTCAAAAATCTATGACTGTTTTCAATTTACTTGTGTTTTCAATTGGCTGCAGCTGAAAGAAGCAGTGATACGCCAAATGTTTTAGTGTTCACTCAATTTTATACACTTTTTTTTTTAACCTCAGAAATAAAACAGAGAAAATGAAGAAATAGGGACATTCTAAATCAGACTTTTATATCATGCCATGTATTCACTCAAATAGGTGTTACTCATAGTTCTGACTACAGCATGTGGAAAAAAAATGAATATGCCAGCAATGGTGTACGTGATTTTGCTGAAAAGGGTGAAGCATGGGCATTAATGAAAGAAATAGAAGAAGCTGGAGAAAAAATTCAGAGTGTACATGGAATCTTCTCTGCTCCTGCAATTTCCAGTGGTACAGGACAAACCTCTACTGAATTAGAAGTGCATCCAAGACATCCCTTAGTAAGTAAATGTGCATATTCATTTAGAAAGTTTATTTTATGTTACCAGCAACCAAAATTAAATATTTGAGTTCCCACTTGTAGGAACAATATAATGAAAAAGAGTTACTAAAAAGCGTGTCACGTTGCAAGGAGCACTGTACAGCTTCTATAAAGTAGAAGAGCAAAATGGCATTTTTTCAAGAACTTTGAGTGAAAATCACTATAAGCAGGACTGAAGCATTCCAAAGCAGGTGATGCAATCCTGATGGATCGTTTTGTTTCATTAGGTTTCATTTGTTGTACGAATTGTTCCAAGCCCTGACTGGTTTGTGGGTATTGACAGCCTAAATCTCTGTGAAGGAGACCACTGGATGGATGAAGTCTCAGTAGATCTATTTCCATATGATGCTGGAACTGACAGTGGATTCACATTTTCCTCTCCAAACTTTGCCACTATTCCACAGGACACAGTTACAGAGGTAGGTGCATAGACATAGTTTAGCACTTCATACTGATATGTTTTGAGTCTTCCCTTTAAAAGGTAATTATTCTAAAATTATGAAACTGATTTCACTATTTAAGAGTGCTGATGCTCTCTATATATGGATTTATTATACAGCTGATAAACCTACAGCTTTTGTTTATCTTCTGAATCTTTGAAATTTATTAGGTAAATGTAAATGGTTCATGAGAATTTGTCTCTACATTTTCTGGAAAAGCTGGAAAAAAATTAAGATGATATTTAACAGTCCTTAAAGTGCCAGGAAAATGGAAATACTTCCAAAAGTCCTGACACCACCAAATGTGAATCTAACCATGAAAATTCTTAGTAGTGAATACTGCTGTGAGGAGGAGTTTTCAGTTGAAAGCGCTGCTGAAACCTGAAACTGTTACATTTGAGAGAAAGGACCTAAAGGAAAGCAGAGAACTTCACTGTGGTGACACTGCTTTTAATCTCTTTTGCTCGTTTCATCCTCTCTATGCCTCATACTTTGCCTTTGCCATTTAAGAGTGGTGGCAAATGAAGGATTTTGATTCAAGTGTTTTGAATACTGTAAGTGTTCACTTAATCCTTTCTTAAAGGTGAGTTTTTCTAGCAACAAATGCTGTGCTAATGAGTAATGAGGAAAGGAAGAGAGAAGCATTTGGCCTCTCACATCCATATGACAGCTCCTATTGCATACCTAATATTATTGTTTAATACCCATGTGTTCTTCTTTTAATAACATCCAATTCTTTCTATCAAATAATTTCATACATTACTGTGTTGGCAGGACCTCCTACCACAGTCTTGTATCCAGTCAAATATCCTGCATTAAAAGTTCTGGGATGACCAGCATAGTTATGAGGTTCATAGAAACTGGTTGTATGCAAATTATTTGCCAAAAAGTATTGGCGTGATTTATAAACATGGTTTTACAGCTACCTTCTTATTCTTTTAATATTCCTCTTTTTATTTCACAGATCACTTGTTCCTCTCCAAGTCACCCAGCAAACTCATTTTATTATCCCAAACTCAAAATTTTGCCACCTATTGCTCAAGTAACAATGGTGAAAATAAAGAAAAGCCAGCCAGGTCTTTCTGCACCTTTTATTAATCTTCCAGCTAAAAGCAATGAAATAATAGACACTGTCTCAGGTAAGTGATTAGTAGATATTCTCAATTTTATTACTTTCATTCACTCAGAAGTATGTGGAAATCTGGCAGGTGATGTGGATGAAACAGGTGATCAGGCAGAATATTCTCCTGTCTGCATAGGAGTAGTTGCTGGCTCACAAATGGGTAATAAAACAAGCCAGTCAACATAAAACAGAATTCCTGAAAGAATAAGTGAGGGATTGCATATTTCAGCTGTGGTTCAAAGGACTGGGCTATATCCACAGTAAGAGCTAACCAATCCTTTGTGTCAGTGTAGCTCAGTGAATTTTACAAGAAACAAATTACACTCCATCAGCATTCCCAAGTTCTTTGCAACTTTGAAGTAAATATTCATCCTTAAGGTTTTACATGAAAATGAAGCCATTATTGTTGTCTCATTCTGGGTCAGAGTTTGGCAGCTATGTGCAATAAAAGTTTATATAATTCAATTGATTTGGACATATTTCCAATAGAAACATAAATCCTGATAACAAAATTAAAATTCTCATTTTCATTTTCTCAAATATATTATCTAATAATCTTGAGTAGGTAGGAAGACATGCAAACTACTGACTCAAGGCAATCACAAGGATGATTTTAAAAACTTGGAATTAACAAATATATAATTAACACAATATTTGCTCCAAGGGAGCAATGTATTCCTAAAAGAGTTGCCATATTCCAGGAACTTCTCCAGAATGTCTGGAGATTGCATGTCTCTAGCACTGTGCTGGTCACCTTACAACCACTAAAATGCAGCTCATTCTCTACACAGCTAATGTGTTATTTATAATTTAATAAATGTATTCATTAATTTAAAGTGAGTTCACGTATTTCTATTAGTAAACAAGACATATTCAAAGTGAGTGTACACATCTCATTTACAGTTTTATGCCTTTTTCATAAGATTTGAAAGGAACATTTGGCCCTGTTCACAATATAAATTTAAAACTGCATTTAAAGTATGGTATTTCAAAACCCATTTTTAATCACAAATTCCCACTTTATTGTAAATGAACCATTAAATCAGTCTGTTTAAAAACTTACTGCAGAATCAAAAGGGAAGATTTAATTATCAGAGGTCAAGCAGTATCCCTCATTCCCTCTAGAAACACAGGAGTAAGTGATGAGAACAGAAGTGGTGAGTTCACTGTAACACCAGAAATTTATACCAGGAGTCACACATGGAGTATGGCATTTAAAGATGGGCTTGGGCACAACTGTTTTACCCACAAATGCTGTAAGAGGCAGTTTTGATGCAACTTCCTGTGACAACTAGTATTTTAATTTAACCTGCTAAGAAATATTCACATATTTTTTATGATTTTTATTTTAGATAGAAGCATACACTTATGGATAGTACTTCCGAATTTCTAACTTCTTTTCTTGCACCAAATTAAAACGATATTGAAAATTCTTCCAGCATTAGAAAACTTCTAGTGACAGAATATCCTTATTGGCAAAGTGTACACACCAAAAAATAGCATGATTTAAGGATAAAAAAATGGGATTTTATGTCTGAAGTAAATAGAACAAAAGTAAAATGGAATTTGATACGAACAACTCTAGGAACAATAGCTGACTGCAAAGAAATATAAATATACCAAAATAAACCAGATAAAAGTTTTAATCCCATTATTTTAGTAAGCCATGCAAAGGAAAATGAGTTATAAAAATTGACAGTAAACGTTTTTTAAATCAATCTTTTGAGTACAGTAATTTTAAGCATAGTTTTATTTAAAGAATTCTTTATTTTCATTCAAGACATAATATGCTTCAGTCCTGATATAGTACCTTAGATAGGCTCTAGACTGCAATAACAACACCGATGAGTTTAGGACCTGAAACCAGACATTTTTTAAATTTACAAGACAACACACTGATTTCATTAATATCACATGTACTTTGTATAAGAAAGGATGCTGTTTGATGATGATTCCTTAATGCTTTACCAGCTGTGTATTTGACTTAAGTACATCTTGATGTAAAGTTACCTCTTTGCTGTGTGTATTGCAGAAACACCCCTGGACTGTGAGGTTTCACAATGGTCTTCCTGGGGCCTCTGCAGAGGGGTTTGCAGAGAAACAGGGACCAAGATCAGAACTCGTTTTGTACTTCTTCAGCCTGCCAATAATGGAATGCCTTGTCCCAACCTGGATGAAGAAACAGGATGTGAACCAGAAAATTGTGTCTGAAATAAAGGAAAGATGATAATTAAGATAATTTAAAAGCAGGATAAAATGAAATCTAAACTGCAAGTCAATCAATGCTCTTTATAATTTGGATACGCTGCACTATTTTGCTGAAAAGCTGTATTAGAGTGGTTTTGAAAGTTTTTATTTAATATCAAGATTTTGGGGGGTTAAATTCCTAAAGTTTAGAATGCCAAAAGTACTGGATAAATTACAGACCAAAAACCCCCAAACAAACCCTTCCTCCAAATACACTGTAAGTTCTTGGAGTACCCTCTAGTGGCAGAAAAGAAGACATTTCTAAGGATTGTACTTCACATTTTAACTTCACAGTAAAATTCTTTCAGTCACAGAATCTAAACTAATAACCTCCTTAAATATTGTAATTTGTTTATCTACAGCTATTTATATCTAGAAAATAGTTTTTTCCTCTAAATTATGTTTTTTATAATTTATTGGCAATTTTGTTGTCTTTCTAACCTTGCTTAATGTACATTTCTTCAGAAACTATTACAAAAGTCAGAGTGACCAGATGTTTGTAGTGTGGTTAAGACAATAATGGAACTGAGTAAACTTGTCTTGAGACTTTTGGATGTATGAAAATGTTTTTTTCTTTTTCAAAAGTGAGAAGAATAACTGCCATGAGACCACTTGGCCAACAAAATTACTAGAAAAATAATCAGAAGTGTGAATAGTAGTAGAAAACATTTGAGGTGAATTAAGAGTGTTAGCTGAGATTCAAAAACTGATTGTTGGTGTGTGTCCCTCATGAGAAAACTTTAATCTCAAATTTAATGCTGTTGGCCGTAACATAAATTATATCATTAACCTTATAAATGCAGTAAATGTGTCCACGTTTCTTTATATGTGTTTGCTGCTATTTGTGTATATATTACCTAAAATTAAGGTATGCACAACTCAAAAAAAACACGTCAGAAACTGTTCCTGACTGCAAGTTTTAATGCTCAAATAACTTATAAAATGTATGAAACATATGGCTTATGAAGAAATGTGGCTACAGACTAGGAAAAGAATTTTGGAATAATACTTATTCAATAGAATAAATTTAAAGTCAGCTCACAAAACTTTTATAGCATAATGCAGTTTTAAATG
Organism: Parus major; assembly: GCF_001522545.3. Classification (NCBI taxonomy): domain Eukaryota; kingdom Metazoa; phylum Chordata; class Aves; order Passeriformes; family Paridae; genus Parus; species Parus major. The sequence goes on from NC_031771.1 coordinate 62,619,691, forward strand.
TACAGCACAGATATTGATGAGGGGAGTTGATTTGAGTAGGTTTGTTCTGGAATATACCACATACAAGATAATTTCTCTTGTCCTTAAAGGAGCACACTGTATTCCCCATAGGGCTGAAACATTTAACATTTCTCTGTATTTTTTTTTCCAAGGAAGATATCTTGCAAAGACACAAATAAATTTGAAACTTTATCAGACTAGACTCTACAGGTCCTGCAAATGCTGATAAATACACAGTTGTTAGAACTAAGTGTAGAAGTTTCTGCTCTCTCTCATTCTTTAGATTCCCACTGTTGTCTGTTGGTCAAAATTATTTCACTTGCTCCTGTTATCATACCTATTTTTTAAGCTCCCCCTATTTCCACTCTATAATGGGAATAGTGTCACTACACTATTCTATATTTAGGTAATCATCAATATTTATCTTTCTTCTTCTTATATTAGTTTTAACCATTCTGTGTTTTTTGTTACACTTATTTCCTACATGTTTATACATTTACTATCATATCAGAAAACATAAGCATATATTGTATTATCTATTTAAATATTCTCAGAGGGTAGGAGCTTTCAAATTGATTGTCAAGAGACAAATTAAGCTCAATAAAGTTTTTGGTCAGATATCAGATGCAATTCTAAATTATGCCTTAGGAAAAACAAACTCAAAATCCACAAGATATCCTTTGAGGTACTTTTCTGGAAGCTCTCTAAACACTGCAGTTTTGCTTCTTCACATGCCCAGAATAAATAAAGACCCAGGCCCAGTAAAAGAATACCTGGATTTGCAATAACATACGACCTGAAACTGGGATTTCAGTCCTACAGAATATAATTTGAGCAAAGTTTGCTCAGACTCCTGGAGACAAAAGTTTTCCAAAGGACACTGAAGGAGAAAAGATGAGATAAGGACGCAGAGTAGAAAGAGAATATGTAACAGACCAACACACCTCAGAAAACTCCAGTCAGTGATACAAAGCTTTGTTATTTTAGGGTGTTTACATACATGAATATTCACTGCAGCTTCCTTCAAAAGCAGAAGTTTCCTATCTGGCCAGTTACCTGGATATGGGGTTTTTTTGTAAGCAGTAACTTCAGGAGACCTTGGTAAATATATTCTTTAAGGATGCCCCTGTGGCTGTGTATTGCATGGCCATAAATATAATTCCAGGTATTCCCTTTGCAAACCACAGGGATGGAGCCATTACTTGGCAAGACTGTGGATACAGTGAATGAAACACATTCCAGTGATGGAGCACATTTCTCATAGTATTTATCTATTAAAGGGATTAGTGAGGTACATGATCCCTGCATGGCTATTGCTAGGACTTTGTAGCTTCAGCAAACTCAGAATTCCCTTAAAAATTTTGGGACCAGAAAGAAACACAGAGAAGTTCTTCCTTCCTTTTCCCTTATATCTCATGTTACAGATGGTTGGCAGCCAAGATGCTGAGGTCCTAAATAAACGAGATTTAGGGAAGGAAACAGGAAAATTAATTCCTGGGTTAAGCTAATCTCAGAAAGTACTTTGGAAAGAAGCTTGAAATGGACTTGTAAAGACAATTATTTTCAAGAATATTTTATAGAAAGAATCAGCTTTGATGCCTTGGCAGCTATTCTTGCAGAATGGAAGATGTGGTTAATGGTAAGGCATAGCAACAAAAAACTCCCCACAGAATTAATCTGTGGTCCTACAGAAATAATCAACACCAAATTAAATTCCTATAATGGAATAAGCATGCAAACAAATGATCTGAGAGTATCTGATGCTATTCAAGTTAAAATGCTTCATTTCATTATATTCCCAGTCCCAGGTAATTGAAGTACATTGAGAATATATGACCTATCATGAATGATCCAACATAATAAAGTAACTCAAACTATTCCATGACAATATTTAACACTCTCAAGACATAACTCTAACACTTGATACAGCAATTCTGATGTTAGCCAGATCTTGTTCAGTGGGATTTTTGCAGTATGCAGAAGTTGTGTCCATGACAATTTACAGGAACTCTGAATGCCTAAGATAAAAGAAATCTCTCAGTATGCTGCACGACAACCTGATTACCTGGAGATTGAATTATTTTTGTTTGCTTGAAGTCCAGCAGCCCCACTATGCCAGCATTTGCTAGGCAAAAGTACAGAAAGAATGTGTCTGTTCCAGTGGGTCTGAGCAGAATGAAGGATAAATTGGTGTCACCTTGTATATCTTGTGTTCTAGCACTGGAACTCAGAATTTTGCAAGCCACAAGTGTTAAGGAAAAGCTAAAAGGATGATTGGTCAAGTAGATCACAATCTTCAGACATACCTATATTTCCTGCAGGTATGAGTATGGCATGAGAATTTATGCAGGTGCACGACAGTCAACATATCCTGTGTCAGAGGGGCAAAAGTCCAATGATATGACAAGATCCTGTATAATCTAAAATTATTTCTAATGGGTAAATGCTAAAGTAGTAACGGAGTCCTAACATCCCCCCTGACATTATAAAGATTTGATAGCCATGAGATACAATTTTTATCCCTTTATAATTAACTGTATGGAGTCAAAGAAATAATGTGTAAGGAATCAGTTCTCCTTGTATGACAGCCTCTCAATATGGGGATGCTGATGGGTGATTTTGGAGGTGAACTAATACTTGTGCTGCAGCTTCCATGAAGATATTTCATGCTGTGAAATGGACTGAACCCAGGATGGTCCAGTGTGGCAGTGTTACACATACACTCCTTTATTGAGACAGCTTCATAGATGGCAGGTGCAGTGAAGGGCAATAACCACAAATCAGTCCTACTTTTGCAGACATGAAGTAATCCAGTAGGACTTACCATCCCAAAATTTTTATTTAGGTAACAGATATTGAAGATGAAGGGCTGTCCACCCTTCTTCCTTGTTTCAAGAAAATACATGTTCTTGTGCAATTGGGATAACATAAATTTTATGAGGAAAGATGGGTCCTCCTGACTGGAAATGATGCCACAGGTGGGTCCTCCCTGCTGGAAAATGACCATTTCAGAGTGATCTCTATTTACAGGACAAGGAACATTTGAGTGATAAATGAGTTTGTCATCAGACATACACATTGGTCAATATGAGTACAAAGAAGAAAAAAAGAACCTCAATCACTGTTTGATTTACACTATTACTTTCTTCAGAGAATGTATTAGGAAGTATCTAAAAAATAGTCATTCCTATATAAAAAAAATCTTATTCTGAAAGTGTTAATGTTGTTATTTTTCCTTGCAATATCATATTCACTAATGCTATTTGATAATTTAACAGATTATTTGATTATTCAAGTTCTTTTTGACTTTATAGTTCTTTTATGTATAGTTCTTTTATGGGTTTTATACAGATGCCTACATTTGTACAATGATTTAGGATGGCAATTAAAAGTTTGCTTAATAAAAGAGGAGTGAAGCTTTGGAATAATCACCTAGAATAAATGGGAAATAATAATTTCAATTAAGTTGAAAATTGAACAGTTTATGGAAAAAGGTAGCCAATGTAGTTGCATACATAATCTAGGGAACTAATCTCGAGCACCTGAGAGGCCCTTTCAATTTCATGCTCTTCTAAGAGTATAAAATAAATTTTAATCTAGATGCTGGGAAAGAAGAAAGATTTTAAAAGGTGTCTTTTCCACGTTATCTCATTCTCCAGAACATGCTGTAGTTATTTATAAATGTGTAACCACCAGCTGCCTTTTCTCACAGTTTTTTTTCTCTCTCAAAAATACTCTGATAAGCAGCAAACAAGGAGCAACCACAGGACTACAGGCATTTGTATGTAGCTATTTATCTTCAAAAGCAGTACAGCAGGGATATATAAAAAACATGAAAAGCAAATTAATAGGATTTCTTATGAACTTTTGGATTTCTTTTTCACTCGCTTTGTATTTTCACATTGGAGAAAGAGAAGAGAAATGCATAATTGAAGATATTCCCAGTGACACCTTGGTAGTTGGTAGGTACCTGTCAATGTTTTGTGATGATCTAACCCATGCAATAACAAAGATAACTGGAAATGTAACAGCAATTTCTGTGATTGATGAATATGGTAAAAAAACAGAAAAGGGCACTCTGAAAATAACTCTCTGCAGCAGGGATTAGGCTTAACGTCCTCAAATATTGTGTGTATCCATCACACAAAGAAATGCAGGTTTTCAGAGTGCTTTACTGACTAAACAGGGAAAAATATTTCTTTTTTAATTCTACAGCTGTAGAACTGTTGCTTCCATGCGTGCTTCTGCACGTTCTGACTGATGTACCATTCATATCAGAATTTCTGTAACACAGTTTTCCCCATATGAATGGGAGAGTTACTTTTTTTGATAAATGCTGGTCTTAAAAAAGACAATTCACGATGTACTAAAGTTTCATTTCACCTCTGATATCAGAAGCACATTAAATTAATCTACAAGACTATAAATGTAAAATTTCAAGGGGACTGTAAAAAAATAATACAAATGATTTTTTTTTTTTAAAAATAATATGAAAAGTGAAAGACAATCCATAAAATGTAATTGGAGTACAGCACATTATGCTTTTGGAGGTCTCAGTGTGCCTTCTAGAGGCTAATCTTCCCAGAGAATTAGGAGTAATCAGAAAGTTTTTCTTGTTAATTAACCCTTTTTTATAGTACTTTAGAACATTTTCTAGTGTAGTAAAAATTTATTGCATTACACTGTGTTATGAAGTGCCCCTGAGCAATATTAATCATAAACACATGAAACACATATATATTTGTATTTTTCCTGAAAAAGTGATGAAGATACTTAACGTTAAACTATGTTTTATTTAACAGATTTATCTATGCTTTTTATTCAGGGAATTACAAAGTACAACGCTGGGATATACATAAACACGACTTTCTTGAATCTGCTCCTGGTTTGGGAATGTTTGTGACTGTCACAAGTCCTACTGGTGAGGTAAAAATGCCTTATGAGTGTTTCTTTAGGATTTATGGCTTGACTTCTGGCACTTGCAGGCAGCACTATCTAAAAATGAAGGACACTTCTGGGGAAGAAGTAAATCTAATCTACCAGCTAGTTCAGCATTTTGATGCTGAAAGATAAAAGTAGAAAGAAATGATGATATTTGATAATTATGTGTATGGACAATTTTTGCATTACCACCAGATTGGGGAAGTAGTGTCAATAAGAAGAATAAATGACAACTGACAAAACACGTCTAATTAAAAATAAACCCCCCAAAATTCACTAATGAAATAAAATGGTACAGAATGTACTTGAGCAGCAGAAAGGAGTGCTGATGATGAACAAAACCCAAAGTCAAGGTCACCAAGGGACTGCTCATAGCCCTCACACAGAGCAGCTGCCTGAGCTGCCATGAGGTCCTGAGCTTTTCCAGCAATGGACAATTTATTTTCCTGTCTAGGCAAGGTCTCAGTTTTCAAACTTTGAATGTTTTAGAGAGCATTAGCTTTTGTATATTGCAAAATTATGTGGCATTTTAATGTTCACTTTGAGCTAAAATTGTTTCGTTTTCTCTAAATGTGTTCTGAAATTTGGATAAAGTTAATGATATCAGCTTAACTGATTCCTTTTTAAATCCAATTCACTGTACTGTTTTTTGATTTTTTTATTGGTAGCAACAAACTACAAACCAAATGTATAAATCTAAATTGCAGGTACTGTTGTCAAAACTGTATGGGCCACAAGGGACCTTTTCTTTTACATCCTACTTCTCTGGGGAGCATATCATCTGTTTCCAGTCTAACTCCACAAGATTTGCAGTGACTGCAGGAAGTAAACTGGTAGGTGTATTTCCTAAATATTCTTGTACCAGGATAAATCATTTACTAGCAGCAGAGATTTCAAACAGGATTAGAAGTTGGTCTAACTTCTAGCAGATAATTCAACACTTTCAGTGATTAAAGAAAGCAAACACAGAATTATGCAGATGAAGAGATAAAATGACTGTTCTCATATTTAAGAAGTCAGCATTCAAGTAGCAAGATTAAGGGTAGAGAGATTTAATGTTTCTATTGTGCTTTGGATGTGAAAGGCTCTGATCAATAAGAACAACTAATTTGGATCAAAAAGACATATTTAAGATTGACTAACACAATCACTCATCATAAAGATATTCCATATATTCACTCACTTAGATTGGATTCCTAATGAATATTACCATTTTAGGTTTTAAAATTATATTCAAATGAAGAATATGTCAGCATACTAGTTATTGTCTACTACCAGCAAAGTTGGTTTTAATGCAGATTTGGTGGGGGGAAAAGTCATCAGAGGTGATATCATGGCTCTATGGATTGCAGCAAAAAATAAATTATAAATGCTGCTTTGAAATTTTATCTATTTGCTGCTTCCCAAAACCAACAGATAATAACTCTCTAGAGTGGTTTGGGCTGTTTTTTTTTCTCCTCAGCTCACAACAAAATAGTTAAATAGCTAGCTAAATATAAATATCTTCTAAATGTGTTAAGGTAGGCTAAATCTCATCCTAGCTGTGCACTTTGCAAACATGTAGATAACACAGAAATAACCACTGGAGTAGGATTATTACACTGGAATAACAAAGTGTTCTCACGGGCCGATTGACAGAAATTAATGGAAATCGAGTCATATACATTACAAAAACAATTAGGTCTAATCATAAAAAAAAAATAATTCTGGAGCTTATCAACTAGAAAGAGTAAGGGGATTAAGCTTTGGTTGGTCACAGTTAACTATGCACCATGAATGTGATTCTGAGGAAGTGCAGGTGATTTTTATCTGCTATAGATGGGGTGTATTAACATTATTTTACAAGATACATGTACCATCTAGAGTTCTGACCATCCTTTATGAAAAAAGCCAAGAGATGCAGGGAAGAACCTTAATATCACAAATATTTAATAATGTTGTTTGAGAACACAGAAATCAAAAAAGGAAAATATTGTCCTTTTTAATTATATCTGGAGGAATAAAGATCACCAAAGGAAAAACGTTCTTTAGTGAAGGTAAATCTTTAACTATTCTTCATAAGAACCAGATGGTTATCTGGCTCCTTCAAACAAAAATAAAGAAATTAATGGACCACAAGGTTGTGAGATGGATTTCTACCTATACAGTTAGGTGACTTCTAGACAGCTGAGAATGCTTTTCATTTGTGGCTGATCTCTGAGCAGATCTAATTTCTATTATGGTAATATTAATTTCTAGGGTTTTGAAAATTATTTGTTTGGCTAAAGCCTTTTAATTTTCCCTTAGGTACTAATTGGCTTCCAGGAGAAGTTTCTCTTACTAGTTTTAGAAGAATTTTTCATTCATGCCAAAATAAGTTGCATAAAATTGCAAGTTCCATTCTTTTCTCTTCTTTCTATGGTTCTGTTGCTTGGCTGGATTGAGGCATTCTTGCTATAGATCATACAACAGCCTAGAGAATATTGGGACATTTTCCAACCTGGATAAATAACGTGAAGAAAACAGTTATGTGAGGGAACCTAAAACTGTATTTGTAATAAACCTCCCGCAGTACTATTAAATATGCAATATAAGGATGAAATGTGAAATATAATGAGCAGTCCTTTTTTTTTTTAAAATTATTTTGGACAAGGGCAACATTTTAATAGTGGTTGAATCAATACTAGCATAAAATAATGCCCTAACATTAGTGAAGATTGTAAATTTGTGTAACTAATTTAAAAATAAAATTAAGAAATCCTTCAAATTTTCCACCTGATTCTAATTTTAGGAGGGATTTTATAAGTAATTAAAACTATTTTCCTGCAATGATCTGAAGGGGAAATTATCATTTTTTTGTTTCATTTTTATTCTAAGGAAATTTGAAAAAGCAGAAGGTACAGTAATGAGGACATTTTTTTCTGTTTGCAGCGTATCCACTTGGATATCAGAGTTGGGGAACATTTTTTGGATGAATCTGCTATTCAAGCCAAAGACAAAGTGAATGAAGTTAATGTCAGACTAGAGCATCTAATTGAGCAAATTCATCACGTAACCAGAGAACAAGACTATGAAAGAGTATGTATGTGCCCTAATGGAAATCTTAAAAATATTGTACATAGGCTTATTAATTTATAAAGTATTATGAGGTTTATTATCCAATTGCAGCAGTATTTTTAACTAACTTATAAAAATATATAGCTATTTAACCAAAATAGCCTCCATTACCTTGCAAAACACTTTTAAGCGGTTACATGAAACTAATTAATCATTGTGGACTCATGCTTGTAGCAACAGGTGTTATTTTATAGCAGCAGGTGGTGTTTTAAAGCAGGATTTTCCTCGTAGAGTTTCCTTGGTCAGACTCAGCCACAGCAGCTGAGCAGGTGGCAGGTACCATTGTGGGTGATGCTGCCAGCTGCTGTTTCCACGCTGCCCTGCATGCACAAACTTTATTGAGTGGGGAAGGAAATGACTGAGTGTATATTTATATATCCCCATTAAGACAGACATAAAGCTGCCCTTCTTCAAACAAGTAACACCCAGTCACTTTTCTATATGCATACAGATAGACTGTGCTTGAAATATATCAATTAATTACCCAAAACCAGAAATCTGGCTGCAAAAGGGCTCTTGACAGCAAAATGGAAGTGACTGTAAACCTAAACAGGTTAACATCTGTACTAATGGAACATGTTTAGCACACTACATCTTCTGTGAACAAGGGAAGCTCTGTTTGCCTTCCTGCTTCAGGATGCAGCATGCCTGCTGCTCAGTTTTGATTTGTGAAGATATCTACCATACAGATAAGTACAAACCTTCATTTTTGCCCACATGGAAAAATGTTTTTGTTCACCACTATGTAGAAGGGGGATGCTTTTCTAGTTACCATGAAACATACAGATGCCAAAAGGTAATAATTATGCTTTTCCTTTATTCTCTAGGAGCGTGAAGAAAAATTTCGGAAAACAAGTGAAGAAACCAACAGCAATATTTTGTGGTGGGCTATAGTACAAACACTAATCCTCATCTCCGTTGGAGTCTGGCAAATGAAATCTCTAAGAGATTTCTTTATATCTAAGAAGCTTGTTTAAGTTCTATAAAGTCAATGCACAGATTCAAAAATTGCACACCATGTAACACTGAACATCTAAAGAAACCCTGCACCTATGAGAAAATTGCTTGTATAGAACTCTCAACCTTCTCTCATCTTCTGCTCTGATTCTAATTCTCGTTTTTCCAGCTAGGGTACACCTCTGGCATCCCTTTACATTTTACTCCTTGAATCCCATGTTTTATCATATTTTTTTCCCCCTCTATGGATGTAAAGCTAAATTTAGAAGGAATCAGTGACAAAGACAGCATTTAAGTTCAATATTTAATGAAGAACATTTAATTTAGGTTAAATCTAAAATAGAAATCTAAGATAAATTTTCGTAAGATTTTAAATTATTCTACTTGCTGAGTAATCTTATTTGGCACCATGAACAGTTCAGCACTTCAGACTGACTAGAATTCAGATAGTAAACAGAGAAATAATTACATCCCCTGCAGTGTTTAATTGGGTGAGAGTGTCTTGAACTCAATCTCTATATGCATAACACCTAAATATAATTGTGAATGCTTTCATGTAAAATATTCAGAGTTTGAACTGATCATTGGTGGCAGCAATTACCATGGAGAGAGAACCAGAAAAGCAATTTGGAATTATACTTATTTTTTACTTTCAGAAAAGCCCTAAACATTAGGCTATAGAATTGATGACGATCAGATTCCTCCCACAGTTGTTTATGTAAATTATAGTCTTTATGAAGTATGCCAAAGTAACCCAAATTATAGGTTTCTTGGTAAACAATGACAATTTTATTTTAATTAATTCCTGCAACTAAATGTTTCTGTGTTGAGAATTTTTATAATTTTAATTATTTAGCAACTTGACTATAACTGCCTACAGAAATTACCAGTTTTTGACTTAATTTTCCATTTCACTTATTGCAGCTTGGTTGCATATATCTTTATGCCCTAATTTAACTAGTATATGTACAAATAGCAGTGTATCTGCAGTATCGTACAGTGACAAGTCAAAGGCTGTGGTTAAAAATTGAGATAATTAGCTTGACAAAGCCGTAGTAGTAATAGGAAGGAGTTGGAGACGATTACATACCAAAACATGGAAGTCAAAGTTTCTAGAGCACTGTGATAGCGGAGTATTGTGGTTTGTTTTCCTACCCATTTTTTCAGACTCTTTTCTAGTTTAAAAGGTAGTGAAAGGTGAAATATCTGCAGACCAATTATTGTTCTAAAGGCACTGCTTTCCTTTCTTTCTTTTTTCCATCTTCCCACCTGTTGTTTTCTTATGAAAGGAAATTACATTCCCTGTAAGTCTACTTACATATCCAGCTTGGGAATTAAAATACAGCGGGTAGTATGTGAGAATCAATAAAATTGATACAAAGTAGAGACTAAAAGCAAGGTTCCAGGGAACAAATCAATCCAAATAAAATCTTATAAAGCTACTCGCTACATTGTGTCCTATTTTTAAAAATTCGGATACTTTGGAGGTGCCGCTTAGAATGACCAGTAAGTAAGTGTTATTAAATTAACTTTTATAGAGCACTCACTCACAACATGTCTTGTAATAACATCTTTGGTGGTGGATAAGTAGGAAATATGTGTTAAAACCATATGGTATATGAAGTCCAAGAATAAAGTAATAAAGTATTGTGACAAGATTGTGGTTCAGACTTTAGCTGATATGTAGTGTAGGGCTCCTTATCACATTCCAATGTCAAACATAACTCATTTCACTTACAATACACTCCAGCTGGTAATCCAGGACAAGCAACATTTCAGGATTTATAAAAGAGATGATCATGTTCCACCATATTAATTAGGTCTATACTCAAAGAGTATAGATTCAGCACTGAGACTTGGGAGCCTTGAATATAACTTGTAATTCCTTAATTCTTTACTACTACTGGTACTACTATTATTAATCATCATCATCATCATCTCATCATCATCATCTTTGCTTTTATGAAATGTTTTCAGTCTTCTTCAAGATTTTTATTTAACTCCATAAAGCAGAAGCTGACTCACAGCGCCTTTGGGAAGCACTTTGGGGACAGAAAACCTTTGTGAGGTTAAAAGCTTCCTCTGCAGTTTGTGGCTCTGTCATACCCAGAGCTACAGCCTGCACTGCAACTAGGTCTGTAAGGGACTTCTTTCTCCCTAAAGTTTTCATCGAGGGGCACTAGCAAGCAACGGAGTATTTTCTTTTTTTTTTTTTTTGGTCGAAGAAATGAACCTCAAATGTCCTAAATCTCCTTGTTTTGCTCTTTTTCCGCAACAGAAGATGCAATAGCAAACCTGTGATATAGAATTAATAAACTTCCTAGATTCTTGCATTTGAAAGAGTGAGAGACACAATTATTTTCTCCGTGTTTGTTTTTTTTTTCTTTGCACCCCGCCATCTGCTGCCCCGGGCCGAGTGAATAGGGCGGGGCTCCTGCTGAAGCCGCTGCCTGCAGCGCTGTGGGTGCAGTTCAGTTCCCACGTTTGTGGACGGGAGCGGGACTGTCAGAGCACCGTCTGTGTCGGCACCGCTCCAGTTTGGTAGTGAGAGGCCAGAAAACCCAAATATTTTGGTGGGCGGGTGTGTGAGGACCAAGCTCTGCCGCCCTGAGGCCCCGCGGCGGGAGGGGCGCGGGCCGCGCTGCCCTCAGGGCCGCCTCAGCGGGCGGGACGTGGCGGGGATGCACCTGCGGGGCTCGGCCTGAGGAGAAGCGGCTCTGCCCCAGCCCCGGGCCGCCGCCGGGCCCTCCTGCCCCATGGCCGTGTCCCCGTTCTGCAACTCCTGCATGCGCCAGCCCCTCAGCCCCACGCCGCTGTTCTACCTCACCAGCTGCGGCCACGTTTTCTGTGAGGTTTGCCTGCAGAAAGGTAATGGCTGCTGGGGCGCGCCCGGCGGGGCGGGCTGTGCTGGCGTGCACACATCCACCCCAAACATGGCTATTTCTGACCCGCTGAGGGAAAAAAGAAAGCCCTGAGCATTTTTTCGAATGGTACTGATAAGCCTTTCCAGTCCTTACTGTTGATTCGCTTTAAACCGTAAAACCCGCCTGTGACCACTTCCAGGTTGGTGTGGCTTTGAGAGAACCCTTGGGCACAGGCCGTGGAGGCTTTAATCAAACTGGGTACTGGATACTTATGATCCATAATTTTTTATTTTTTTTTTTAAAACACTAATAGATGGCCTTCTATTCTGGCTAATTTGGGAAAAAATAATGTTTTTTTCCTTAGTGAAAGAGCAATAAAAAAAACCATAGGATTTGTTTAACGTAGGTATTTTAAGTAGTCTTAATAATAAGTTTTAAGGCTCAATATTGTTTCTGAAAACTTTCAGCAGCATGATGGAAGATTTAAAGTGATGTTTTGAAGCTCTTGTGCTTTGTACAATTCCAGAGTCATACTCTGTGACTCCTGGGATGTTCTTAGACAATGATATTTGGGAAAGACAGAGGAATAATGGAGTTGTTTCACAAAAGAAAAAAAATGCAGCAGACAAATCTCAATGTTTTTCACATCATGCTAAATGCCATGGGTTTTTTTTAACGGCACACAGAAGAAATGATCAATCTGTATTTCAGAACTAAAGATTTTTGACTAGGCATTTTCACAGGGTTGCTGTTGAGGATAGAGTATAATAAAATGCAGCCTCTACAGCTTCCAGGCTCCTAGGACATAGACAACATCTTTCCTTTCCTTTCTGCTCTTAATGTAGTTTGGCAGGAAAACATGTGAGAGATTATGTATCTTTTTGCTGTGAATTCAACAGTAATGACAATGCAAGGTTTAAAGATTTTAGAATCTTCAGAAAGGCAGTAGCTAGTAAAATTATCAATTATAAATATTGAAATAATGTGCATTTGCTATAGATATTTTCTAATGTGTTTGCAGATAATCAAAGAGTTTAGAGTCATAAAGTTTTAAAAAGTGATTTTATTGTTTTCTCACTGGAGGAATTCAAAAGGTAAAATTATTAATTCCTTTACATTTGGGTTTCATATATTTTCTTGGGAGAACCCAACTGTGCCCCAGTCTAAAAATACATGTATCAGATTGACTGTAAATCATTAGTGCACTTAAGCATACATTTAATTAAACCAGGCAAGTAGTCCTATTTAAATCAAGGGAACGAAAAGTCACCTGCATTCTGTGACACTAATGATATTCACAAAATCATTTACATGAATGCTTATTTAAAGGAGTAAGACCTGATGACATTCATACACATTTTTCCTGCACAACTCTGTGTAATGGTTATAGAAACAAATTCATTATTCATGTTTATTCATACTTCTTGTATAACCTGCAGATTTCTTCCACAAGCTCCAGAGGTTTAGATATCACATTCTATTTACAATGTATTTAATATATATTCAGTTTGATATATATTTTAAATGTATCTTTATCTTACAGGCAAAAAAGATGAATGTTTGATCTGTAGAAGTCCTTGTCGTACCTTAGTCCTTTCAAAAGAGGTAAACCAAGCTTTAGTTTTGTTGCATTACATTAATCTGTGGTTTGTTTAACAGCTAAACTATTTGCATAAAAAAATGCTTCCTTTTTTGTTTTTGCCAACTCTGGCATGAATATTTACTGATAATAGGTTGTTAAACTTAGATACTTAAGCATTAGACAGCTCAGCTTTTTGTTGTATATATTCCTTTAAATTAAAGCCTATGGAAACATTTGAGGTTTTCAGGTACTGCTAAACTGTAAATCATTCTAAACTTTTCAATAAATATGGCTGGTTACTGTGTAATATCAGTGACTACTTTCAAAATGTTGAAAAATGTTTATTGATATTGGCATTTGTACATCACAGAAAATGAACAGTAATGAATTATTTCATTAATGGACTGAATTAAAAACCTGCATGATGGCTCAGCAGTGTTTTCAAGTAGATTAGGTTTTTTTCCCCTGATTTCTCTTAAGCTTAACTATTTTCCTCGTGGCTGTGTGATTAAGAAAGAGTTTGAAATATTGTTGGGAATTCTTGTTATTCACTGGAGAATTAAGAGCTTTTAATTCCTTTTCTTGATTAATCATTAGGACCATTTAATTTTGCCATTTCTCCCAGAAGCAATCTTCTCTTTAGCTGATTTCATAAATAGGTTGTGAAAACATTCATATTTTTGTAGACTGATGCCTACCTAAGAGACAATGCCTTATAAGGATAAAAGAGAAACACCAAAAACATTTAATAAAATTAAATACAGCTAAACATGAAGGCCTCCTAGCAATCTTACACATTGAAGAAGACAATGCTACTAAAAAAAATTGCAGCAAAACAACAAAATGCAATTATAATACAAAAGAACAATGCACACAGTAATCAAATACAAAACAAATCAAAAAGCACTTCATAAAAATTCTAAAAGGCATATTTCAATATGCGTTCAACATCAACATATTGTTGCTGCAAACTTTGTTATTAATTTCAATCAAAGAATATTCTGAGTTGTCAGGGGCCATTTTGTCCAACACCTTGCTCAAAACAATGTCAGTTTTTAAGTTACATCAGTCTTAAATTGCAGTATTTCATCACAACTTGGTAATTCAAACACACAGAAGGAATTTAAAAATGAAGTGATTGGGATAGTAACAAAAATATTAGATGTTTCATTTGAACCTGCCACTGCTCTGGAGGGCTGGAAGGAAGCAAATTACCATATTCTTTAAAAAAGACATTAATGATAATTGCTTATCCTTGATTAAGAACAGATAAAATGATTGGAATGATAATTAAAGATGCATATAAAAAAGTCATGGCTCTATAATTCAGGAACCTGAGAGGAAATATACCTGGTAAGCTTTATGAGCTTGATGCTATGGAAGAATTCCCAATGAGGAGGAGGTCCTATAAATGTGTTAGAACTCCTAATTAAATTGTATGTTGGGATAATCAACATGTACACATTAAATATGCTCATTTTTATACTAATGCATTCTTGTCACCTTTATATCTTCCTTTTGTGTCTCATGATCCCCACTTGCTTTTCCCCAGAGGATGTTTAAGTGGTACAATAAATCAGAATCTGGCTGTTTAGTATTTCAGAATATCATAGGAACATCTGCTAGTCCTCCATGCAGCAGAAAAAATACAAACAGTATCATACAAATCTTTATTTGAAAGAGTTTTTACATCACAATGAAGCTGCTTGGGTTTTATTTTTTCCAATCTGATAGGTACATAAACCAAGATCATTGTTTTGATAGAACCCTAAATAGATTGCTCCTATGAATGCATTTCATTTGAGGAAGCTGAATGTATTTTTATGAATATCTTCAAGTTTTCAAGGTGGACTATTATTGTCTTGTGTGTATTTTCTTTACTGAAATATCACAGGTAGGTTCCCTGTGCTGTCTGTCCCTGCATTTCTCCATCTGTCAGCTGAAAATTTTTGAATGCTTTGGCTGATGTCAACCAAATTCGAAATTGCAGAGGAAGTCTCAAAGACAATTAACTACCTCCTGTGACTTCTGTAAGAATTTGTAGCTGGGGAAAGCAAGGAAAAGCAGTTTCCCTAAAGCATGCACGGCTCTGCAGTGAGCAGACAGTGCAGGCCATCATCAATTGCTGCACAGGACATCCCAGTAGCTGATGTCACCATATGGGAAACAGAAGATACAAACCTATTGTAAATCCAAGTTGTTAATTTAGCTCCTTGCACAATTATTTTTCATATATAAAAGATTCCATTTCTCTTTATTGTTAAAAATATATAATTTAAGCACACATAGAAAAGAGATTTGGCTGTTGTTTGGTCTTGAGTATTTGACTTTATGCTAGTGTTAAGATATTTTTGGTGGAGTTAAAAATACTATTTTTTTAGATTTTTGTGTATTTCAGAGTGGAGCAAAGCCTAACCCTTTTTGATTTCAATGCAGTATTTTTAATTTAAGTGACTGCACTTTTCCTTCTGTTTTCTTAGGATTCCAGGAAACTTATGCTTCATTCACAGGTGGCCCAGTTCTTACTTCTTTTAGTAATTCACCTTTTAAATTTTCTTAATTTTTTTAAAGCTTTTTGAGATTTTTAATACTTCTAGGAGTAATTTCAATTCTTCCTACAGCAGTTCTTTCTTACTGGATTTTGAGAAGTGGTTCCTTACAGAAAGGCTACCTTCTTTCTGGGGCAACCTTCTTCTAGCATCTAAGTATGCCTGCATTATTTTTGGTCTTTTTCTTCAAATTTGGGGTAGTTGTAAACCTACCTTCTCTTATAGAATCACAATACATCAAAGAGAGCCATCCTGTTTGCAGGTAGATTTTTTTCCTAGATACATTGTTTTTGAAAGATGTTTAGCTATTTTAATTTAGTACTAAAACTAGTATAACTATTTTGGAGTTGTATTTTCTTTGTTTTCCTTATGTACAGATTAGGAATGTGTGTATTCAGGATTAACATAACACTTAAGTTGTCTACACTGCTTTGTAGATTTGGATAGATGTGCAAATGTCGCTATTATTTTGAAATTCACCTAATATTTTGAAACATTTTTTTCCTCACCATAAGTAACAAATATATTTTTATTACAATCATGGCTTAAGTATAGAGCACTTAACATTTTATAAAAGCACAGGTGGCCATTTGTGAGGCCACATCATGATCTCTGATTAAAAGACACAAGTCATAAAATACTTAAAAATTCAGCAATTACTTTAGGGCTCTTTTGGTATTCTGGGATAATATTCTGCTGCCCCGTGGGCAGGAAGAGACAAAGGGATCCCAGGCAGTATTGGAACTATTCTGAAAAAGGACTTGGAAACAAGACTGATTGTAGGATGCATCCCTACATTCCCTGTGGCTGGGAATGGTGAGAACCAAAAAGCCTGGAAAGTGCCTTCCAGAAACCTGGCTGTTGGTGTGAATGCAATGCCTCTTCCAGGGGCCACAGCATCCTCCTTGGATGGACACTGGACACTGGTGCTATCTTAATCACAATAAGTATATATGTGGGTAATATAAGGCTGTTAAAGAAAACTCAGTTTATTTTCAATTTCTGCATTATCCGTCTCTGATCTATCAATTTTTTTCTATTTATATACATCAGTCAATTTAAGAAGCACTTCTAAAAAGACTTTATTTGACTTGCTAATAAAAATGCTAACCTTGGTATATTTTCATTTCTTCATAGATAAGTCCTGATATTCAATCACTGTTCATGCAAGTAGATGTATTATGCAAGAAATATTCAGCTGAACTATCACAGGTGAATCTGCCTTAAAACTTCTTAACTCTATAAAAAGTCAGCATCTCCTACTGATTGTTATGTGAATGGGAAAAGTATATGAGTGAATTCTTGAAAGTAATGTATGCCCATTATTATATTTACTTCCTTAATTCCACAGTTTCTAAGTTCTAAAGGAGACATAAATCATTCATTATGGTCACTGCTTATGTTTTCAAACTCTCTCTAAGGACCACTAGTCTGGTTATTTTAATGGTGTAAAATCACTTCCAATGCCATGCAATCAAAAATTAGATTTGCCAGAAGCTTAAATGTGCCCAGATAGTGTGCCTTAATTATAGCAATAAAAAGTTACACTGTAAAAACCTGAGCTGGGCTACAGACCTGAGCTGACTGTGCTGTCTTTCCCTTTTTTTTTTTTTTCCTTTCTTTAATCAAAACACACCTCTTCTTTTTTTTCTAGATAGATGCAGTAAATGATTCCAAGGTCATTTTCCTCCTGCTTTCTGTGAATTCCAGATAGGATTCCTTTCTTCAGGCTTCATTTCCAGTAAAGAATTTCTGTAGCTGTGTGGGTTAAATGAGTGCATACAAACTCCCATTTACTCCTCATTTTCTGCATCTCTTCAGCTTGGCTTTGGGATTTTGTGTCCTTGTCCTTCTTCCTGTGTATTTCAGCAGCAGTTTCAGGCACTCAGTAGTACATTGTCCCTGGGCTCAGCTGCAGCCTTCACTGTCTATTCTCATCTCCTTGGGCTGGGAATTGCTGATCTTTGGGTGAGCTCCCTGATCCAGCAGAACAATAACCCAGGGAAAATCATCTCCAGCAATGGTCATGGATTCACATTTGCTCTACCCCAGGCTTCACAGACTTTTCCAAAGCTGAGCTTAGCCACTTTCTTGAGGAGTGCTCCTCCTCAGATGCAGAAGTGACACAAGGTAAATGTGAACCCTTCCTCTGTCCTTCCATACCCACTTTTTAACATCAGGATCAGCAGGGCTTTTTTTAGTTTACTCTGTAAACTGTAACAATGCAGGGAACCACACATCCAATCACGTGGGAATACAAACTTCCATACTGTACCAAAGGAGGGAAAAAAGAGGGCTCAATCTCTCAAGGCTAAGGTAGCCTGAGAGAACCTATTGGAAACATATTGAAGTGTAGTGAAGGCATTGAGGTATGCTCAGAATTTGTCCCAGCATCAAAAGATGATCTCCTAGACCCAAGAACTCATTTCTGAGTGAGTGGAGGCAGCTCAGAGACATCGCTTTCTAAGTGGATATTTCTTCCATCAGTTGTTCAAAAGACACACTTGATTCTTTCATGAGTATTCAGTGGGAACCTTCCAGGGAATAAAATATCCATTTAAGTTGGATACTCCTCTATGGCTTAATATTCTCAGAGTGTTTCTTCTTGGTTGTCTCTATTCCTACACATTTTCTGGCAGTTTTCTTACATGTGAGAAGAATGATTTATTAGAAGTTACTGCCTATGGTAATTTGTTTCTCAAGCTCTTGTCTTGCCTACCATGTCATTTTTACTTTTAACTTGTCATGGTTTATGATCCTCATTTGGACACAAGAAGTGCTTACACATCACCAGACAGTGTGTCTAACAATTATTTTTTAATTAACAGGGTATTTTTACAAGGCATATTATAATTGCCAGTAAGACAGATTACTTTTTATGTTGCCATTAATTTTATGTGTTTGCTTAGCACTGATGAATAAGAAACACTGCAGCTAAAGACTGGTTTTCTAATGTCTTTACCTTTTTATTGAACATAGTGTTAAAATACAACTTGAATGAAATAAATCTACCAGCTCTACTGTAGGTCATATTGGATTAGAATAACTTTATAAGACTTTGTCTATCGGTGATAATAACTTAGAATACTTTGGGTATTTTTTGAAGAGGATTTGAAGAAGACATGTTAACTGCCTATTAAAATACAGAAAACTTTGCATACTGTGAAGTAGGTGTTTTCCATCACTTCTTTGTTGAGGTGTATAAATTTAATTATGTGAAGCTTGATATAACTATTTATTTTTAGGTTGCAGAATTTCAAGAAAAATATCGTAAGCGTTTATTAACACACTACAAGGAAAAGGTAATTCTAACTGTGATTTTTCTAGGGTTTTGTTTATGTTTGCCTTGTTACTTTGGTTTATTTTTAGAAACTAATCATCTTTTATTGGAATGCTTAGAATAATTTATCAGGATTGACTCATTACTGTCATTATAAATACTAGTTTTTAATTGTTTAAAGTCTGTGAGGACTCTATTAATTCTGGTGATTATTTTTAATAAAATACTCTAGTTGTGAGATGGTTAAGATTAAGTGGAGAATCAAAGAACAGGGAGGGAAGAAACCAGTTCACTGTATGGAGGGGAAGGAGGAAGAGGTGAGGAGGAATGGGTGCTAGGAGATAAGCCCAGAGGAAAAGAAGACTTTAGGGCTGACAAAATAAATGAGAAACTTGAGCAGTGGGAAACAAGACTAAGGGCTAATACCCTGAATTTGGGATAGCTCTGTGTGAAGGACAGAATTAATTATTCCATGGAGAAGAGGTACTGCATTTGTCACTGTGCTTCTTCCTTTGTAGGCTGGAAGGCAGATTTCTTTTTCATTTTTCAGCTACTTCTAAATATTTTATTAAATAGTTGGATGTTTCTTTTATTTCTAAAGACACGGGATGTTGCTTAAAGCTGCTTGGCAGTATTGGTGATTAGACCCATGAGTGGGTACCACACGTATGAAATGAGAATGAAAAGCTCATGTAGCTGTCCAGTTGGCCATTTCATGTGTGTGTGGAGTTTCTGGTATGATTGTCATGGATAGGAAGTTTGGAGAATTAGGTTCTCTGTGGCCCATTCTTCCCTCTTCTCCATGAATGCATTTTGGGATCACTCATAGTGTACTGTGGTGTGTGTAGTTATTTTAGGGTCCTGTCCTTCTGCTTTCAAAGCCAGGCCAGGAAGGAATCCTGATTTCATCCCCCTTCTAATCTTTTGTAACAGCTCCAGATTGTAAAACTGAAACCTGTAGACAAAGTAAAACAAATGTCTTAATAGAATTCAGCATAAATACAGATGTTATCTCTCTGTGGAGAGTTTTGATACTTTTGTAATGGCAGTATTTTTAAGTTTTTTACTGTTGAGACATTCACTCAGCAGTGTTTGTAAAGTATTCAGGGATGATGCTTGACCTAAGGAAGGTGTTCAGGTGACAGTACTGAAACAGTTGAATATATGCATAAATATCTAGATAAGTAGATAGATATAGCTGGTTGCTGCTTCAGTGATGCGCTGTTTTGGGTGGGTTTGTTGCCCATTCTTTGTGTTAGTATGTTAAAACTGCTTGCATTGGATCAGGGTCAGGAGAGGCTGGTTGTATTAAACACCATTCTGGTTTCTCATGCTTGGCTGTCTTGTTTCAGGTCCCCTTCCTTATTTCTAGTTTATCATCCTTGTCACTGTCAACCAGCAAGATCTCATGGTCTTCATTAAACTGCTTTGTTGCTGTTTTTGTGAGTTGTGCAGATATTGGGGTGCAGATGATGGTAGGCACTTGCTGTCCGTATTCTCAGCAGGTCTTGAAGCCCTGTTGTGCTAGGATCCCAAAATATTGAAAATCAAATAGTTACTCACCTTAAGATACTTTGGTCTTAAAATTACCCAGTCCTACAGAGCAACAGGGTAAAGTACATTCTTCCTGACTGGTCCCTTTCTTAATCAAACCTAGCTCTCATTAGGAAGAAGAAAACAAAATACCAAAAACCAGATCTTACATAAATTACATTTTTTCTTTAATCTGTTTTGCAGAGTTTTGCTTCTGCAAAAAGAACATAGTATCTCCCACAAACAGTATGATTTTATAAAGCAGGTAATTTTATTAAAGGACTCAAATAATAGTTCGAGAAGCATTAAAAGTTAACAAGCAAATTCATTTGCCTTCAAAATATGAACAATGTGAAAGATTAAGTGGAAATTAAGGATAAAATATAGATAAAGTATTGAGGCTATTGGGTAATTTTTTACTTCCTTCATAAAATATAATATATGTTCACATAATGAAAAACTGTAAAAAATTCACATACTAGCGAGCTGACTTAGTGTTCTTGACCTTAATATTCTTCAATTTTGCCAGCTCATAACATTCTTTAATGGAGATATTTTTGGTTGTCTCTAATTTAGTAGGAAATACTTTTCATTTAAGCTTATTACAAGTAGATACTGCAGTGAACTGAATACATTTTGAATCTGAAATGAGAAATATGGTGGGAACATAGTATTTTGTACATTTATTGGTAGCTTTTTCAGATAACTCCGTATTAATCATAAAAAAAGCTTTTATATCAGATGTGGAATATAGGAAGCAAAAGAAAAGAAAACTGTTTTTAAGCACTCTTCCTAGTATTCATTTATCCAATATTATCAGCACACTTAAGAAATGGTAATCAAACGAAGTCTTTAACTGCCAAAAAGAAGCATATCTCTTCCAGACTGACTGTTTAATGGGTCCATAACACAGCCATAACAGCTCCAATAAATCTGGAATAGTAATGATGTCTTAAGATTAAAACCAATAGAAAGCAGCTTTTCAACACTTTAGAATACTTGTTGGGTGAAAATGAAGCTGTATATCACACACATAGACTTTGTTTAAATCTATGATTATCTCACAGATAATGAAGCTGGAAGAGTCTCTCAAGAAAGTAACACAACAAATGCAACAGATGCAACGGTAAGAGGTTTAATGCAGCAAAAGTAAATGTAATCAGACAACAGTAAGTTTAATTCATTAAACAATGAAGATTTAATGATTTGTTTGCCTTCCTCATGTTTTTACAGAAATAAATGTATAGTGATTTCTGACATCAGATTAATTTTTCACAATAATCAATCCTGTTAGGAAAAATCCTTTTATTTACAATACAACTCAGTAGTTAACTCTAGAAGTGAACTTTTAACAAAGTCTTTCACATAGATACACAGTTTTAAATTTTTATTTGCAGTTACATAAGCATGTTTGTGTATTTTGCAATGGACTTTAGAGCATCAGCCTAGAAAGTAATGTGGTGCCCTTGTGGGTATCTTAGCCCATTTACAAAGTTACCAGAGTTTTGTAATATGGTTCTCATTGTTTCTATTTCTAGTAGAAATTAAATTATTGTCTCATCTTGAATTTGTCTTTTTTCTCAAATGTTTCAAAGTGGTAGCCAAGAGATTGCTCATCATTTTCCCCTCAATGACTGATACACTTTCATCTTTTCATCTTATTTCTAACATAAAGCCAAAACTGTTCTTCAAATCTCATTAATAAGCCAGTTCATGGAACCAGCATTTTAACAACACAAATTTGTTGATCTTCATTCCTTTCCTGTGGTTTTTGTTTGGTTTTATTTTGGTTTTTCATTTGCTTTTTTGTTTGTTTGTTTTTTTAGTACAGGCTATTTCCCATGACTCTTAACTGCACATAATGTATTTTACTCTCTCAGACTGTTTGGTATAATGTAACAGAAAGAAAAACCAGTATAAAAGAAACTCTATGTGGTGGATTACAGAAGTTTATATGTTTTTGTTCACTGCCTCCATTTTCTTTTCTTTATCTCAAATGAATTGCATCTTGGTTATATCAAATACAGAGTTCTAACTGAATTTTAGATTTTCTATTTTGAGTTCTACCAAGAGAGCAGTGTCCTAGGGGCTTCCCTTGCTTGCCTAGTAGAAATATTCTTCCTATTTATGGTTCTTGTCAAAGGTACCAGTTCTACAAAGTTATTATTGAATAGCAAGAAAATGCCAACATTTCATTTGACAACTAGATTTCTTTAAGTTTGGTAAATGTATAATTTCATGAAATGAAATGAATTTTCTGCTTAGCTATAGTTAAGAGCTGTATTTTAACATCTTTTGTTCCCTAAAGTACTTTGCTATAACGTTGTGCTAAGTTGATATTGTTGGGTATGCAATGAGCACTTCAGATATTATGATATAAAAAGCAAGTTCATAGCTTACTAAATAAATTCTTACTTTGCTTTATGGCAAATGGTATTATGTTAAAACCTGCTACTGATGGATAAAATGCTTTGATTTTATACTTTATTGACCAGTTAGACACGTGAACTAATCAAACCAGCTTTCAATTTATATCTGTTATTTCTTCTTTCCCTTTTAGTATGAAACCTCCTGATAAAACTACACCGCTTCCATTTTCCAGTATGAGCAGAAATACATTTTCCAGTAAGAAATGTTGGTTTAAAATATTAATTATGGAATACATGGCACTGGACATAACTGTGTTCTAATATTAAATTTCTTAATGACTTCAGTTCCTCCAAGAAAACAGAATGTTTATTCTTCAAATTCTCTTCATTCGAGTCATCCTTCCACTTCTGAAACGTGGGTACAAATTTGTTCATTTTCAATGAGAATCTTACCTAATATTTTATACAGAAAGTAACCTTTTTCTAGTGAGTATAAAATATTTCCTGATTTTGTGTTTTGTTTTTGCAAACTGTTCAAATGTGAAACAAATGAGGAAAGGCTTATCTATCCAAGTGTATATTACAGTTGTATGGATAATTATGGTTATGGGGAAAAAACCTAAGGCATGATGCACCTTATTTCAAAGAACTTTTAGATGGATAGGTGAATGGTGAATAGTGAGACGCTCTCCATTTATCATAGAGAAGAACTAAATTTATTGTACAGACACTTGTATGTATATTTTTTTTTTTAGTTGTCTCAGTTTAGATGAGATGAGCCAGTCCAGTAAGGCTCATTTAATTTTAAGTAAAATGAATATACAGCTTGCTCAAGCTTAAATATTTCTATACGTTTGATTGTGACTTTTTTCCCTACAAAAATACAGATTCAGAATGCCCTTGTTGAGAATACAAATGATAAATACATAAGTATGCATATTTATTCAGACAAATAGAAGAATAACAATCCTAATCATAAAATAACTTTCTCTGCAAATGTCTAAACCAAAGCTCAATCAATGAATAGATTTATTGCTAGTGAGTTTTGGAATAAGTCCTAAATACTTATGCATTGTGTATTATACTTTTCCATTACTAGTCAAATTTAACATTAGAATCTAACATAATTTTAGTCTTTATAATGAAAATGTGATTTTTATTACAATGTCATACTTTGACCTTTCTTGCAAGGATGGAGGTAATGGAGATTGATCCTGTACCTTCACCAATGAGGAGAGTAAGTGTTGGGTTTTTTTTTAATTATTTTATGTATAGTTACACACATATATCCTTTTGATTTCTCCTACTCTGTTAATGATGCAAAACATAGGATTCTCCCCCCATTCCATTCAAAACCATTCTGATGTGCATGATGATTTCAGATATACTTGATGCGGGGTGGAAGTCAGATGCTCCCGAAAAGAAACCAAAAGGAAATAAATCACAGCATTAATTTCCGGGATTATATTCTTCACCTGCCATATACAGGCTTTTAAACTTGTGATGCCAAAGTAAATGGCAAAATCTTAAAATCCCAGTATTACAAAAATTTCAGTGATCTGAAAGCACTATCATTTAGACTCAGATACCTGAGTAGGGAGTTGAGGTTTTGATTGATACTGCAAACATGAGAATGAAGGCAGGAGCTTTTCATGGTGTTGGTATCCTGGTCAGGAGAGGTAACATCCAGTAACAGCTGCTAGCTTGCAAATTGCAAATGGAATCTCAGCACAGAAAACAGTGAGAGTGTCTCATAACCTTTCTTATCTGAATGTGATAGGTTATAATAAAGCTAAAATACATGTATTACCCACCTGCCCATAGATCTTTAAAAATAGTAACTTTATTCTTAGGTTTTGCATTTTAGTGCTATGAACAAAACTGACAGCAGAGAGTTTCAGAGCTCTTCAGGCTCTGTAGATTTCAAAAATATAACAATATAATATTGCTTAAAATGTCTTAATAATTTATATGCTTATTACACTGTGGTTAATGACTTGCCATTAATTTAGCTGGAGACACCAACTGGTCCCACAAGATTATCACTAATAACTCCACCACAGAATGGACATATGGGTGAGTAAAAGGAAACTTTGTAACTGAATAACATTTCTGTTACATCAGGAAGATAAATAAATTAAAATCTGTATATTAGCAATTTACTAAAAAAATTTGAATTGTGTTGAGCAGTGAGGAATTTACCATGTGGACTTCAGTCCAGCAACTGGAAAATGGTTAAAATGAAATATGAAATGTTTTCCTAATACTTAGCTCTTCTGTTCAGCAAATGATTACTTGTAGCCAAACTGATTTTTTTCCCCAAATCAAAGTTGCAAGGAAAATACTGTAATTATATGTCTGATTGAACAGAACAGGAATACTTGTAATATACATTGTTGAACCTCTGTTAAGCTTCATTATTTTATCTGTTTGTGGTTAACAGAAGGTAACATTGTCCACAATGTGATATTAATGTCACATGAAGAAAAGGGGGGAAACTAAAGGGAAGTGAAAAAAAAATATTTATTTACAGAAGTAAGGTAGTTGAGATCAAGAATTTCTTCATAAGGGTGATTATTTTTTTTTTTTTTTCACCTTATCACTGTTATAGGGTATAAGACATTTTTCCTGCCACTACTTTCTTCATTCCTTCATATCCTGAGCTTGGGTAACACTCAGATGTAAATAAGACATGAGTAACAGCCTACTGGAATTGGTGCAGTCTCTTGAGAGCTGTTTATTTATGAGGAGTTTCCCAGAATTCCTAATGCTTTGCAGGCCTGCTATTCACGTGTCTCTCCCATTCTTAGTTTTACATTCAGATGTTTCTGCAGCACTCCATGCTCAGGCAGGCTTTCACCTGGCTGCAGCAGTTCATAGAATCCATCTGTAGCCACATAAAGAACTTCTAGCACTCTTGTGTTTTTACATGGTGTAAGTGTCCTGAAACAAAGATAAATGCAATTGCAATGCAATTTCAATGAAGGAGGAAAAATTGCTTATGTGTTATGTTTGATTTATATGCTCAGATCCTTCCTAAATGCATGGTTGCCTATAAATTTAAGCATAACAAGATAAAGAGAGCTGAGGTTAACTGGTTTTTTATTGTGTCTAAATATAAATAGATATTTATTAGACAGTAAAATTTTATGTAGAACAGTTATGTGTTCAGCACATTTCAGAACCTTCACATAAAGTTTTGCAGTGGACAGTGCTGAAGGAATCAAAGTTTATGTGCAAAAGTAAGGGTGAGTGGAAATAATGATTTAATGGTGCACTAAGGAAAGTTTCTCAGAGGTGGATGGGGCAAAAAAAGATCAGCTGAAGAACTGGAGCACTTCAGTACAGCTGTCTTGATAGTCTAATAATAGTCTAATAAATGAAAGAAGGTGAAAGAAACGAACACATGTTTAACTGGAACAAGATTTGCAGGGATGGTGCAATATGATGTTTTTGTGACAGCTGAGCTCTCTCATTGACTGTTGTAATTGTGCACCATGTTTTGTTGTTGAATGAATCTATCATGAATTTTTCCCAAATCACACAATGAAAGTACTAATATCTGTTTCCAAAGTTATCTCAAGTAAAATGGGAAATTCACTTGGTCCTGTTCTCAAAAATCTGATTCCAACAGGCAGTGTATCCTACAGACGTTCTCAGACAGCTCTAGTAATGCCAAGTCAGAATGTTGGAGCAGGGTCTACAAGGTAATTCAATACTTTTTCAAGAGGTTACCATCTCCTGTAAGAGACTAAAATTTCCCCTCTTGCCTGCATTAATTTTTATGTTCAAAGGTCATGTTCTAGAGCTGAAGAAGTGTTACTGTGCAGCTTGGCTATCATCTACATGAATGTTTGTTTATCGGGGAAAATTTTGTTTTGAAATCACGTTTTCAAAAATGAGCAGATACAGTCTCTGCTTCTGTAGCTGTTGTCATCTATTGTAATGGTACTCCTATATAAAGGGGTAGTAATTTTATAATTAGGAAATTTGATAATGTCTCTGCTGTATCATTCTTATAAAAATATCAGAGATGAAAGCACAATATCTGCACAAGGACTGCTCTCTGAATAACCCAAACTTCTCATGCAGCCTTCAACAGGTGTTTCTGGTTGTTTTCATTTAAACATTGAAAATGTCTTAAACTGTGAGAATTATTAACATCAATAAATAACTTTAAAGCATTCCATAAAAATTAAACTCTTTATAATCATTAAGCCAAATGTATCTTCCTAGCAGAAATTTAAAATATGTGTAACAAAGTACTTCTTTTTTTCCACCTCTGATTCCATAATTGTTTTGTCAGTCTGCTTCTTGAAAGATGTAAAAATCTTAAATAAGTAAAAATATATAATTCATAATATTTTTCTTTAGAATATCAGACAACAAATTAAAGTAATTTTGAAATCTTTTATACTGTTAGAAGTAGCCTCAAATCACATGCATAAATTAATTTCATTACCAGATCCACCCCTGTGAGGTTACCACTTAGTGCATGTCCATTATCATCTGGATCCCAGAGCAGTCAAAGGGGACCATGGGCTAATTTTGATTTCAGAACCCCTCAGCTGCATCCATTTACATCACCTTCTCCACAGCTGCCTCTGTCAAGGCAGCCAATCACCATCCCTGGACTTCTGCAAAGACAAGGCAAGTATACTTGTAAAATAACCTTTACCACTTCCTGAAAAGTTTTCAGCATAGCAGCTTAAATAAATTACCCAAAATAAAAATGACATTTCAGAATTGGAAGTAGGCTCTCAGCAAAATATGAAAGATGTTGGTGTTTATGATTGTATGTCTTGTCTTATGTGCAGGACGGTATCTGCTGTAAAAATGTGTTCTTGCTTCACTTCAGAATTAGATTTTAACAGAAATTTAAATCTCATAATGCCCAAATTTTCTGTCTCAGCTGAAGATTTCTTAAAGATCTCTTTATCAAGACATCCATGTAAATGTCCACTGATCACAGTATAAAGGGAGCCAGTCCAGGGTGTTATTTGTTGAGTGCAACATAAAACTACCAAAAGCAGAAAGGAGCTGCATAAACATCAGCCTCAAGGAGGGTGGATGTGGGTAGGAGTTGCACTGGGGCAGATTAATTAATAAAATCACAGAATCAGAACTGTAGAACAGCCCTGGTCAGAAGGTACTGTGACTGGTCCAGCCCTTTTTGGGAAGGAGAACCTTGATGACATAATGTAGCACCCTGACCAATCACATCTTGCAAACCTAATTCTCCTTATTGCCGAGTTTGCATCACAAGTGAAATACTTTTTTAAACTTATATTAAAAAGATAATTTATCTCTGAAGCACTTTTTGCCCATACTAATAAATGTGACCTTCCTGCACATCCCAAGTAGTTTCAAGTTCATGAAACCAAAATAAAAATCTTTTAAGAAATGAAGGCTTACAGCTTGTAAAAGCTAACATCACAATTGTTTTAATTGTGAAATTTCTGGACAGTGATACGGTATGTGAAATAATGCATGAGCCTGATATGATCTATTAATAATGTAGGAGAAATTAATGTTATAAAAAAAGTAGCTATATTGAACTTTAGTAATATATATCATTTGGCTGTATGATTGCAGTGAATTTCAGTTTATATACAGAATAATGCTTTGGAGATTCACTTGTGTAGCTAAAATTGGAATATGGCAAAAATACTTTTATGGAAATACAGAGGAACACATTTATATTCAGGAAAATGTCAATATAAAAGTTTTCATTAATTGTATAAGTTGTATTTTTAGTTTTTAATAGTTTTGTTTTTCCTTATATAAATTCCCCAAATAATTTACATGAATAAAGCTTTAGTTTTACCCAGTTTGTTTTTTTTTCATTTGTATCTGTATTTTTATTCTAGGATCAACTAATATAAGAGGACATTCATCAGAGAGATGAGCAAACATCTGTGAATTGCTTTTGTTAAGAAGCATGTGGAAAAGCACTGCATAGTCTCTGGATATCAAAGTATTTGTAACTTCCATAATATGTCAAATTGGCATAAACCAGAAAATTGTTCAGCATGAATATTGTATTTAAAACATCACTGATCTTTCTGATTAACATCTACTGAAGTTTTAGGTGGGACTACAAAATTTACTTGTTTTTCAAAATATTGGCTTCAAATATATTGCATAAATAAAAGTACTTTATTACCTAAGTGGTAGGGCAAGACATGATTATATGTTGAATGAGCATTTTTTGCTCTGAGTGCATTGAACTACAGGATAAATAATTGTGCCTGTACAGTATTATAGATAGACTGCAGTCCTAAAAAAAGAAATTTATTTATGGATTTTTGATTACAGAATTCCAAAGTTTGGTTCTTACTCAATGCATCTCCTTTTTTTTGCACTCTTGAAAAGGGGTAAGTTTTGATGGATATTGCATTCTAGCAGGCTCTCCGAGCACAGAACACAGTATCTGTTCCACCCTTGGCAAGTCCATCATTTGATTTAGGTAGCAAAGATTTCTTCCCAAAATGGAATGAAGTGGGGGAACTGGAATGAAGAGACAAAACACAGCGAAGACTACTTTTACTTTTGCACAGGAATAGCACTTTTGTACTCTGAATGAAGGTGCCAGAATGCAGCCTTTTCCTTCTGAGAACAACTCTGAAGTTCATATTCCCACCATCACTGTGTACGTAGCAAAATTTTGGTATGATTGAGTTATCAAATGCCTTTGTTTTGTTTTGACCCTAACTTTACCTAGACTATTTTAAATATAATAAAACTAAAAGCTGGTGCATTTTTCTTGAAATAAAGTTCCCTGAATATATGATAAATTTCTTTTGAGTTGAAATGTTTTACTTTTCACATCACAAGTGGATGGGAGAGAGAAAACTTAATGAAAGATTCAGGAGTTGAGAACTGGAAGAGGTCATTCACAAAATACCATCATGGGCAAACTAGACTCAGCTTGAGGATATTAATTGAATTTTTTTCTAAGAGAATCACAGCAGGATAATAAGAAGTAAAACTTAAAAAAACCTTCCCTCCACCCTCACTCCTTCAGAGCTCTACCTCCTCTCCCAGAAGTGCTTTGAGACAGAGAAAGGAAGTTACAATCAGTTCATCACATGTGTCTTCCACTGCTCAGGGAGAAGAATCCTTGCCCTGCTCCAGCATGGGAATTTTCAGTTTCATATTTGCCTTATTTCAGTGTATAGCTGCCTTTTCTTTTACCATGGGAAAGTTGAATTTTCTCCTCTTCAGTATTCTTATACTTCAGAGTTTAGTTGGGAGCTCAAAGTCAGCTTCCTTCCAAGCAAACTTCCAGTCAAAAATTTAATTTTGCAGTGCCATAGACATGTTCAAATTAAGGTGTGTAGTGTAATTTAAAAAATTCCAACTCTCCTTTAGTTCCAGATGAGCTTCAAAAGTGAGGCTATTAAAACATGACTGTCAGCTTTTATTTTTATTTGTGCCCCAGTGTTTTTCTGTTTGTTTGGATCCCAAGAAGGGATTCTCTCTAATCTCTTTCATCACACTGCAGTTGTCATCCAAGTCTGTGAAGTCATATTATAGCTTTTGTAATTGCTGGAAGTTGCATTCTGCAGCCAGGTGTCATACTTTGGTGTTATTTGTTTTGTTTTTCTTTCATCCCACTCTGCAAGCCCTCATCAACTGCAGAATTGAGCTTCATGAAGGTGAAAATTTGTGTCTATAAATGGGCCCTGTCTGAAAGAATTCATTTAGGAAAGAGTCATACATGCAAGATCTATAACAGTCACAATACTGTTCATTCCTTGTCAGGGAATTAACAATACTGTTAATCACGGTGTCATTCAGAGATGTGAATAAATATTCACAGAGAATGGAATGGCTTCTGTTTCCTGCTCACCACAGTGGTTTCCACCCAAATTCAGTTAACAATCTTCATGTTCAGGTAATCATCCATTTACCTTTTCTGTGGTGAAAGCTGGACACAGGCAGACTGTGTTTTGTAGCTGTAGGATGAGAACTTGGAATATCATATCAATAAAGAAATGTAGTATGGAAATGGATATGTATAATACTTTATTGCTGTTTTGAACTACTTGGTAGTGTCTGGTACTTAGTCTATTTGAGCACACAGTCTAATCCTGAAGAAAAAAAAAAATCCAGCAACCTCACCTTCAGAAATATTACAGCTTTGAAATGCACTTTGAAGAGAAACAATGTAATTTGAGAAAGAAAGCAAAGGCACTGGAGCTATCCATGCTGAGGAGAAACACTTGAATGACATCTTCTTGCTTCCCAGTTCAGAAAAATCTTGAAGAAGAATTCGTTGAATATGATGTGATTTCTTTTTTCTAAAACTTACATCTAAGTGGCTCTTTTATAAATTAAAGTGTAATAGGTAAGAAAAAAATAATTAAAAAGGTAAAAACAGTTTGAGGAATGTAATTTGCCAAGTTCAATGCTTCTATCATTTGTTCAATAAAGTCGAAAATACTATATTTGGTATTTCATTCTTTAATGAAATAAATTTTCATTTTTCATTTTTAGGAAGAGGAGAAGGGGAAAAAAAGTAAGGTTTCTTCCTAGCTTCCAATAGGCACGGAAGTTCCTGTATTACTCCCTTAGGCATCTGTTTTCACAGAATTATTCTTGCTTTTGTGAGGAGCTGGTCCTTCATGTGCAAGGAGATTTGCAGTTCGCTGAGGATACAGCAGAGGGTGCTGAGCTACCTCTAAACAAATTCACTCCTCGCTGCTCTTTGGCTAAGGAGACTGAAATCGGGCCCGTGGCCTTTTCCGTCTGGAACTTACATGGGAAAGCTACAGACTGTGAGGAAGAGCAAGGATGTGATGTAGAGTCTGAATGTGAAACATCAGAAAAGCACCCGAAGGTGAACAGCAAATGTGAGGGACTACATCAGGTCACTGGAAGGTAAAAGATACAGGAGTCCTCTGGGATGTGAAGGGTAAAAATGGAAGCAGGGGTCAGTCATGCTGAGAGGTTAAGCAGTAATAGATTAAAGGAATAAATTATGTATTAATTTTGAAAATTTCTGAGCAGAGGACTTGGCAATGCACAGTGGGTATTCAAGACTTCAGTGCTTAGAAGCAGTGGCTGAAGCTGTGCTGTGTAACTTTGAGAAACAGAGACTGAGCTGACCTGCAGTTCTTTTCAGTTCCTGTCTGCAGTTTTCTGGCCTTAAGGCGTAAGAGGGCACTAATTTATCTTTTTCAGTTTTTTAGGAGAGAACATGAGTATGTATTTCACTACAAGGGTGTTTTATGCACACACAAACAATAGCAGAGGATTTTATTACGAGTCAGAATCGTGCTATTTATGCAATGGGGTCAACACTAATGCTGAAGGTATCCTCTTGTTTGCATTACCGTTGCCAACTTCAGTTTCATTTCACAGTCATCACTTCTCCCTCACAAGGTGATGCTTATGCCATATAAGGCAGAATCATGTCTATTTATTCCCGTGTGACACAAAGGAAGTCTGTTGTAGACAAATGCTTGGTCTGTTGGACATAATACCTGATACTTGCCAAGGAGCATTTTCTACAATTGTGCCAATTAAAATGTGAAATTGCTACCACTTATTTTTGAACTCTCTTGTTCTGGCAGTCAGGAAAGAATGCCATAACTCATCAAGATGCAGCACTGTTGGTTTATCTATGATAGTCCTATTTTCCCTCTAGAATTTAACCTGCTCCTGACCTGAGGAAATGCAATTTGATAATTCTCTCCTGTGGTCTCTGTGTCAAAAATGCCAACATACTTCAGTCTGTAGATCAGCTTTGTGTGCCTTTGGAGCTCGTGCTGTTTCTGATGGTCCAGTGTGTGCCATTGTGCCAGACTTCCTGCAAATCTCTTCTGTGCAGATAAAAACTGTGGTGCAAGTAGGGGGACACTGCTCATGTCCATGCTGTAGTGTTTGGGGTTCTTCCACACCGTGCCTTTAGGATTTCTGGGTATCCCACCAGCTCCAGAAAGATTTAGGACTCTGCAGTCACTAAATTATCTGCATCATGGGAACCCCTGACCACTGCAATACTTTGCAAGGAAACCTGCCTTTCATAACAGAAGGGTTGACTTTCTGAGTGTCTCCGTGGAGAAGGTTAGTGATCTGCCCTGAGGATCCTTTGTCTTGTGTGTCACATGAGCTTTGGACAACTCTTGCCTTGATTATGTCTAAAGCCCTGATAATTTGTCCCTTGAAATGGTATTAAATATTTGTCCTGAACTCTAATATTAAAGTAATACCAGGGACCAGGGTGCCATCTGGGAGGCTGGTCTCTGGAGGGGTAAGGAAAGAACTTTCTTGGAACAAAACAGTCTATTTGTGTGTTGACAATGTGGGGAAGAACATGATTGAGTGTGAAGTTAGGAGTCAGTGAACAAGCTCTGTTAGCAAGTTTGCCACCCGCAAAAGAAGAAAACCTTTCTGTTCTGCAAGTGGAGAGAGTTGGTTTCCTTTTGGACACACGGGACATGGGCAACATCCCTCACAGCCCTGCCCCCAGCAAGCAGCAGCCCCCTGACCTTGCTGCCCTGGGACTATTCAGAAGTCACCAAATCTAGAAAAGACTGACTGTTCCACATCATGGTCCACCTTGCAAAACTCTGAAACCAGGCACTGGTGCTGCCAAGGCTCACAAGAGAAAAAGCTCTGCAGAAAATGAGCAACGCTGAGAGAATCCAGGTTACTCCTGGCACTCTGGAGAATCACCCTGCACCAGCAATATATTTTCCTAACCAACCCAGGGCCTCCCAGGTAAAGTCACACAACACATTTCCTATCAAGGCAGTCTCCACAAAAAGATCAAGAGCTGTCTATCCCCATCATGTGGAAGAAAAAACACAAAAGAGAGGAGGAAATCAGTCCCACTAGACATTCCTAGAAGCTTTTTCTGGCCCCTGCCTTAACCGAGCAAACATTTTAGCCATGTTTCACATCCTTGCCTAGGTCAGGGTTGAGCCAAACAGAAGCTGACTTTGGAGATGCTTGAAGTACATCTGTGTCTTTATGTATTTGGCTGTGCAGAATACGGTAAAAAAAAATAATATTTCAGCCATCTCCAGCTTCTCTGAGCTCAACCAATTTGAAACAGGCAGGACGGAGCTCCAAGAGTCACTGTGGGTGACGACAGGCAAGGCTTGGTGTGATGGGAGTGAGGAACAGATGGGCCATTTGGGATTACCCAGGCCAGTTTTAACTATGTTTTTGACCTAAGTTTGCACACAGGACCGAGCCTGGGAGGAGTCAGCTCTCAGGGGTCACCTGTTATGCTACCAGTCATCTGTAACATGGGAATGTTATAAATCAGGATGGTGCAGGGGAGAGGAAGAAAAACCTGGCTGGGAGATAGAGGATGGGATAAAGGAAAGAAGGGCAAAAGCAGTCGTGAGTATCAAGGAATGTTTTCAGTGTAAACTACATCCTTCTAGTCTTGCTCCTTGTGTGTATTCAGATGTTCATGCATATTCTCCCTTTTGCTGTTGCCCATACAATTAGGCAGTAGGAGGTGTTTAAAGCAAAGAGGGACAGGAATACCTAAATAAGAGTTGTGTAAATGGCCCTAGTCAAGATTTATACTGTTTTGTGCTCTGGTATCATTCTTGGAATAGGTATGATGACCTGATTTGCCTTACTTATTTCTTTCATTGTAAACTCTGAAATGGGCATTTCCAGGTTTTTATTTTATTTATTTATCTTTCTGTTAGAATCTCTGCAGTTCTTAGTACTGGCAGGTCATTTAGAAATTATTCAGATTTTTTTGCTAAGAAATAAATAGATAAATAGATAAGAAACAAGGCAAATAACCATTATAATGTAGAGGGCTTGCATTTTCCACAAATGTAGTGCAGTTACTGTTTCTTCTGACAGCATTTCACAGCTTGCCAGTAGAGTCTATGGAATGTGTGGGTAAAAATAACACAGCCTAGCAATGTTACAGTCCCATACACTAAATCTTTGCATAAAAAATAAAAATAGAGCTCTAGTTCTCCTATATGAAATTACCAAGTTTGCAGATTCTTAGTGTGAATGTAAAAAGCTTCTAGCACAGCATACGGTAAATACATTAGTGGTATATTCCAGAAATCATCATTTTCCCAAGCTATAGTTCTTGCTGACATATGTGGTAGAAAGGCTAGTTCTGCCAACTGTCTGCTTCCTTCATATCCTCTGATTTTGGTGGAAGTTTAAAGCAATATGCTTAATAGCCTCAGTCTAGTACTTTGAAAAATTGCAATACTATCTATCTGTGTGGAAAGTCACATATCAATGACATTTGGTTGGCACAGTGGGTTTGGAGAAAAATGGCAAAGAAAACAGTTGGCACTGAGTTTTGAGGGGAAAAAAATCAGAAAATGTGAGTCTGTATGTCGTAAACTCAAGTTTTATTTGCTCATATATCACTTTGTCAGGGTTTTCAATAGTTCTTGTGGAAAATGTGTAACTGAAATATAAAGAAGCTTTTACATACAGTATGGATTTTCCCTTTAACCTAATTGGTGCTCTCCCAGCCTATGCCATACCCAATATGCGGGGTAGTACAACATCATCCTCCTAAAAGAACAAATTAGCCCTCAAAGTAATTTCTCTGTTCAAGCCCATCCATGCACATTTGGCAGGAGTGTATGAGGCAGGAGGGGGTGTGTATGCACAGGCTGGATGACTGCTGCTGTGCCATGGATGCACAGGGAGCTGTATCTTCACATGCTCATGTCAATAGCGATGCCATGGGTGTAGATTTAGAAGAAAGCTGCTGTAGATTTCCAGTTCAACTGCAACTGGAAACTGGCAAACCACAGTCCCTCCCCTTCACACTGTAAATCAGAGACAGCTAATAATAATTAGTGCTAAGGCATCAGTCTGCTGAAGCCTTTTTGCACACTGGATGAGACAGCAGCCTCTTGGGGTTCAGAAAAAAGGAGTTCAGAGTCTTTGCTGGGCTGAAATTGGCAGCTTCTGGCAGCCTTTGTAGGAGTGTGTGGATGGGAAAGTCGCCCCTGTGCTGGCACAGGGAAGCCTCTTTGCAGTCCTTGAGTGGTGGTGGCCCTGCAGTTCCCCTTGCAGAACACTCAGAATGGCTTTCCTAAGGGCTGTGATTAATCATTGTAAAACTTCAGCAGTGAAATCTGTTCCCTGCATCCTGGCTCTGTAGCTCAGACCAAGAGGTGACTTCATAGGTATTTTTCATGTGTGCAAACATTTTATTGCCTCATTCAAGCCCATTTTTCTTGGAGGCAATCTTTGTTTCAAACGACAATTCCCTTAAAACTCTTACCTCGGTTGTTAATGATGGGGCTGCAAATATTACCACTGAAGAGAGAAGCCGTAAAATAAATGTCACAAATAGACATAGACTGTGTGTAAAGCATACACACATTGAAAGCCTTCCTTTTGTTTGCAATGGTTAAATCCTGCAATCAGTTGAGAAGGATATATAAATCAGAAAGTAGCTCCTGAAAATATGTTGTTGGGGTAAGTGCAAATTTTCAACATGGATTGTTAATATGGCAACAGAATATTTAAAGGGACAAAAAAGAATTGCAGAGA
Organism: Parus major; assembly: GCF_001522545.3. NCBI lineage: Eukaryota > Metazoa > Chordata > Aves > Passeriformes > Paridae > Parus > Parus major. The sequence goes on from NC_031771.1 coordinate 62,656,383, forward strand.
AGGGAATAGCCCTTGTAAGACTCAGCTGTGCCTGTCAGAACTGTTAAAAAAAGTCACAGTTTTTGCTAGGCAGTAAACTGGAATCCCCGCTGTGCTTCACTTGGTTTCCAAAATTCATAAATGCAGCCTGTTTCCAAAAAATTAATTAGCTATGAGTAAGAAAAAAAAGCACTGAAATTTGTGTGGAGTGCTTTACAGCTTTCTTGTGATATGCTAATATATGTTTTATTTTACATTTAATTGCCGTTCAACAGTATTGAACTTTTTGAATACACCATATGTAATGTCACATACTGCGTAGTCACATTTCATGAGATATTGCTGTACCAGCTATATATTTTCCCCAACTTTATGAAGTGTTTAATCCACATTCTTTATACCCCAAGACAGTGAAAACTGTGACTCTCCAGAGAATACAAATATCTTACAACTTTCTTTTAATCAGTGCTAAGCAGATCCTGAAGGAATACATCAACACACAGCACAGATAAAGCCAGGTCAGTGGGCACAGGGCAGATTTTGCCATCACAGAGCCTGGCATCCAGCAGTGAATTCACTCCAGCAGAGACTGTCAGCAAACAGCTTGTGAGCCACTGGTCTCCCACTCACACCCCAAAACCACAGCCAAGCAGGGCAGAGGCGATTTGTGAGCCTGACCATCTGGGAAAATGGGAATTTTATTCTTTGGGAAGCCTTTTGGGCAGGGGAGCCTTGAATACAACTATCTGCTGCCAACAGTCACTTTTAAAATGGAGAAACAAGTCTGTTTTACTGAAGGGTGAGAAAACATTTCTGTGGAAGTCAGGCAGGGGTGAAACACTGCCAGCCACACTCAGAGCTCCTGCCCACATCCAGGGTTTTGGTGATGTAAAAAAGGGATACACACATGTGTTTTGCAACACATTTCCCAAGTAGCCAAACTTCTCACAATCAGATCATTATAACTGGGAAGGCAACAAACACAAAGATTTGCTCGACAATTAGTTGGGGTTATGTGTGAATTATTTTCTGTAAACCTGATATTATTTATTTGGCAGTACCAAATGTATATTTAACTTTTGATTATTTAGCCTAGCAATAAATATATTTTTAAGAGAACAAAAAAATACAACTCACTTTAACTTTACAGTTTATTAGAGAAGTCAGACAAAAAGCTATACTAAATATGTACTATTTGCTAAATTATGTGAATACACATTAGATACATATATCCCTTCTTAGGGTCCCAGTTATGTCTTGTTATGCTGTTCTGACATAAATATTTATGTGACATGTAATTCTGATATTTTTAACAGAGTTCTCTATGACTTTCCATCAACATTATGTGCAAACTGTGAGGGGAGGAACAGCACTTATTTGTTCACCAGCTGAATGCAATAGCATTCAGGCATGTAAAAATCCACACCAGTGCAGCTCTGTCATATCAGACATGCAAGAATCCACTTCACCATCAAGGTTGCTTTGCTTTGAGCAGCCTGAGATCTCTAATTAGCTGTGAACTCTCTCTGAACTTCTCCTTGAGCTTAGTGCTACATTGTGAAGCCTTCCTAGTGTCTAATAGGGGTGAAATCACACTGCAGCACTAATCTAATTCAGGTAAAAACAAACAAAGTGTGAGATGGTCACCTTCTGGAGGCCAGCCTTTTATTAGTTCCAGTGCTCAAAGTGGTGCTTGTCCCTTTAACCCAAAATAGCCCTTTTTCTCTAGTATTTGGTTTAAAAACAAGCAGCAGATGATTTGTGGTAGTGGTCTGGGGCACTAGGTGTGTGCTGGTCCTATGCCTAGAACCAACACTGGTCCTCAGAGGGTTCTCAGCAGGGGAACTGTTTTCAGTGAAAATAAGTGAGTTTTCTAAGATTGGTGATTTTCTTAACATTCATATCCATTGAAAAATATATATGTGTTCTTCATATATTTCCTTTGTCAACCAAAAAAAACCAAACAACCCTGTCATAAACCTAAAATGTTTTACCTGAAATAGTACATTCTTACTCAGAGGACAGGTAAATAAGTACCCTGGTTGCCTCCTCTCCTAACCCTTTCTTTATGGGAGAGCAAGTGGAGCTAAAAGAGCCAGGATGTCACATAGCAAGATTTGGGCAGAGAACCATTCAGCCTGCTGCAGGGTTTTGAGCAGGATCAGTACAGGCACACCTACTCTCCCAGTTTCCAGGGAGCTGAGGTGGCATCTTTTCATCTGGTAGGGTTCTCTTTTCCTTCCGAGGATGTTCAGATAATGCAAATAGGGAAACGGATCCAACCATTTGTTTTCAGAGGCAAAGAAATATTTGTTGCTTCTACATCCATGGAGCCATGGTAGGATCAAATTAAAACCAACAAAAATGAAAAATAAAAATAGGGTTTTTATTAGCATAAATCTGTTTTCTGGACTATTTTTTCATATATAATCAGGTGTTAAACTTACCCAATCCATGGGTCTGTTTCTGTGCAGCACAATATGAGTTCTTAGGGTCTGAAGTGGAAAAACCAAGGAATTTATTTCAATTTCATTGTGAATGAATGAATGAATGAATGAATGAATGAATGAATGAATGAAAGAAATCTTGTGAAATTCCCAATATCCAGTACAGCACAACAGAACTAGTGTGAAACCAGGTGAAACCTCCCCAAAATCCTTTACACAGCACAAAAGATGAATGTGCAGCCTGGTGCAAATCTGAATACAGCTTGGAAAGCCTGCAATGAATGGGAGCAGCATTTCCTTGTGGCAGTGGGAGAGATAACAGGATTGAGTGGATGTGGAAGCAAAAGGCACTCTGAGTAATGAACTGCTGAATGAGAGTGGAGTCCGGATTGCAGTCCATACCTTATGGCTATCAGCAAGCAATACAGTGAGTGGAAATAGGCTCTGAAAAACACATTCAATCAGGGAAATTGCCCCGCCTGCAGCTCATTAACGGGATTAAGTCCTGATACAAAGTGACAGTCAGTATTATTTGTGTAGGCAAAAAGCTTGCTCCCCTTTGTAGTTTTTGGCATATCCAACTGGCTTTAACAATATGGATCTGAGACAGCTAGTGTAGCTTTAATGTTAAATTATCCAAGGTTAAAAGCTTGCCAAGGCCAGGCAGGAACAAAGTGTTCTTTTTTGCAAAGCTGGCACATGGGGCCAGTTTCATTTCAGTAGCACCCATGTGGGAGCTGCTCCATTTCCCACATCCACGGCAGTGCTTTTCCAGGTATTGGATGTCATTTTGTCACCAGAGCTCCCCACTATTGCAGCACAAGGGAGATCAGGCTCCCCAGGATGAGCAAACCCTGAACCCAAAGATCAGCCCTCTGTTTAGAGCAGACTCACTCTGCTGAAAGCTGAGGTCTGCTCTGAAGTCTAAACAAGAGATAAAGGCTCAAGTCCTCAGCTGGTTAAAATTAGTGTGGCTACTGTGAACTTCTGGAGCTGCTGTGTTTCTTGTAAGGCAGCTGAGCCTGGCTGTTCCAGCTCACAAGGAACCAGCTCTGGAGAGGCAGTTCATGCCCCAGAGCTTCCTGGATTTAACTGCTGGTCTGGATTTAACTACCAAAAAGAAAAAACTGTGGATTCCGGCTATTACATCAGTTTTCAAATTGCTATTTTAAAATCAAGCAGATTGTGGTTTATCTCTCTTTTTGTATTTGGAGGATAAGTCTGTGCTTATGGATGCTAGACAGCAGAGGTTTTGTCAATGTATTCAGGGGAATTATTTGGGTATTCCCGTACAGCAGCATAGAATCCGAAGCAGGGGAATGTGCTGTTCCTAGAAATCAGTAATTTCCTTCCTAAATGCAACTTCTGCATGATGTTCCCTTGCCCCTGTTACTGGCACCCCACTACCACACTGCCCAAGTCATCACAAACCTCTTCTTGCACTAAGGAAATAATATGAATAAAAAAAAATTAAATTACATTTCTCATTCTCCATAATTGTTTGCTATATTTCTTTTCCAGAGCTTAACTGAATGCCTAGGCCTGGGGAGTTAGGAATACATTTTCTCTGGAGTTTACCCTAAATCTGCTCATTTGCACCATTTTTTCCCAGCAGTTGGTGTAAGAGCCAGGAGTGCTTCTCTCACAGTGCTGTAGTGCTTATGCCCTTGGGATCATCCATCCCAGCCATGCTTTTGGTGATCTGGGCTGAAGAACTGAAGTTTATTATGTTTAAGAGAAAGCAACACTAAACCTTTAACATTCTGCAGTGTCAGAACATGACATGCTAATATCTTAAGTAAAATTTGAAATACACTTGATGATTTAAAATAATTGAAGTTCTGTGAACGTTAGCATTAAGGAGGCAGAAGATGATGGAAAAGTTTGCTCATGTCACAGCTTAGTGAAATCTTAATGATTAAGAATCAGATGTGCAAGATAGAAGGACTAATGATGAAACAAAGAAGATTGACAACTTAAAAAATTTTGATTGAAAAGCAGAATATGTGGCTCAAGCTGTACCAAACCTTTACAAAAGAGACTTTGTGCCTATTGTTCAAGCACTGAAAATAAATGGCCAGTATAACTATATAAGGCACTAGAATCTGTCATCACTTATGGCCAGAACAAGGCCATGGATGATGGACTGTAATGCAATATAAGTAGCACTGCCATGAAACCAGAGTAATTTAATTTAGATCAGAGGATTCAGTTTGTGTGGTATAGACTTATGAATATAATAATTCTTAGCCATGACAGATTATCCTGCCAATGTACTACAGCACTCTGGGCTTTTACTGAAATGCCAGCTTCAGCTGCACTTTTTTCTTTTTTACTTTTTTTTTAGTCTTTGCCCAGTGATATGTATTAGATTTGTGATATATATGAGCCACTAAAGACCAAATTGAAACCCCTAAATCCAGTATAGTCTCAGAGATCATAGCATAAGCTGAAAACAACAAGAAAAAATTGTACCATTAACTCAGAGGATGTAGGTGATCATAAGTGGTTTTTTGAACAAGTAAGAAATAAATTCATGAGAGGCCCAAAGAACTAAAAAGAATTATCCCTATTTCAGGATGTCTGTATTCAGCCAAGGAAACTAACATCTTGCTTATAGTAAATTATGTTTTAAAGTATTGGAGAATAGTGATTCCACACACATTTTTTCTTATGTGTGGGAAACAAGCAGGAAACCAGGAAAATTAATTTCTCCATCCACTAGAAATGTCTTATTCCAGATCTTACAGGTATCAAACAGCCTACAGCTTTTCTTCTTTTTCTTTGCTTATCTCCATTTTTTGTTAACATTTGTTAAGCAACAGGTAAACATTATCTGTCCATCTCCTTTTCTGTGAAGATGATCTCATATCATCAAAAATGAGATAAATTATTCCTCTTCTTAGGTTTAAATAACCCAAGAGGAACAATTTTTGTTGCCAACCATGGAAGATAGTTGTTCCTCACAAGCTCACATCATCCCTGTGTGAAAACCTCCACCTTTGCCTTGCATGATCTTCAAGAGGTTTTGAAGCATAAGATGTGAAGAGCTGTCTTTGATTAAGAGTTGGACTCGGTGATCTAAAGGGTCTTTTCCAACCTAAACAATTGATTCTATGATTTTAGATTTACTTTAGACTGCAGGTCAACTGTACTGCAACACACTTCCAGAATCCTGGCTCTGGCCAGGGCAGGGATCTTGGTGGGTCTTGCTCTGATTTCCTTTCAATCCATGTGAGAGCATCCCAGAGGTCAGAAAACGAGGGCCAACTGAGAGAGGTGGGATAAGGAGGTGGGGAGTGGGAATTTATATCAGCAGAATTTCTTCTATGGGAGCTGAGATGTAACCAGAGCTCAGCCTCAGAATCAGAGCTCAAGAATTGTTCCAGGTTCCTGCAGTTGACTCTCAGCCCTGGTTACTCCAGTTGTTAACTGTGTAGACAGAGACATCACAAAATGCAAGCTGACGTTTCTCTGCAGTGGCTTTCTCTGGAGTGTCAAATCAATTAATGATTTTAAGTTTTGCCCTGAAGTAAAAGACGCTAATGCCCATATCCATGTTTTATCATTACAATTGTCCAAAGTTTTTATAACTGAATAAAATAGTGGAAAAAAATGATCCTGAGGGACCTAGGGTATGCATAGAAAAGAAGCCAGTTGGATTTATTTAGCTACTTCATGTTGGATTGTTGAATAGAAACCTGATAGCAGCTCAGGAACATACGAACATCTTTTAACTTGTTTTTATTCCACCTATTTTAACTTCACAGAGACTCAGAAAACAGACACTGTGACCCACAAGTGTAGTTAGTTCTCAGCTTGTAATGCATATGTGAAGAAAGCATTTGTCTGCTTAGCCAAGGTTCACTTGCATTCATGGCATGTGGAGCTGAACCATTCCTGGTTTCTCTTCTGGCCAAAAAAACTTTGGATCAAACTTATATCTGGTGCAAGAATGCTGATTTCAGTTACTTCAGCAGTGAATAAGACCCACAGCTTATTTTTAGGCCAGATAATGATCCCAGTAAAACAATACTGATGACTGTAAGTTTGGCTCACATTAATAGATTAAATGTGGGTAGATGCAAGCAGATGGCATCGGTTGCTTTGTTTCTTCCTGGCAGAACTGGCCTCATTAAAACATCAATTTTGCTGAAGCTTTTGTGGCTGTGATTAAAGTTGCCAAAAATTTTAAATAGGCAGAGTTTCAAAGTGATAGCTGGGATGGTTTCCAAATGTATCTGGCGTAGTACAGCACTCCACATTAGACTTGTAAAGCTGGATGTTTTTGTGAATAAAGGAGATCTTTAATTTACCCAATAGGCTCTTTTATAATTTCATATGTCATCTGCTGTATTTGTAAGAATGTTTGTTTCCCTCAAAGAAAACAGTCAGTGGGATGCAGTGAAGGATTATTTAGTAAACAGTTGCTGGATGGCTGCAGTAGCACTGATACTTCTTCTCTGAGCTGTGTCAGAAAGGGAACAGGGTGAAAATTTTTACACAAATGATAATTCTCAAATGATTGTGGGTGACAGGGAGAGGGGAGAGTTTGGAAGCTCAGGTGCCACATTCTCCACTGCACAGCAAAGGCAGAGGATGATGAATACCAGCTCTTACTCAAACTGCAATTTGCTTCTTTTGCAGTGGGATGTGGTGCTGCTGGCAGGAACAGCAACACCGCTCTTGGGGTGGATTCATGGATTTTTGCAAAAGCTTTGGTATCTATTGCCCAAGGGGAAGGAGGTTTTCAGTACTGCTCTGGTGCTACAAGAGAAATGCCTTATCCACAGAGCTCCAGTGCAAACCATTTAACCTTTCTATCCCCTGTCTTTTTCACTGCCAAGGTGGGCTTCTATGTTTTTATGGGGAAGGCAAAGGATATAAAATTGTGTGAAGATTAAATGCTGAAGAATGCTAAGAAACCTACCTGCTAGTGTCTGTCAAAGGGATAGATGTAAGGGAAGAGGAGAGTAGAATTGGTCTGACATTTCTGAGTTGAGGCCAGAGCTGGAAGATATTATATTAGCAGAAAATATTTTGTCTACCTGTAGTTTTCATAGAACAATAGAGTTGTTTAAGTTGGAAAAGATCTATAAAATCATCAAGTCCTATTGTCAGCCTAGTACCAGCACAGGTTCACCATTAAGACATGTACTCAAAAGCCATACCCACATCTTTTTTACACTTCCAGGGATGGTGTCCCCACCACTTCCCTGAGGAGCCTCTTCCAATGCTTGACAACCCTTTCCATTAAATATTTCTTTCCTAATATCCAAGGTAAACCTCACCTGCTGCAACTTGAGGCCATTTCCTTTTTTTTCTGTCACTTGTTACCCAGGGGAAGAGAATGATCTCCACCTGGACACAATCTCCTGTAGACCATAAGGTCTTCCCTGAACTGCCTTTTCTCCAGACAAGTTAAAAATTAAAGGGATTGCTTTAAGTTAAGACTTGGAGCTAATGGTGGAAACTACTAAGTGAAAATTCAAATGAATCTGATGAGTGGAAAACATACTTGACATTTGGAAAAATTAACCAAATATTTTATAGGTCTCAAATATAGAGCAATCATTTTCACTCCTCGGGTTGCAAGAATATTACAAACAGGCCACATGGAAAACCCTGAAGTTTGATATAGGGTATCTGGCTTTAGGAATGAGATTATGTTTGCACACGTGCTGGTCTATTGTAGTTAATGATATGTGAGAAACACAATTTTAATGGGTTCACATATTATTTATTATGGGAGCAGAACATCATAAATTTGATAACCAGATCCTACTAATTTGCCAAAATATGTAAGAAACACAGTGGCATAATTGTGTTTGTACTGTATTCACTTGTGTGGAATAGTTTAATTTATATTCATGGGAAACTTCTATTCAAAGGCAAATAGTGCACCAGTATTTTCTTCTTTCCATACTAGTATGAGATCTTACACAGACATGTAAAATTCTGCTACGAAATACTGGTATCTCCAGCAGAAAAAAGGGGACTGTTTTACAATTACAAATTAGAAACTACTTGTAACTTATTACTTTGGCAAATCTCTGAAAGAAGAGTTTTGAACATTTTGAAGATCTGCAAATTAACAGAAAAATATTGTCCCAGTAATAAAAGTAGAAATTAACTAAACATCTAATGAGAATCTTTTCCACTGATTTATTTGCTCAAGTGCTGGAGGCATGAAAATCAGTCTGTGAGATATAATTCTGTACCATTATGCTCTTTGACCTATCTTCTAAGCCAGAAGTCAAGAGCAGCTCAGCATGAGGGAGCTTCTAAGCACTCTGTGAAACTTTCCTATCTTTTAAAATCACAGACAGATTCTAACTATAACATGAAAGGGAGCAGTAGTGCTGGTGAAAGGTAGTTTGCTACTGAAATGTCACATTGCCACCACACTGTGTTTTTATAACAAATACAAAATCCTTCATGAGTGGCAAAACCGTCTCCAGTTTTAAGGTGAAAGCAAGAATCCCATTCAAAGTAGTGTAATGAACTGTCAGTAACAGATCCTCTCAAGAGATTATTATTTTAGCTCTTTTCAGGAGGCTCTGGAAGAAGGGGATGGAGGAAGGAACTCAACCAAGCTGTGCAAATCTTGTTATTTCCATGCAATGAGTGATTCTTCCATCTGACTCCTTCCTGCTTTTGGAAAAGAAGTTAAAAATTATTTGACTTGGACATGCGGTTTAAGACAAAACTCTGGTGTCTACAGGAAAGACTTCTACTCCCCTCAGGAGGGATATTACTTCCTTAAACTCCCTCAAAGAAATTTAACTGGCTTACTGGATGTGAGCTGCACAAAGCAGTGCCATGCAGGGTGTTTCTCCCAAGAGAGGAAAACATTTTAATGGGACAGTGTATAACCCCTCTCACTACTCATGAATTCCCAGCTCTTTTTCCATGGCTGATTTTCATGAGCGGCCACGGTGGCTTCCCCTTTCCTTCACATGAGGAATTTATGTGTTTTCTCTCTGAGGAGGAAAAGGAGGAACTCAGCTAGATTCAGATGGTTCAGTGAACTCCGGTGTAGGTGCAATCAGCTGCTTCCAGGTTTCAAGGAGGTGGAAGATTTGGTTTTGTTCCTCAAAAGCCAAAAGCCTGCCTCCAGCAGCAGTGCAGCTCTGAGTGATGTGACTTTAGCTAACTGGCATGGCAGGGGCTGTGTGAAGCCCTGGCCTTGAGTCCCAGGATTGGTCTTGCAATGAGAAGGTGACAGGCTGCAGGGTGGAGATGATCTGCTCATCTCTTCTTTGAGTTTTCTTGAAGTTTATGCACTGGATAAAAGCCACAAAACAATCTGAGTGGTTATAAGAGATCATAGATGACATATATTATTTCCTTACTTTTTGGCTGCAAAATCTATGGAAGTTTTGGAGAGCTGACTTGCCATCTCTGAGGACTTCATAGAAAGAAGGACCAGGAGCAAGCATGGTAGGATTTCTCAAAAGTCACTGGAAATAGTAAGCCCTGCCACAAAATTTGAACACCTGAAGGACTCATTTGAATATTAAGACTGAATGTACTCTTTGTACTTCCATGTGCACAAAAATATAGATGTCTATTTCCAGACTTCTGAATGCCAGTTTGTCATGGGTCTTGAGCAACTGTTAAGCCTATTCCATATGAAAGCATGAATTCAGAATTAGTAGAAAGAAGGATTTAGTTCTGCCAATAACTGCAAATAAAAAAATAGATGAGAAAGGAGACAAAGAGAAGCTGAAATACCATTTTCAGTGCTCCTTCAAGCCTTAGGAGTCCCTCAGTTAAGGAAGCCTGCGATGCCTTTAGGCTTTAACAGCAAACGTCTCTTGATCTTAGCGGCGTTCTGTTAAGCTGCTATTTTAGACGTATAGTATTCCAGGAAAAAGAGTGGTCCCATAACCAGACTTTCTTACATCCTCTTTCCTAGAACATACAATGGTTCATTTGACACATGGTTGTACTTACCAGCTGCTCTTTTACACTGGTTTTATTGACTGCATTTTGAAATGATTGACTTCAGAATAAGCCTCTGTGTTCTTCCTCCTTGTAAACAGAGAAGTTAAAACCTGTGCAAGTAGATTCAATATTTAAACTTTCTTATCTGATTTTGTCCCTCAAAAGCCATATGTCAGCTAGTGCTCAATAGGTGATATTGGTTTATCTCAGTAATGGGCTGCCTGGAGTGCAGTGTGGGAGCAGCAGGGACTGCTGCCTGTCAGTGGCCTTTCAGAGCTGTTAAAAGACATCACATAAGGGATGTCCGTGTCTCCTCCTTCCTTTGACCAGGCTAACCCATGGCTTGCCAAACAAACACAAACAAGGCATTGTAGTCTGCCCGAAATAAAAACATTTGCTAACAGGGAAATAGAGCCCTCAATGGAAAAATGAGACTCAGAAGCAGCAGTCAACTGTATAAAAGCTTTAATCCATCACTCTTGTGGTGTGACAGGGTGCCAGGTCAAAGAGACAGGTGGGATATTTGTTGTTTAGAAATGCCATCCCTCCAGTGACTTGCTGTTTTCTGCTGGACAAAAACCAGCTTTACTCCACCCCCCAAATCCCCCTGTTTTTTAAGTGTATCAGTCAGAAACTTGGATAATTTTTTATAGTATTTTGCCTTTGGCAAAGACTGGGGAGTAAATAAAATCCCATCTTGGAGAGTTACAGCAGTGCAATTTCTCCTCACTTCATCTTGAAATGGAGAAGCAAGCAGTGACCAGCTCAAGGAAGCCACAGCTGGTCTAAATTAACTCCCAGCACTGGTTCAGCAAGGGACAGACACAGTGGACTAGTCCAGCTGCTCTGTACTGCTGCTCCAGTGATCCTAAACCTTGTATTTTTAAGCTAGCAGCGGTGTTTTGCGTCAGCGCCGCATTATAAAGCCACTAGTGTGTATCACTGAATAGGAAATCCACCTCCTGAACACCTAGACACTTAGTTTATTCAGAGAAATCCCTGCCTTGAGCAGTATTTCTCTTTATGAGGATTCCTGACTAGGTGGATTGACTTTCACAGGAAGTGAAACATTTTTTCCAGATCCACTTCCATTTACGTCTATGTAGGGGAGAGGGCATCCAAAGCAACCTTGCAATCATGTACATACTAAGCCCTTGTTCTCACAAAGGGCCTTACACAAGCTGGGAGAAGTCTAAAGAGCTAGAAATGGATGTAATTCCTCTCTAAATTGCCAGGATCATGCAAAGGGCCTCCTGAGCGGAAATAAAATTCGGGGCATAGCTGAGAGAGTTGTGTTTCAAGATGATCCTCCCCAGAAACCCTTGTTCCTCTGAAAGCACCAGAAGAGGGGAGCTTGGAAGAGAATCAAGAGGGCAAATAAGGGAGAAGAAAAGAAACATTTTATAGATCAATATCCCTGTCAAAGGTGAATATTTTCTCCTGTTTTGCCTGGCACAGACAGTTTTGGAGGGGATATTTTTAGAATACGCTACATGAATTTTTGATTACCTTAAGAGATTTATTTTCTGCCAAAACAAAGGCATCGTATTTCTCTAACCAGAATGTGGCACTTACTCCGAGGACAGCCAAATCTTGCACATAATCATTGAGGCCATATGCAAATAAAAGGCACCATACTTCGTGCAAATTCCCGTTTTAGCTATTCTTACAATATTTCTCATTTATAATAGTATAGCTGTTTTATGAAAAGCTCTCTGGGACCAGTCTATTAAGCTGCAACCAGCCTGTTTTCCTTCAGCTCCTGCTGAGAATCTGCCTTCAAGGAATATTTTGAGATGTAAAGATTAAGAAAAGAAATTAAAACACTTTTTAGCAGCTTAGTTTGAGCTCATCATTTAACTGCAATAACATCTGTAATATCTTGTTCATCTGCTGCTGCAATGGTCCAGCAGTGATGGTTTCAATGGGAAGGGAAACACGGGAGGAGGTCCCTGTGCTGGTTCTTTTTGTCCTTCAAGTGACAAAACACTACCATGTCCTGCAAGAAATGGGGTGCACAGTCCTGCTAATCCCTCAGTACAGCCACTGCATTTCTGTATTTTGTGTTTCATCAATCCCCATTCCCTCCTTCCTTTTCTCTCTCCTGCCCTAGCCTTCATCGAATTTCCCTTTATTTTTGTCTTTTCTCAGCAGAAAGCTTGCCTGGCACGATGAAAGGCTCATGGGAAGTGCATTGTCCCGTGTGCTCCTGCCTGAGGAGGCCAAGGAGGGGCTGCTGCACCACGACAATATTTCTTATATGTGAGTGCCATAACCAGGGTATGTATGTAACACAGAATACTCCAGATCCACTGCTGGTCTAAAAGGAATTAATATCAGGTCTGAGGACATTCAGGTTATTGTCCCTGCTGACTTCTTTCTACAACCATATGTTACAGAGCTGCCTACTGTTGCTCTGAGCTGTCTTGTTCTGGCCACTCACCGACAATGTGCAAAAGAAAGTACTGCAACAGGGAAATTAAACCCATCTTTTTTGCATCATTTCAAGCAAATGATTGCCTGTTTTAAACTTGTACATGTCTCTTTTTTTTGTTTTCTGTGCATAAAAGAAAGTGGGAAAATTTTGAACATTTGGCCTTGTAGTATGTATTTTCTGTCCCTTCCTTTCTGTGCAAAATCTTGTAAATGTTTTTTTAGCCACCTGCCATCTCTGCTTCATCTTTTAGATGCTATTTGCACAGTTCCCACTTTAGAATTATCTTCCCACCTGTATCCCTCTGCAGCCTTGGGTCTTGCAAAACTGCAGACTCTTATTTAAGACACACTTTTCCCCCAGAGCTGAACCTGGTCCTTTTTCCTTATTTGAATGACAGAGCTCAGCAAATTATTTTTCATGTCAGCCTGCACAGGCTGCCAGCTCTTCCTGTCATCGCTGGCCTTCCTGTTTCAACAGAACTGACAATAAAGAAGTTCTGGCTATTCCACTGCAATTGATAAAAATCTTTATTTCATGGGTAACAGTAAGAAAACTGCCAGGTGAAGTCAAACACTTCCAGGAGAGTGGAAAGAAGCCCTCTCTGAATGGCTGGAATGACAGATCCACTTTCTTCATGAGATAGATAAAACATACCATGCCAGTTCCATCTGGAAGCTGCTCAAAATCACCTGCCCTGGTGCAAGACCTTCCTCCCTGGTTCCCATCCCTCCTCACACACACAGTGGTCATGGAGTATGGCAGGAATTGTTTCCTAGAGATGTTGTGGAAATCACTTCTGTCTTGCTCTGGGAGCAATTTGTGGCTTGTTTTTCTGACATGATCTGAGAGCAAAGACAGCTGACCCCTCTCCTTGGAACACACCCTCTATCCCTGATCATAGAACAGAACAGAATGGAAAGGAATGGACTATTTCTCTTGGAAGGGACCTACAGTGACCATCTAGTACAACTTCCTGACCTATTCAGGGCTGACCAAAAGTTTAAGCACATTATTAAGAGCATTGTCCAAATGCCTCTTAAACCCTGACAATTTTGGGGCATGCACTGTCATTTTCTGTCTCACCCTCTTTCTGTTTTATCTTGCTTCCCAGACAGAGACAGTGTGGCATCTGAGAAGATCTTTATTACCTTCCCCTAAGTGCAGCCGTTTTGCCCAAGGGGCAAGGAATGAAGGGACAAAGGTTTTCCTTGTGTGCAGCAGCAGACAGCCACATCCTACTGATGTGAGATTACAGACCCCTTCCGTAGTGGTAATAAATTCTGAGTCAACTGGATGAAGAGAGCACCTGAACATGATAGTGGCACATGGTGCTAGCACAGAGCCCTGGAGCCTCGTGACACACATGTCCAGTGTGTTTCCAGTCATCAGATCCCACACTGATGTCACTCACTCACTTTGTAAATGATAATGAAGGAAAAGGAGCCTCTCCCTGCTCAAGGTTCCCTTTCACCCCCTCTCCACATTTGCATGCAGACACTGTCTGATTTCAGCCTGTAATAGATACCAAATTGTCTAAATGAATCTTCACTACACTCCTCTCTCTAACTTCTGTTTCCCAAGCATCTTTCCTTTACTGACTGCCATCAGAACTGCTCTTTGCCCAAAAAAGGAAGAAATAAGCATTGATTTTACAGAAGTCAGACACAAGTGCTGGTGTAGAAGCAGAATGTTATTTACTAACCCAAGGAGTGCAAACTGCTTATGTTAGAACCAGTGGTTAAATTCTTCAGAGAAGCTTAGTACAAAATTACACCCTCAAAGCAGAATGTTTAGGCTTTGACTCTCTATGATGTGTTATTTTGCAGAATAATTTCTAAGGAACATTTTCATTTTTAGCCCTATTTAGTTCTAAAATTCTTTGATGTAACTATTAGGACTCTTAAGTGATTCCAAGGTTGCTGCTGGGCCTCTTTGAGGATGTGTCAAAGTGAGTCTCTAAAGATGCAGGTTGTCACCTCAAATAAGATGGGAATATTACAAAGCAGATTCATCCGTGGCTGCTCCTGGGCTGTTTTTAAATGCCTGAATATCACTTTTATTTTCTATAGGCCTGCATAATGTTACTGCCACAGAAAGGTAGCTCTAAACATCAGATATGTTCTCCAAGAAAGAAAACAATGTTTTTCCATTGACTTTCTGTGTTGTTTCTTCCTTGAACAGAATGGCTCAAGAGGCTTAAAAGGGTACAAAATACAGCTTTCTGTCCAGATGATTAGCTATATCTCCTCTTCTTTACATTTCCAGCTGCTGTAGACAGAGGTGGATTCCTTGGCTTCAAAATAAGCTGATCAAATTCCAGTTTTCACAATTACAAGCCACTGCAGTATTCCTCTGGAGTATCAAACTCTCAAGATCTGAAATAATGAAGCCTCCACATTTTACCAATCTTTCCTTCTGGTAGGAAGAGCTTCAGAGGAAGGTACAACTCCTTTGTCTCCTCTAAAGGATCAGAGTCCATCTCCATTTTCCATTGTCCCTGATGACTTCTCCAGCCTCATACAGCTGGCCCAGGCATTTCCAATAAATGTGATCAATAACTAAATTAATTATCTGAATTTTCTTCCTTGTGGAAGCTTGGAAGGTTTTCTTCTAGGTTTATATCCATTTCAGGTGGGTTTTAGAAGTTCACTTTGACTGGGCATTGCAGGCCCCATAATCTGTGTAGTAATATTTCTAGGTGCTTTGGGTTTTGGGGTGGTTAAATGTGTGGAGATACATAGATATGTAAATTTTTATTACTTTGGCCCAAAAAATAGCATCCAAAATACAAATGCTTCTTTTTTTTATGGATTGATTCTTTACTCAGGGAAATGTCTCATTTTCTAAGGATGAAGAAGCTATTTGTCCCAGTCACATTTTGTTTCTGTTTTTGGAACAGTTTTCTTTTAGCATTAGTGTGGCTGACACGTGCTATTTGCAATTCATTTATTGAAAGCCATTACTCCAGTTTATTATTATTGTTTCCCTCCCTGTTGCTCACAGACACCCCTTTGCAGAATGCGTAAAATAGGTTTTGGCAAAACTCTCACTTTTTTGTTTTTTTAAGTTAATTCTGTTATTTAGTCTTTTTTAAAGACACTCCCAAATTTATGGCAATTCCAACTGATGAGGTGATGTTGATTAGCAGTGATTGGTGTAATATTTCTGCTCTTCCATTTCTGCATATTTGGTGTGTGAGGTGACCTCTCCATCTTTTGCCTTGCAAAAGGTCTCTTGTTCCCCAAGCTTCTTCCTTGGGGTAGGAAAATGGAATATTCCTTCCCATGAGCTCTCCAGCAGGTGTCATTTCACAGAAGTTCTCATTTGAGGCAGGAAAAGTGTCTTTGTCACGTTTTTGTGCTGTTACATCCAGGTTTGGGTACTGATGTGGCTCCTGAGATGGTGAGGAGCTCTTGCTTTCTGCTTTCCTAAAAGAGAAAGTCCTAAAAGAGTTCCTCCAAACTGGGAGCTCTGAGGTGGTACCCAGTGGTATCTGCCTGTCTTCATGCCTTCTGCACAGTGACAGCCCTTTGGGAGTGTGAAATGTGGTAAAACCTCCTTGTAAAGCAAAAGTTCAAGAATCATTTACAAAGAAGCTACTGGAAAGACTTAGAAAAATCACCTTCCAAGTGTTTAGTATTTCTCAAAAGGTCTGGGTACATTTTTTGTGTGGAATAATTTATTTATTTTAAAAATGCAAATTAGTTGGCCAAAAATAACTTAGATATTTCAGCTAAATTCGTCAAAGAATTGCAATCATTTAATATTTGGGGAATTATTTTCAACAGGCAAGCATTCTGATGAAGTGATTAATTTCATCCCAAATATAAAGCCTACATTTTCTTAGGTGAAACTTAACCTAAACCTGCCTATTGTTCCCCTCTGACTCTCTAGGAAACTTAAGTGAGTAGCTCAGGTGAATATATTGACTGTGTAGATGTCTGTGGTTACAGGGATAAATCCCAGCTGCGTCAGTCAATGGGAAAATAGGTCCCTTTTGTTTAGCAGCACATAACAAGATCCCAGGAGCTTACACATTTTGTTGAAAAAAGTCACAGGATGAGACAGATTGGGACAGATGAGGTTAAAAAAATTATTCAAGGTCATTTAGCAGCTTAATGGCAGGGTTGAGAATGGAGTGAGGTCAGTGACTCATTCTCCAAGCCAAATTTCAACCCCTAATTATTTAGGGGGTTTCTTGGTGTTGGGCATCATTGAGAGAGGGGAAAGGCAGCCCCACTGCAGTGGGCTGAACTCAGAGGAGACAGGGTGCATGACAGCATCAAAGAGGTGAACCACTTCATGGTGATCTTTTGGCCCATTATTTCTCTTTGTGGGCATTTTGAAAGGAATGATTTGTTACAGGGGACTTGAATGAGGCTGAGATGTAAACAGAAGAACTGGCAGGATGCTTTAGACACAGAAGAAACAGGGAAAAGAGACATAAGAAAGCAAAGAGAGCAGCAATCTGGACCATGAAGAAGTGGAAGGAGAGGATGATAATGAATTTGGAAGGGCTTGGTAGCAGCCCAAGTACATACAGCAAAGACAGGGAAAGAATTAAAAAGGCCATTTGATAATTGAGTAGTTTCTGTGTTAAAAAGAGTTAAGATACTGGAGATTAGAGAAAACTACAACTGTAAAGAGTTCTTTGGAGTGTCTTTGAAGGTACAGCCCTGACAATTCCTGCAGGCTCAGAGCCAGCCTTCCACCCATGCGAGGACATGGAGCCAAGACTGTGCTTTGGGCTGTGGTTTTGGCTTCAAACTGGCTAGGACCTCTGTATGGCTTATGTCTGGCCTTCCTAAATGTTTACATTGAGTACTTCATATATTTAATTCTCATTCAAGAATATTTTCTGCAGGATGGTTGGAAAGAAAATGCATCTGCAAATGAGGGTTCTGCACATTCCTGCTACAAGGAACATTGTCAGGAAAGAAGAGGAGAGAGTGGGAGCCCATGACATGATTTTGAAACTGAAACATAAGAATCAAAACTCACCTACAAGAGAATTTTATGGGAGAATTCAGGATTTACACCCAGAAGCCACAATTACACACATAGAAAATGATTATTTCCTTTTCCCTCTCCAGGAGGCTGGCACTTGGCTTTGTTGGGTGATTTCCTGGCACCTTCACATCCAGAAGGAAGACTGGCCCAGGTTTAACACTAGTGAAGCTTTCCATAGAGCAGCAAGTAACTTAAATATGAACTCAGAAGAAAAACTGGTTAAGAATATATTCTAAGGTGTAAAACAGGAAGAGAAGGAAAGGCCCTTTATATCACTGAAAACCTTTTTTTCAGATGATTTTATAGGCATCGAAATATTTTCTCAACCTCTTCCTGGCTACTACTTGAGTAGTGGAAACTTATTCTCTGTGCCTGCCATTCTCTTTTGTTACTTGTAGTCACAATTACAGGGACTGGATCTGCAGGGGGAAAAAAGACTTCCTAATTCCGAAAAAATATGGACTATCTGCCTGCATGTAAATAACGACCCAGTTTTAAGGACAAAAAAAAGCATTTTCTTACCTGAAAGGAGATGCAAGACAGGTGAGAGGCAGCTTGTCCTTGGCTGAACAGAGGGGCAGAGGAACAGGGCAGCACCTGGGCAGCCTGTCTCTCCTTCCCCTTGAGCTTTGGCTTTGTTCTCCAGTTCAGCAGCTTCTGCCTATGATCATTCCTGAGCCTGGCACCCAAATCAGGTTCACTGTTGTACACTCGGTTCTTGTCCCTGAGGAGGAGCAACTTGAACAGGGAAGAGAGGGTCAGGATTCAGATGAAACACTGTGGGGATTAGATGGCAGCAGGTGAAAAAGCTCTACAAGGCTGTGATATTAACAGCAAGGGCTTGGCTGCCTGTGAGGGTTATGTTCCCAGTGCCTGGATTTTGGTTGTTACCCCACACTGCACGAGCTGCAAAGTTAAATGAGAAATGGAGAGAGCAGCATAACCCAAAGTCTTGGCTAAGGCATGAGCAACCCCAAACTTTGAATCAATTCTGAGCCGTGAGTCCTGCCTTAATCCAAGGTATTTGAGAAAATAAAATGAGGTATTTGGAGACAATGTTGGAAGGTATTTCACAGAAGTGTTTTAACCTATAGCTCTTCAATTCCTCTAAGGCAGGATCAGTTGTTTTCATGGACACTTAAATCATTCCTGCCTCAGCTGTTTATGAGACCCTCCTGTGGTGGAGGTTTCACAGATTCTTGAAAAAGATTTCCTAGCACAAAATTAATCACAACTGAAGTCTCTAAGGGCAGCCAACCTGAAGTTCTCTTAGTGGTGTTGAAACCAATTACTCCTTGTCCTATCATCAGTGCACATGAAGAGCTGTTTTTCTTTCTCTCTCATCTGCAGCTGCTTTCTAAGTTCTCTACTGCTCCATTTCAGCCCTCTTATGTGAAGACGAAATAAAACATATTTCTGCACATGTTGTTTACTACAGCTCTGACTGTGCTTTGTGTCCTTTTCTGGACCCACAACTGGTCCAGTTGATAAAGCTGATTTAGGAAAGAGGAGAAAGCAAATAATACCTTGATATCCTCTTAGGACCAAAATGGACTGAACAAAAAAATAGACAATAAATTAAAGAAGTCAATACCAGGCCCCCCTCAGTGTCCCCCTTTTCTCCTGCCCAGACATGCTGTGTACATCCGTGCAGCTCCTTCTCCTTTTACTCCAGAAGCTGTGGGGTTTGTCAGCCCTTTTGTGGCAATTACTTTAATTCTCTGAAATCAAAGCACCTGCCAGAGAAGTGGTTTGTTTTACAAAACCATGGCCTATTGAAACATTTTAAGGAAAACAGTTGTTTCATTCTCTAAAGATACAGATCTTCTCTTGAGTCAAGGAGAAAAGATAAAGGGGGAAAGTTTGACATTTGACTTCACTCTGGAATGCAGGTAAAGGCTTGAAATATAAACTCTGAGATGAACAGGTTTGATTAAGATATCATTTTAAACTACTGTCCTTTTCCTTATTTATTTGTAACTTTGAAAGAAAGACAAATAGCTTTATCTTTGTCATTGGACAAAAAAAAATGCAAGCTGGCAGCTTTCACTGAGAAAGTTTGAGTGACTTTGATGGCTACCATGAAAGCACCACGGTCTGTTTGATCTTTTGTTGACTAACTGCAGGTTTGGGGATGTTACAATTCATGTTTACATAATGCAGGCTAGCTGCAAAGCCTCACCTCGGCTGAAAAGACACAGCTGGTTTTAAAAGCAAGCTAGGCCAGGAGATAAAGAAAAAGAAGTTGCATAACACATTATGAAATTTCAAAGGTAATGCATGAGCTGTACAACCAGCATAAAAAAAGACAAAAAAGTTCCTATGCTACCAGAAAGGAGTGCAAATAGACTGGGATTTTGTGGAATCCCTTGTACTTCAAAGCCAACTTTGTGTTCAGGATAGAGCCAAAAACTATTCCCTTTGAGGATTATTTGTTAAAGCTAATTCAAACATCATCACCAAAGTCGTACACTAATCCTCCTCAGGAAAATCTGCTTTTACAGTTTCTTTCTTATTGCACTGTCCCAGATCCAGGCTGCTGCCACCAGCCAGGTTTTCTAATGCTGGTGCTGAGTGAAGCCAGCTGTGTCACAGGGTGTAAGCAGCTCGTGTCCAATGTCTGTCACCTGGATCATTCAGTTCCAGTGTCTGGCCACCCTGTGCCACTGGGTGCCCAGCTGTGAACAGCAGTGCAGTAACAGGTGGGTTTAGAGCAGATGACCATTAGGTGTTTTTGCTGCTTCAGGGAAGTCAGACTCCTGGCCCAGCTGAGGCACAGGGACCTGAAGGGAGCTAAGGCTGGATCACAGGAGGCAGAAACAAAACTGAAGTAAAATTTCTGCCAGAAGAAAGTGGTAAGGACAGAGCTAGACCTTCAGCCCTGCCCACAGTAGTCTGTGGCTGATGCAAAGGGACAAACCCCTTAATTAAGCTTCTACAAGATTGTTCCTACAATAGCTTAGCAGAAATGGGTTGGATTAGTATCTCCAAGGGGTTGCTGTTGAAGTCCTGACATCCTCACTTGCCATGGCTCAGGGGGGTTATTTCCTTTGATATGTAGTGTGGTTTCCTGCACAGAAAGTGCAGTCAGGAACATGGGCTGAAGTAGTGTCCAGAGCATGTATTTGGGAGCCTCACATCCCTGTGGGAGAACATCTGGGGCATGCTGTAACAGAGGGCTTGATTTTGTCTCCCACAAAAGGAATCTAAGACCTCTGTGTGAACTGAGCAACCTCTGTGAACTCTGTGGTAAAGGAGCGATGGGGGGTTGATTCCAAAGTGCACAACTGTTCCAAACCAAAATACCCATCTAATGTGGCCAACACTTACAGAAAGGGAAAGGGGCCAGCCCACTTCTCTTCAAAATACAGCATGTCCCTTGAAACCACAGTGGTGAGGTTTCTTGCCAAAGACTATGAGTTTAGGTTTTCCCCTCCAGCCTGCAGGGGGTTGGACTTGATTTTCCTTTGGGTCCTTTCCAATTCAGATATTCTGTGATTCTAAGATCTTGGTATCAAACTGCACTGGAGGTAAGTGTTGCTATTTCCATGCATTGGTCCATGGCTGGAAGCTGTGGAAGTCAGCTCGTGCCATTCTACTTCACATCAACTTCACTGCATTGATATTATTCCTTAAACAGCTGGTGCCAGAGAAGAGCCCCTAATGGGCCACTGGGTCTTCTTGATGGTTTTGAAATACTCACATCCTTTTGCTTTTGAAGATACAAACTTTTCCATTAACTCCAGAAGGTTGTGGGATTTAGGCTTCACTTCCTGAAATAACCAAGAGAAGATACTTTGATTTTTTCAGCGTTGATTATAAGTCACAACTGTTTATTCCATGAAATCTTATCATAACTGTTAAAGTCTTGGGTGTCAGTGTCTTGTGCTTAATTGAATCTTTTGTGGATATAAGCTGCCTGTTGGTCTTTTCTTACAAACAACAATTAAATTTAACTGTGTTCTTTTGAGGAAAAGGGGAATTTCAGAGACATCATATACTTTGTCCAAGATTCACCCTGAGAACTTGTTATGCAAGTGGTGACAAACTATGCTGGTAAATAGAGAGGAAACAATTTTCCAGTTTTGACGTGGGTTATTTTCAAATTTACTGTATAAAGATGAACCCACTGCTCTTAGCTCAATGGAGATGGCTCCCCTTCAGCTGAAACATTCATTAAGCTCCATATGGATGCTGACTTCTTTGGGTTTGGAGAAAACCATCCAGGAGCTCATCAGGAATGAGAGCTGAGCAGTTCTTAGTAAAATTTCAGCTTGATCCATGGGCCAGTACAGGGCATCCCTTTTCAGAGTGCTCTCTTTAAATTCAAGTGTTTTAATCCTTTTGTTGAGCCTCAGAGGAAGCAGCCTGATAGCAAAAGCTCCTACAAAGTCTGGTATGGAAGCACTTGTGCTTCAGCCTTGGAGGCAGGTGTGTGGAGAAATGGGGGTGTGCACACAGTTTGGTATTCCTGACATTCCTGACAGGGGTCTGAGGGATGCTGAAATCTGGGAACCAATTTTTAATGAGTGTTGGTTCTTGTTTCCCTGGTGGACTGAGTTTAAATGTTGCTCAATTTTTGGCATGATAGTTATCATTCTGAGTAAGGACTTGGAGTGCTGGTTAAAACAAAGGGAATACATCTGAAATCCCTGTGAGAGATCTCAGTGGTCACAGTGGACAAGTAGAAGAGTAAGGACAAAATGAACACCCATGAAAAAGCCCTGAGAATTATTTAGTTGAACTAATTGATATAGGTATTTTAAATTAAAAAATTAGTAGAAATGCCCAGAAATCTTTAAATAATGGGGGAACAGGCAAAGGAACTTTGTTAAATACAGAGAATTCCTTAACTTTACCAGAATTTATTTAATATAAACTCAACAGAGTTGTAATTGTCTGCAAGATATTTCAGAGTGCCTTGGCTCTGCTTTCCCGTTGCTACGCCTGGCTGAGTGTGGAAAATACACTGGGAGCAAGGATTTCTATGAATAAACACATTTGTGTGAATTTGCTCCCATCTATAACTAGCTTTCACAGTGAAAATTGAATTCCTTTTCATGAAACAAAGTCTTGTTGCCTCAGGGATAAAGACAGTTTTCAGATTGCATTTCATAATTCAGTCTGCAGTAGACTGGGTTTGACCATGAAGAGCCTCCTGGGGACCATTTTTGTCTTCATAGTCTGTGAGTTCTCTTCTCTGGGCAGCAACTCTTTATTCAGTTTCTGAAATAAGTGAGGAAAGAGGGGATGGGACCAGTGTCCCTGAGCTGAAAATGCCCAACTGATGTATTGTGAACAGGAGAACTAATTTCTGCACACTTCCCTCACTGGATTCCCAGCAGACTGCCTTGCCTGAAATGTAATACAGTCGTAGCAATTGTAAAAAAACGTGTCAGAAAACACCATTTAAATTAGGCTCAGTTATGGCTTTGAAAGCAAAACACATCTTGCAGTAGTTCCTAGGTAGTCTCCTGTTCTCTGCAAAGTACAGGCTGTGTGAGGGCTCTGATATTCAGGGTTTTTACAGGAGATTTACCCCCAAACCTAATATTGATATATTTATTTAGATTTAGTGATCTAATATCAGTAGATTTACTGTGCTGAGCATCTGCTTCAATAGCCTGAACCAAAGCCTGTGGGAATCAATGAGGAACCTCTCCTGCCTTCAGTCAGCTGTGGTAGAAGGCCTAAGAGAGACATCATGGGAATTCCTGAGCATTTTAGGTGTTATTTACAGTGGTCAGCTGCTGGGGTAGTGCTAAATCACAGAGTTGTTCATCTGCAGGGGAATTGAAATGGCAGCCTGCTCTGCTGCTCACACAGCCACAATACCTTTCCTGTTGCAATGATTCATGGCAGGTCAGGGGAGCACATGCAGTGGAAATACACTCCATTGTGTTTTATCACTTGTCAAGTCTTATAAACAAAGGTTTGGGTTTTGTGGTTTTTTGTGGTTTTTTTGTTGTTTTGGGGTATTCTCATTTTATTTTGGCTGATAGTTGGGTGGAGAACCAGAGTGTATCTTCATGTAAAAAAAAAATAGTGCTGGATGCTCTTTTCATCTTAAAATTTATTATATTTTTCATTTGAAGGCTGCTCCTGCTTACCTCTCTGAGCCCTGGTCTCTCTGGGGATTATGCTTGAGAAAGGAATGCAGCACAAGCCTTTCCAGGTCCCGGCGGCCAAACTGTTGTGGAATGGGAAGGGGACAATCAACCTCGCCAAAGAATTTGTTTAACTAAAAAAAGAGCTAGATTTAGGTTTCAAGAACAGAAATCTTCCATCCATGGGGTGTTTCCACACTACTCCTGCAGTGCTGCTGTCCCTTGAGCTGTTTTTCAGTGTTTCCAAAGCATTTTTTCACTCCTGATTCCTACCCTGGATAGTTTCCTGACCCTGTGCTTACAGCTGCCTTTCCCCAGGGAGAAAGGTCACCACAAGCTGCTCCTCAGGCAGGTTTTGCTTGGTCCTTCACCACCTGCTTAACCTGGATGGGAGCATGGTGCAGTTCTGTCCCCTGGGCCAGAAACTGGTGATGAGCATCATTGCCTGGGAACCTGGTGGAAAAAGGCAGCAAGACAACACATCTTGTTTGCCAGGAGCAGGGGGCAGGAAGGACCTCCACAAGCTCTGCAGGGCACTGCTGTGAGCCAGCTTCACCTGCTTGACTTTCTTTGTGGTGAGCAGCAGCCCGTGGCTGCCTTGACTGAGATTCCCATTCAGCACCATGAGCTGCAGCATAGCTCATGTGTACAGCCACAAATTGCTGTTCCTTGGGGTCTGGTTGAAGCACAAAGTACCACATGATGATAAAACTCTTGTCAGACACCCTCAGCACAGACTCTGAGTTGAACTTAATGCCAGGCTTTGTTCTGCTGTCATCTCACAAGGCTCAAGCCCTTTAGGAACTCAAGCAATGCAGCAAAAACCCACAATCATTTTCTTAAAAAGGTTTGTTTTTTTTTTTTTTCCAAAAAGCTTACTGCCAGTCTCCAAGTCCTTATGGAATAATTCAGGCATAAGGGTTTTGTTTCTAATTGATTTGTTTTCACCTGCCTCACATCATCTATTCTTCCCCAGTTATATGAAAAACATGTTTCAGATATTTCTGAAATGGGGGGGAGGGAGGAAAGAAAGCCTGACCCAATGGGTTTTTAGCAGCCTTGTGGCTGTCAGACTCAGCCAGAGATTGTCAGCTCCCTCTCGTGGGTAGTGGAGCACTGAGCAGAACTGCTGGGGTTCCTGAGACAGCTGCAGTCCCACATCAGGAATAATTTATTGTGCAATGGTTCATCTCTGTGTGTGACAGCCCCCACAGAGCAGGGGGAGATACCTGTGAGCACACTGCTCTGGCTGCTTCAGCCTTCATCACAATATCTGTCAGGATTGTAATTCCTACAGCAGCTCAGAACCTGGGAACACTTTTTGTGTTGAGAAGCATGGAGATAAGCAGTGAGTTCAAGGACAAGGAGGATGGAGCTTAAATTCCCTACCACCACATATCAGAGAAAATAGAAGTTTTTACAGCTCACAATATTAACTTGTAGACTCCCAAAAGTTATAATATCTGAAATCTTGATGGACCTGAAATAGAGCTTTGTTGAATGAACTTTTACCAGAGGCGCACTGACTTCTCTTCCTCTTTGAGCAAGGTGGTAAATTTGGGGGTAAGGATCAAAAAAAGAGCTGCAGAGACCCTCTTAAAGCAAATACTCTTAACTTCTAATGACATGAGGGGAAATTAGGAGGTGCAGCAGTGTCTCTGAGGTGCAAAGGATTTTTACAAGGTTTGGGTGAAGAAGTGGAAAATGCTCTTTTGAAAATCACAGCCAAATATAAAGGAGTTTCAAGGTCCATAGCCCTTCGTTGTTATAATATAAATTTGTGCCCAAAACCTGTGCTTGTTCATGGTGCCAGCTCTTAAGCCAGGCAAGGAATGCGGTGCAGATGCTAATGACATATTTCTACTGAAGCAAAACTTAAATATAATGTTTCCCTGACAGGTGATCAAAACATCTCAGTGACTATCAAACCCCATTTCCTACTGTCAGAAGGAGCAGCCTTATCTAGACTGGGAGCTATTAACACAATGTTATTGCACTGCTATTCACAGAGCCCAAGGGAGGACATAGGGGTGCTTTTTTTCCTTAAATTGCAATCCATCAGGTGTGAATGAAGATCTTTATCGGCTGAAAGATAACAGCTGATGTCTTCCCTCCTGCTCTCAGACAGGGAAAGTAATATCTTACATAATGGAACAAGGGAGCTGTAGTAGCTCCGGTGAGAATAAAGAGAGAGGGAGTGGATCGTGTTTCAGGTGTAAGTGTTGAGCTATTATGTTTCACGGAATAATGATGTCTTACCCTGTAAGACAGAGTAGAAAGAGGTTTTTTATTCTGCCCTCAGGGGCACGGCAGGGCTGTGATGACATTCCCATTGTGTGGGGGGACCAGGGGATGCAGAAGCCACAATCTGTTTTCCTGCTTCAGCTTATCTACGAGAAGGGGAAAAGTTAACACTGATAGTCAAGACGAGCCTCTTTGAACGTGGTATTGTTTTGGCTGGGAGAAGTAGCCCCAGTTAACTAAAACGACAGAGTTATTAGAGAGGAATGGGGTGGGCAGGCATGTCTTGCTTCAGTCAAGGCTGATCTTTGAATAACCAGCGTGGGGGGGAGGCTTTGGAATAGCTCAGGTGTCCTAGGAATGTCACCACAGCAGGCTGGAGGACTGGGAGCTTGCAGTCTTGCTGTTCTGCTTCCTAATTATGCTTTGGTATCTTTGCTGAGCTGCTGCTCCAAGGCCAAGGAAGACAAATCAGCAGCAATACAGGTCATGCATGCAGCTGTGTCACAAAAATCTCACGTGGTTCAGACTGGTGAAGGAGGGAAGTGTGAGTAACCTGGGTTATCAGAACTGACTGTAGTATTTTGAGTATATTCTTCTGCCTTTCCTCTCTGAATCTTGCCAGAAGCCAAAAACACAGGTCACTGCTGAAGCACCACTTGTGTGTTCACACTCCAAGATCAAGTTGCACCTGTGCAACTACCAAAAGTTTTTTTGCTAGATATTTATTGCACAACCTCTGGTACCTCTAGCAAATTCTTTCATTGAATAGATATCAAAGAAGAGGTTGTGTTTTTCCTCACAAAGGAAGTGATACAAGAATGAGAATTTGTTCTGCTCTTCCCCACATGATGAAAGGCTGAAGTCAGTTTAGTGCATTACTTCAAAATAGAAAGCTTTCTTTTTGTTTCCTGAAACACATGACAATTACCTTTTGCTGTAATTTAGCTGTAAAAATACCTTTACCCGTAACTTGAGACCCTTGTTCACTTACTGAAATGAGGTGCAGTTAAATACCTTTCTGAACTGGAGCACAAAAACACGTTTCTTTGAAACGGAGAGATTGAAGAAGTTCAAGGTCATCAAGTGGGTAGGAACACCAAAGCCCTGCTTTGCAGGCTTTGGCCTTTCATCCATCTTTAACAAAGACCTCAGAAAAACTGATTTGGGTGCTAAATATGACTGAAGTCGATGTGGGAGAAATGCACATCCAGGGAGTAGTTTCCTTCACAGGGCTGTGGAGGTCATGTTGTCTGTGCAGCTTTCTCTCTGAGCTACTTTCTGTCAGAGTAGGTTTAGATCAGGTATTAGCAAGGAGTTCTTTCCTATGAGGGTGGTGAGGCCCTGGCACAACTTGCCCAGAGAAGTTGTGGCTGCCCCATCCCTGGAAGTGCTCAAAGCTGAATGGGGCTCTGAGCAAATGGAAGATATCCCTGTCCATGGCAGGGAGTTTGGATCAAGAAGATCTTTAGGGTCTCTTCCAAACCCAACCATTCTATGACTCTATCATACTTCAGGGTGTCCTTTTCCATCAGAGCATCCTGAGATTATCCAGTGAAAATGGGTTGCATCCAGCATGGCCTCTGCAAAATGGGTGCAGACAATCCCCTTCTGCCTTTTTGCACAAAAGTGAATGAGCCAAGACGGGAATGTTGGTGACTACAAATGTCATGTGGTTCAGTGGTCTCTATTTTTTGTGCCTGCTGTGTTCCTCTCACATGTAATACAGTTTATAGTGTAAAAAAACCTATTTATGTTTAAAAATCCATCACCTTGACACCTTGGCAGATGGTTTTGGGGGCTGCCTTTTATACTTAAATATACTGCTTCTTAAAACTTGTCAGATGCTGCTTCTTCAGTTTCAGCCTTCTCACCCTTTCTATCCCCCATTTACTATCATTAACTTTGTAGCTGAATTACCAGACATATAAATCCTATTTTCCATTAAGGTTGCCACATTACCAAATAAGTGCAAGTTTTAAGGAGGGACGTGAATTTAATTTCTGAATACCAGTGAGACAGATGTTTATCTTATGAGGAATTAGCACTCAGGGCTTCCTTTCTCTTAAAACAAATAGCAGTGTTGCTGGCATTCTTCTGTAATTAGTAAGTATCTGCCTGCTCTGTACATTCTTTCTGCTGAAAGTTTTACACATTAGGGACTCTGTCATTTTTGTATTCTGGAGGACTGTTTAATAGAGGAGTTGGCTTGCCAATAACTGCTTGTAATTTCTAAAATAAATAAATTAAATTAATTTCTTAAGTAAATTCTGTGCTGTTCTAAATGGGGCAAAAAACTCTTCTGAATCCAAAGCATTGGATGATCTAAGGTCTGTGAGGCTGGAGGAGTCTGCAGAGCTTTGCAGCTGGCAGATGTGGCCATCTGCTCCAGGGCAGCTGAATCACTTGCCTGCTCCTTTGACTGTGCTGATGGCACCTCTGCCTGGCCTGCAAAGGCAGCCTGGACTCTTCATTCACTCAGACACCTGCCCTGCACGCCTAAATTAGGTACAACAGCTGAATTCTCCCTTAGTGGAGTTATTTGGCTGTTTCAGTGAAGGACTTTTGCAGTGCAGTGGGTGCTGAGACCACGCAGGACTGCTGGAGGTGGCAGGGGATGTCCTGGAGACCAGCTGGGCACTGCAGGAGCGTCTCAAGTGACACAAACACTGATGCTTGGCACTGGAATGGAGTGCCAGGTGTCTGCTGTCAGTGGGAAAAATTATACTCTGGAGGTGCCTCTCTCTGTTGGCCAGACTTTAGAAGGCCAGCTTAGATTAGACTTCTAGCTTTTAGCTGGTGAAATGATTCATGCTTTATGAAAAACTGGAGGACTAATGGATCAAGTGTGTAATTTATATTTGCATTGTAGAGACTCTTAGCAGCCCAGCCAAGACGGCTTTGTTTTACAGGGGCTCCCACAAATGAAAAATTAGTGTTTTCTTCATCTAAACAAAAGTTCTAATACATTTTTATATGCATTTGCATGCTCAAGAAAAGTGAGGAACCATTTTAGTCTTCATCCTAGAGACTGAGAGTTGAAAGAGAGGTGTGAAGTGATTTGCCTAGAAAGACAGAAAACTTTGGAAAGAAAGAAAAACTTCTCCTGGATTTCCTGTCCTTGATTCTATGCCTTAATCTCAAAAATGTGTTTTCTTCAAATAAAAGAGTTCTTAAAGCAAAATCTGCATATAAATCTTCTGTGAGTAAATGCATGTTCTCTACACGTGACATTCAACCACCAATGTTAGGCTTCTAAGAATAGATGGGTAACAAGAGAGAACTTTCCTTTAGTGGCAGTATATGCAACATAGGAAATGCAAAATTGTGCAGAAGTTACATGTATTTGAGCCTGGATTTCAACTGAATGGTTTAGATTTAATGAAGAAGAGTCTGGTCACACGTATGTATGCAGTGCCATGATCATCCATGTTAAACAGATTGTATGCAGTTATTAACCTCAAAGAACATGCCCTGGAAATCTTTTGTGATGGTTCTGGTAGGATGCTGAACACAGGCTGACCTGAGGCTTTTGAGCATTATGTGCCAAAGAGACCTTGAAAATGTGCTGTGTTAATATCTGATTATTGCAGTAAATAGTCAGGCCCTGTTCCTTGAGGTGCTTATGAATTTTATGGTGCCTTTCATTTGAATTCATGTGAATTTCTTGTGATATACTAAAGCATCAGAAAACCTATCTCTTTAATCTACAAACTCTACTTGCTAGAGTCTGAGTAAGAAAGTTTCAGGCTTGTGAGATCATGACTTTTTCTATCAAAGGGCACAGACTTCCTATGGTATCTTAATGGATTTTTTAGTACTTTGCCCATCAAGTTGTATTTATGTACAGAACCACATTGGGAAGAGATCTGCAGTTACAGAAACTACCTGGCTAAGACTGAAAGATTTCCCAAGTCTGGAATTGTCTGTAACAGATTTAACCCTAATTATTTGTGAACTCTGATGTTAAACCTGAGGTTTACAAAAGTCAGTGTCAGAAGACCATTGATTTTGGTCAGGCTGGCTTATATTTTCTTTGTCCCAGGACTCTCAGGGGAATAATATCCCCAGCACTCTTTATGGTTCTGTCAATGATGTGATTGATATCTCTGTTATATGTGCATGTGTGGGGAGCCCAAAACTACCCAGACTTGTATTCTTGTTGAGTTGCTTGTTATCACCCCCTTTGTCTCTCTTCCCTTGGTTGCTTTCCTGCTCTCTCCATTCTACTGCTATAACTTTAAAAACTGTGGAGAATTGCCTCATTTCACTAAAAAACCAAGTGTGGCATGAAAACTTTGCTTTAAGAAGATATAATATTCTCTAGCACATAAAAAACCCTAATGTGCCCTATTTTTAAAATACTGGCATGTAGTGCTAAGGGTTCTTTCAGTATATCCTGGCATGAAGTGGATGCTTAACACTCATTTCCTCTCATGAATCTAAGTATCAAACCCAGATGATGAAAGTTTAATCCTTTGGCCCAGGTACTGCTCATTGCATCTTAACACAATGGAGCCCATTTTCAATGGAGAAGAGGGAGTGAAAAATGCCTTGAACAGGGCTTCAGTGCAGCATCTTGGGTTAGAAAAGGTGCAGTTTTGGCAGATAAAGTTCCATTTCCAAGGCTCACATCCAGCAGGCCAAGACATTGCTTAGCAGAAAAACTACACTGCCTTAAAGCCATCTGCACAATTTCTTAAAGCTTCACTTCCCTGATGGATAACAGATGGGGAAGGAAATTTATAAGTAAAAGATTAGAGTAACTCTGTTTATAAACAGGAGTACTAATCACTCTGCCTTTGCCCTGGAGACCAGATTTAATCCTGAGGTTTAACTTAATGCAACTGTCTTGTTTCTGCTGCCAACTGAGAGCCTTCAAACACTGCCATGATAAGGAATACTTTGGGATGATACAAAGCTAAACATTGCTTTGCAATTGATGACCCAGCATTTATTCAGTGATTACTCTCAACAAAACTTGGTGAAGTAATGGACTGGGTAATTTTTGTTTTTAACATTTGTCATCTCCCAGTGTTTAATTCTATTTGCTCAGCAGTTCTCCATTGCATTTACACTATGTCAGTAGCACCTGCACTTTGTACCCTCACCTGATGGTTGTATTCATTGAAATGAAAAGTGAGATGATGCCTCCAAACCTTCAAAACTTGAAAGGGCTACAAGAGAGAGGATGGCTTTTGACAAGGGCAAGGGTGAATGGCTTTCAACTGAAAGAGTATAGATGTAGATTAGATGTTAGGAAGAAATTCTTTACTGTGAGGCCCTGGAACAGAAGCTATGGATGCTCCAACCCTGGAAGTGTGTTCAAGACCAGGTTAGATGAGGCTTTGAGCAATCTGGTCTAGTGGGTGGCATGCCTGCCCATGGCAGAAGAGTTGTTACTGGATGATCTTTAAAGTCCCTTCCAAGCCAAACCATTCTGTGATTCTATGAATAAGTCTCAGGGCTGTAGATTTGCAGCATGAGTTATTGGGTAGCAGATTTTCCACTCTCTGTTTTCTATTTTTATACCCCAGTTTCTGTGCTGTGTTCTGGAGTGTTGGGTAAAAGAACACAGACAGAGCAATTAAACCTATGATGAGTATTGATTTTTCAATTTGCTGCCTGAAGTGGAAATTAAAAAGGAAAATTGTCCCAGTCTGACCTGAAATGAAAACATATTAATTTTTCTCATGGAAAAGAAACCAACCACTGTGCCTGCTGCACCCCTGCTAAAACAAAGTACCTCCAGCCTAAACAGAAGAATTCCATTCAGAATGGAATTTTTTTAGTCTGCAATTGCCTGTTTGAGCAATTGGTGAGACATACATTTAAGAAACCTCAACCTTTCTATTCTCCCTAGAAATAGTACTTCTGTTCAATTGATCAAAAGGAAAAAGAATAGTGCAATCTCTGGTTATTCTGTGTGTGGGTAATAGCATGCTGCCATTTTGCTTTTTGTTTGTTTGGTTTTGGTTTTGTTTATTGAAGAAACAAAGGTTTATGAATCATCCAGGAGTGTGTGAGAATGGGGGCATTTGAGTCTTTTCAAGGTCCTTTGTCTAGAACCAAAAGGAGTAGAAACAGAGTTCTGTGTGAAAATAGCTGTCCCAGAATGGGATGGGACAGAGGCTGCAATGTGAGCATGTTCTTTTTACATTTTACACAACAGGGTTTTACACATTTTGGAAAAAACCTCACCACAGACTGTCAGCAAGACTGTGAATCCTATTTGACTGTTGAAAATCCAACTCCAAGGCACAAAATAATGGGAAAGCAGATACCAGTAGTTGTGTTGCTCATGGAATGTGTTACCTTAAATGAGATTTGGAACAAATTAGTGGCTTTTGCTTGATTGTTGGAGATTGGCAGTACTTGGCTGATGGAGAATTGTTCATTGGTTATGATATCCCCTGGTGATGACAAACCTTTAAACCTTTACCTGTTTGCTTACTTGTTTCATAAAGGATGGTTTCAGAATAGTCTGGGATATCTATGAGAGTAAAAGGCAAGGAAAATCAGATTAAATCTCTATGTTACAAAGCCACAGTATAAACTAGGCTGGAGGTCTGCATGGATGAAAAGAGATGTGTCCCTCCTTGTAAGCAGGAAGTTAATGAGCACACCCTTCAGACCTTTTTTCATAGAAAAATGACACCATTTCAGCAGTTAATCTATTAATAGTAAGTGCATATCTCACTGCTAAGGATTTCAAATGTCCCTTTATCAGGTAAGCTTTTACATCCAGTGAAGGGAACCTTTGAGGTTTTTCTTTTTTGGGAGAATGGAAATGTATATAAATATCTGGCTAAAATATTTCCTTTCTAGACTTGGAAAAAAAAAGGAAAAAAATTCCCACAAAACCCAAGTATGTCTTTGATAATCATGTTTATACAGAGTCTAAACAGTAGTAGTTTTGTAAGAGAGATTTCTTTTACTGGACTTTTTCTGTCTTGCACATTTTTTCCTTTTATGAAATGTGTTTCTTTTAGACATCCTGGTCTCATAAAAGCAGCTTATTTAGAACAGACCTGGCCATCTGGGACTGCTTTGCATAAGCTAAGCTTAACTTATTAGGTATTGTCATCCAAAGGAAAACAAAGAGGCTACTAATGCAGGAAGGAAGGAAGGAAGGAAGGA